>NC_091471.1:347518950-347838950 GCF_036971445.1 Narcine bancroftii
TGCGGAATAAACATTTGGTTGATCTATCAAGCTTTTCTGCTACATGTGAAATTCGTGCAGTGGTAATGAAGTGCGACAGGGCACAGTCAGAGTCAGCTGGTCTCCGACCATGGTTGAGATCAGGTGATGTCGAAAGTTTCACTGAGCCCGCACAATGTATCTAAAATGGATTATCTCTTGGCTAAAGAAGGGGAAATTGAACCAGAATGTGGAGGAGGCAGCTCAATATTATGTTGTACATCAATAAAGTGAGTCATTGTCAGGGTTTATTGATCATTATGAGTGTCCATGAGTATTCACAATGAAGAACATCTGTTCATTTGCAAAGAGACAGTAAGTTTTTTCTTTCATTTAATTTTTGTTAATTGATGGGCAGTGTTCATAAGATAAAAGCAAACAGCAAAACTTCGACAAATCACGAAATATATGGCCAGGTCTTTGTAAAGGGCTATATAGACACATCAGAACATGATGCCCCACCATCACTGTGTTGCATCGCATCATGTAACAGAAACAGTGACCGATCCATTATCGTCATCTGTTAAATCCTATTTCTTTTGTGAACTTGCTGATTCCAACATTGCAACACATTGTCTTGTCCCTAATGTTTTGAAGAGTAAATATCACTGATCCAATGACCAAGAAGGTGCCTGAGAAGGTTTCTCAGGCTCTACTTTCTCAGGCGCCTGAGAAAATGTGGCTTGTCCCTACGGTCTCTGACTTACAGATACACCAAAGAAAGGATCCTCTGTCCAAACTGCAGAGAGAAACATAGCTCAGACCACCATGTAAATCACCCTCCCTTCCATTAACTTCATCTATACTCCACTGTCTCAGCAAAGCTGCCAACTTATTAAAAGACCCATTCCACTCATCAACCTTCCCTTTTCCATTGGGCAGAAGATATACAAATCTCCAATACAAGGACAATTTCTTTCCAACTGTGATTTGGATCTCTGCCAAAGAAAATGTCCTTGCACTGTTTTTAACTATAATTTTCTCCATAACCTGCACAATATCTTTGTACTTTTCCCTACACTATTTGAATAATTGCAATAATACTTGCTGCACTGTTTATTTTTTTTAATTCAGAAATACAGCATGGTAGCAGGCTCTTCTGGCCTACAAGCTGGCACTGCCCAAATACAGCGATGTGACCAACTAACCCCATATGACTCTGGAACATGGGAAGAAACCTGCGCAGACACAGGGAGAATGTTAAAAACCCCTTAGAAACAGCAAAAGTTTTGAATCCAGGCTGCTGAGCATGCAATGGTGGTGCATTAACCAGCTAACTACTCAGACAAATTTGTTGACTTGCCTGGACCACATGCAGAATAAAATGAGACCACATTATAACACTAATGTTGGGGTCCATAAAATCTCATCACAATAAAAGTGGGGTCGCACTAACTCGGGGTTTTACTCTATTTCCCTGTTTAATTTACATACCTACATCTTTTCCATTTCTCCTTTATTTGGAACATTCCAGTCATTCTGCATGCATTTTAAATCAATCTGGGAGCCCGATGGACATCAGGCTCCCGGCAGGAGCGAGGCCTTCTCACGCCAGGAGGCTGTTGACTTGCTCATGCTTACAGCTCGACGACCCTGCTTGTGCCGGCAGCCTGCAAACCCGCTCATGGTGGCAACCCGATGTCCCCACTCCTGCCAGCAGCCCAACATCCCTGCTCCTGCCAGGAGCCCAATGCCAGAGTCCAATGACTCCAAATTCACGTTAAATCGGTGCATGGAAATATGGGGGTTTCCACTGTAAACCTTTTTTCATCGTATCTTGGTGCATGTGATAATAAATCAATTCCAATAAAGATCAGAAAGAGTGGAGAGAAGACATGGGTCGGTGGGCAGGCTATATGACTACATTTAATATAAGATTTTACACAATAAATTATGTATGTGTCACCAGTATAAGCAAGATAAACCGAAAGAGATGTAATGATTATATATCATTGGGCCACAACAACAGAAAATTAAAATTAAAAAAAAATTGGTTGGAAAATTCAACCAAAAGCAGAAAATTCTGGAAACACAGCATGTTAAGCAGTATTTATGGAGAGAGAGAAATTGAGCTAATATTTCAGATCAAAGGCCCTTTATTGGGCCCTGTCTGACAAAGGGGCGAAGTATTAACACAAATGGCACTGAACCGGTTGAGCTTTCCTGATATTTTCATTTTTTATTTAACATTTCCAGCGTTTTTTTTTAATATTCATCTCCTGGCCCAGAAAAATCCAAATTTGGATGAAAACAGCTTGTTTGATCCAAGACAACAAGATGAATCATCACCTAATTTATGATGTTAAATTGCCTTGGTAACAAACTTCTCCATTTGAACAGTGAAGAACCAATGGACTCCTGCCAATTGAAAAGGGGAAGTGACCCTTGCTCCAAGAGGAAGTTTGAAATTACTTCCTTTTTCAAGGATATGACATATTCTAAAAACACATACACTTTTGCTTTTAATTATTTTGGTTATTAAAATTTGGCTCAATAAGTAAGATCTTAAAGTTAATTCATTTGTAATAAATCCATTTGCTTCAGGTTTGATGGCCTTAAATAATCATGAACATAAATGCAGAAGCTAATTTTGCATAACTATCACATTTAGAAGCTATCACTTGTAGCTAGAAGTAACGTCTGATGTACTAATCCCAATTCCAGATTCAATGCATGTCTATATGACATGATATATTCAAGATATTTAAAATACCAGAAACGAAACGATACCCCCTTCTTCCAGCAGCAAACACCAAAATAAATATGTACCTTTTTTTCCAGGGTGTGGACATCACTGGAAAAGCTAAACAGGTGATTTGTCCACCCCTAATTGCTTGTTAAAGAGGTAGCAAGCCATCTTCTTGAACTCCTGCAATCCCCCTGGAAAAGGTACCATCAGAATGGTGGGAAAGAGTTCCAAGAGTTGGGCCTAGTGGCACTGAAGGAATAGTGATTTATATACAAGTTTGTTTGGTGTATAGCTTGGAGGGGAGTCTGCAGGTGGTGATGTTACCATATACTTGCTGCCTTGTTCTGCTTGATGATAGAGGTCAAAAGATGCCGTTGTAATAGTTTAGAAGCGTAATAGTGGTGCATTTTGTAGATGTGTATAACTTTCACAGGATAAATTGTTGATGTGATTCCATGGTGAAGCGTAGAGTGTGGGTGAGGAAGAACAGCTTCACATAAAATTGGAAGGTATGTTACTGGTTGATCAAGCTAGTAAATTGGGAAAATAAAGGAAGAGTGGCTGGTTTAACATGATGAGATGCTGCATCATTTGCATTGAAGTATGAACTATGATTTCCTTGTTACATTGTTCCACGTGTGGATATAACCACTGATAATTTTACACAGACCAACAAAAATGTTTCACGTCGATGAAGCTTCCTCAAAGCCCTGTTAATATGGAGTCATAGGGCATGGAACTGTCCAAGTTGGCATTCTGGTCAAGTCCCATTTGCTTGCATTTAGTCCATATCATTCTAAATCCTTCCTATCTATACATCTGCCCAAATGCCTTTTGACCATTGCAACTGTGCCTGCATCTGTAGCTTCATTTGGCAGCTCGGTCCTGACACAGATGTCCCTCTTAGAGAAAAAGTTGCCTCAGGTCCTTCTTAAATTTCTGCCCTCTCACCTTAAACCTATGGGCTTAGTTTTAGAATCATCCAGCAGCTATGTCCAAGAATGTGAATCACACAGTGGCTGCCTACGAATTCAGTTTGATAGCTCAGCAACAATAATTCCTGTTATCCTTGAGGATTCACCAAGCAACGTGTACATTCTAGCTCAGCGACTAAGTCATCCACAATTCACAATCGTTATTATCTGATCACGTTTCCAGAGGACCCATCGAGTATAATCGCTTTAGCAACTTCTGCGGCAGAGACGTTGTTGCGTGGAAATTCTACAGCCAGGAATAAATTGTGACATCTTGACTGATCACATAAAGCTGGTCTCGAACCTGTGACAATGTTTTGTCTGAATTCACCTTGTTGGGTAACACAATGGAGCAAGACAAAGAATCTTTTCATAGAGTTTTTCCAGGATTTTCTGCTTTTATTTCAGATTTCCAGCATCTGAGTTTTAAAAAAAATTTGTAATACAGCAAGAACTCACCCACTTCTCTGGCAATCTATTCCCATACAGACTGATAGAATTTTGAGCATCAGGAAAGAGAAAAAGCTTGCTCAGTCATGGCATCTTTTAGGATATCTTACAAACAATGACAATTAGGCCCAGGGAGACATGGGATCAAATTATGTGCTATTTGTCACTTCAATATACAGTATTTGGCCCCACAAAGAAGAAGACTTCTTGTCGTGTGTTCTAATCTAGTTATGAGATTTAACTACTCCAAGAAATCTACCTGAATCTCAATAAGAAGCAATGCTGGAGAAGGTTATAATTCTCATTGTAATATGACATACGCCACTACAGGTTCACGACCACGGCTACATTTGCAATTCATCTAATCAATAAGGTCATCACAACCTTGAATTTCTATTCAGCCAAGTCATTTCAAGCTGAAAGCAGAGGCATCTTCACAGCGTCAGCAAGGTCACAAATCACGACTCTATTTAACAGTCCCCATTCACTAGTTCCAAGACTATTTATCATCTTACCAACAATAATGGGCTTTCATCCTTTGTCCAGTACCATGAACTGGTCACGAGATAGATTTCAGCCATCTCCCAAACCTTGCTGCAGTCCACCATTCTCATTGTTGATGGTCAAATAAAAAGCTGACAAGGAATCTCCTCTGCAGCAAGGCCGCAAGGAATTATAGAAAATCCCACCTGTGGAAATGTTACATACAACCCATCTCAGCTCAGTAGCAATCTTTAGGAATACTTAAGCAAATTCCACAGCAGGGTGTCGTTCAGTACATCACTCACTGGATGCTCTGTAAGTGTTGGGTCGACATGGTTGGCGAAGCGGTTAGCGCAACGCCATTACAGCGTCACAGCTCGAGACCAGGGTTTGAATCCCACGCTGTCTGTAAGGAGTTGGTACATTCTCCCTGCTTCTGCGTGGGGTTTCCCTGTGGCCTCCACTTACCTCCCACCGTTCGAAACATACCAGGGGTTGTAGGTTAATTGGGTGTAATTGGGACAGCATCGTTTTGTGGGCCAAAATGGCTGCATATCTAAATTTTTTTTTAAAAAGCATTTAATAAGTGTCTCTTGCAATAAATTTGTCATACAAGGAGAAGAACTGCTTCAGGCAATAGATGTAAAAAAAAATCATTCACTCCAAAAAGGAGAGATCTGATGACCACAAAATGCAGCGACACCAATCTGAGGCAGTAACCCACCAGAAGCTCATGGACTATAGCTCGAATCAGAACCATTCCACCCATAGATCACTGAAGAGACACCACCTCTTCTGGGAAAGATCTTCCATTAAATGAGCATCACGACACATGCTGAAGCAAGAACTACCACAGGGCAGCAGTGGGTGCTATCCAAATGGAACAGATAAGTGGGTAATTCTAACTTTGTGGAATAGCGTAAAATTAATCAAGATGGCGGCACTGACCCTTCCATAGAATTGGGTTCATCATTCTACCTGATTTGTAAGTAGCAGAATAGAAGAAATATTTATTGTCATTGAAGGTGGAGGAGATAACAGAGCTCAGTCAAAATGGCACCAGTCTGAACTTCAGTCAAAGAGGTGGGTTCGCTCGAGTTCAGAACAATGAGTGGAGATCTTATAGAAACATATAGGATTTTGAAGGGTATGGATAGGATAGATGTAGGAAGGTTTTTTGAGCTGGCCGGGGAAACTAAAATGAGAGGACACAGTCTCAAGATTCGGGGGAGTAGATTTAGGACAGAGATGAGGAAAAATAGTTTTTCCCAGAGAGTAGTGAATGTTTGGAATTCTCTAACCAGGGAAGTGGTTGAGGCTGCCTCATTAAACATATTTCAAATTCGGTTAGATAAATTTTTACATGATAGAGGAATTAGGGGATATGGGGAGAAGGCAGGTAGGTGGAGTTAGGTCATAAATTAGATCAGCCATGATCATATTGAATGGCGGAGCAGGCTCGATGGGCCATTTTTGGCCTACTCCTGTTCTTACTTCCTATGTTCCTATGATTGTGAAAGAATTTCTCCAGCAATATTTGAATAGACTTTGCCACAAGACTTGCACCACCAGGTTCAGGAACAGCTGGTCCCCCTCAACCATCAGATTCCTCAACGACAAACTCAATCGGGACTCATTACTTCTGCACTTTATTGATTTTCTTTTCTCTGTATTGTACAGTCAGTTTGTTTATCTGTTCACAGTTCCTTGTTTGTTTACGTGTTTACACTGTGTACAGTTTTTTTTTGCACTCCCAATTAGTGGTAATTCTGCCGTGCTCTCAGGAGAAAAGAATCTCAGGGTTGTATGTGATGCTCTGACAATAAATTTGAAATCTAAAGAGGTTTTTAAAATGCCATTAATTTCTTAAATGCATTATGAATTATTTTCATCACACCACTTTTGATCCCCCAAACAAAAATCCAACCGCACTTCAATCCTTTCTCAACTTTGTGCATTTTTTAAATTCACATCGTGTGTAAAATATGAGTCAACAAGCCTGACCTTAATGATTACACTGCATAGCAAATAAAACAAATCTAAGCAATTCAAATAGTCTCTGGACACAGTTAGTGCACGCAAAGCTTTTCACTTCATAACACTGTCCACGCCACTGTTGTTAATATAATTTTCATGTTTTATTCTGGCGTATCTGATAATAATCTACCTGGCAAATCTCGTAACATAATTATCAGATTTGATAAAGACCTCAGATTGTATTTTCCACTTCTTCAGTACAATTTCATTGGAAGATTTAGCCTTGCTTTTAAAATTGTCAGAAAAATAATTAACCCCACTGAAGCATCAAAGAAATAATCTCAGTTGACCGCAACAGTTATCACTTCCAAGAGTTCAACCTAATTACCTCTAGTTCAGTGGTTCTCAAACTTTTTCTTTCCACTCACATCCCTGTGCCACGAGTGCTCTGTGATTAGTAAGGGATTGCTTACTAGTGGGATGTGAGTGGGAAGGGAAGGTTGAGAGTCACTGCTCTCGACCCAATTGTTACTGAAGTATTTTGCTTGAGAAAAATTGTCATTGGCCCATTTCCCTTGGAGCTATGAAACCATGCACATAACGAGTGGTTTTCCAACTTTTTCTTTCCACTCACAGACCACCTTAAGCAGTAACATAGCCACACATTTTTGTTTAAAATTCCACAAAAATGCCTTTTGACAGGCATAAAAAATATAGGCATTCAATTAAAGGAGCCAAGGCATTAAGATTTTGCTCCATCCTCAAAGCATAAATCATCAAATCTATGATGATTTGCTTTTTTTTAAACATATGGAAAAACATAATTAACGACATTCTCTGTTGGGCCATGAAGTGTTTTTAGGATATTGCTCTGCCAAATTATGCTTGACATTTTTGATTCAATTATTGCCAGTTTTACGCTGGGGATTCGTGACATGGATACAACTGCATTCATGTAAACACAGCTGCTTCAGCTCTGGCCCATTTTCCCCAATTCCAAGGCCAAGTCAGATTTTAATGAAGACAGTCTCACTTAACCGAATCATTTACCATCAACTATTCTCACTCCTGTGTAGTAAACTGTGTAGAGCGCGTCGAAAGAGCCAAAGACTTGTTGATCCAAACCAAGGCTTTTATTAACTAAAAGACTGGAGCGTATCAAATGTAGATCAACCAGTCCAGAATGACCTGGTTTGGCTAGGAGCAATCCTTTAAGACCTGCCAGTAGGTGTGGCTACACTCTCAGCCAATCACAGTCATCCTACACTATAATCTGTACATATACACACTGGTGATAGAATCTGTACTATCACATTTTATGTAGTGCACGTCGAAAGAACCAAAGACTTATTGATCCAAACCAAGGCTTTTATTAACTAAAAGACTGGAGCATATCACAAGTAGGTCGACCAGTCCAGAATGACCTGGTCTGGCTAGGAGCAATCCTTTAAGACCTGCCAGTAGTTGTGGCTACACTCTCAGCCAATCACAGTCATCCTACACTACCATCTGTACATAGACACATTGGTGATAGAATCTGTACTATCACAGACTGATTAATTGCAAAAGTATTATGCTAACTACTTAGGTTCTCGCAGTACATGTTGTCTGAGTGTAAACACAATGCTGGAGAAACACAGCAAGTCAAACAGGGTACTTTATATAGCAAAGATAAAGATGCGTAACTAATGTTTTGGGACTGAGCCCTTCATCAAGGTATCTGATGCATGGTTGGCTGAGCATGGTTAGTATTGTTGGGTGCAGAGTATCTAAAATTATATTTCAACTATTATATTTTTTTTAAAAAGACTCGTGTCTTAAATTCACACTACACTGAAAACTTTGTGGTCACAGTGCATGGTTAGACATCAAAGCACAAATATTTGGTGCAGGAGTAGACCATTTGCCCATTCAAACCTGCGCTGTCATTATTGCTTCAACTACACCTCAATACCAGATTCCCACTCTTTCATGCCTACCTCCTCCTTAAATATGTTCAGCAATTATGATCAAGAACTCCACAGGCTCACCCCTCTGGGAAAGTAATTTCTCCTTATTTCAGCCTTCAATCTCATGTCCAATATCTGCACCCCCTCATTCTTGTTAGGAGAAACATCTCAAATAAGACATGCTGTTGTTTGATAGCCAGTTGAACTTTACAGAAATCTGCATTGAGTCGAATAATCTCAGAGATTTGCTTCATATTATTTTAATGGACAGAAATGACCCAGGAATATACTGAAGCAGCTCATAGTGACATGCAAATGTGAACAACCAAGTTTCCAAACTTACCTGAAGTTTTCAAGACATCTGGAGACTTTCCATTCCCACTCGGATCATTTCCTCTAATTCTTTTTTTGTCTGCAGTACAGCTTCACACCCATGTTTAGACCCAATGAGCTGGAGTTTAACCACATCCTTGATGAAGAAGATATTGAGTAAAAGAAATGTGCTGGTACAATTTAAGATCCACGGTCTGTCATTTGTCTGATATGTTTGCAGTTAAAACAAACAGGAACTGAGAAAATATATAGCCTCGTGAACAGGAAATAGGAGGTGGAGACTAGAAACTAAAGCAGGAGGAGGTGTGGAGTTTATCACTATAATCCAATCATACAGTTGTTTTTCATTATTATTTCTTATTTGCCGTGGATCTATTTTACCATTTGATGATTACGTTACATAGAGTACAGGTGATAAATTCTGGTGAAATCAAGCTTGTGTTTAAATATTTTCTTTACATTTCAATGTCTTTTTTTAAATTAAACCTGAATCATTCAGAAGAGCTCCTGATAAATTACTAAATCAGAAGTCAAAGATTTATTCTAAATAAATTACAATGGGCTGGCATGTTAGCACTCTATTACAGCACCAGGAACCCAGGTTTGAATCCAGTGCTGCCTATAGGAGTTTGTGTGTCCGTGTGGGTTTCCTATGTGTGCTCTATTTCCTCTGACCCTCCAAGAACATAAAGAGGCTGTGGGTTCATTGGTGTATTGGACTGAAAGGGCCTGTTACCATGCTGCATGTCTAAATTTAAAGAGAAGCGCAAATCCTCTACATTCATGGTGAACCTATCCTTGTGGATACTGGGACAGAATATTCAACTGAGATCTGACAACGAATGAATTTGCATCTTTTCAATATGTAACTTCCCTTGTTACCACCCAGTTCGTGACCATTAATCTAAAAGCATGTATTGTGGCTAGCTGAGCCAATTCAGACTCCTAGAAAGTCCAATCCCAGCAAAGATGGTAGGTTAGTGATACAGATATGCATCTACAATAATCTTGCAGTTTCCTGGTTATCAATGCGAAGGTTAGTTGTTCTTAGTGTTACTTCTCAAACCAGCATCCACAGAAGACGCAATTCAAAAGGGGTAAATTTTAACTCTATATGTATTGCTATTAACAATATAATGTCTTAACACTATTAACCCAATATAATTATCTACAGCAAGTATACAGAAATCATATCTTTATAAACAGTGTGTATGTGAAAGACCCAGACTACTACAGTCTATGCCCAATATTCAAAAAGGAAAAGTCCCCCAAAACCCCAGGCCAGTCAAATAAATCAGTCCAAAAACAGCCTACAGAATTCAGTCTCAAAGTTCAAAGTCCTTTTAATCCCTTTTTTTTCCCATTTTCTAAAGGAAAGGTTGTCTATTGTAAAAGGGAGTAGCTTATTTTGCGTCAATATTAGTTTTGGTATTTGATAATTTATTTTATTTCTTTCTACATGAATCTTCTTCCATATATTGAGGAGATGGTGTAATACTGGAGAAGTTCTATGTTGTACCAATTTAAAAAGAAAGGGGAACAACAATTCATGCAATCTGGACATGTGAGAGAGTAGAAAAATTTTGGGATGATCTCAATCAGATATTAAACAAAATAACAGAAAACAATATACCAAAGAATCCAGAGATCTTTCTCCTAAGTAACATAAAAAATAAAGAATTTGGAATTGACTTGGAAGATGCACAAAAAAGATTTGTCAAGATAGCCCTAGCCGTAGCAAAAAAATGTATTATGTCAACCTGGAAATTGGAAGATAATTTGAAAATACAACAATGGTATATAGAAATGAATAAATGTATTCCATTAGAAAAAATAACATATAGTTTAAGAAATAATATTGAAATATTCGAACAAGTATGGGAGCCTTACATTAAATACAATAGCGAAAACCTACCGGGAACAAACATTACCTAAGTTGATGGAAGGAGAAGAAAAGAAAAGAATGGACTCAGTAGAATTTCTGGTGTATTTTTGTTGAATGACAACATTGTCTGACTGAATTAATGCAACCTAGATTGTATACCTAAAATGGATGAGAGATGGATGAGAGGGGGGGGTGGGGGGGTGGCTTGGGAGGAGGGAGGGGGGGGGAGAAAAATTCACTGTAAATGTGTGGAAAAGAAAAAGTGTATATCATGGCTATTGTGATTTACGGTGTGAAAAATAAAAAATTTAATTTAAAAAAAAAGTTCAAAGTCCAAGTTCAGTTCTTTAACTGATAACAAAGGACATTGTATTGAACGTTGGAGAGAAACGACTGATGTGTTGCAGTAAACTTATGAACCCTCACTTTTGAGGCATGTGCATTTCATATAGCTGTCCAGCTGCCCTGTGCCACTCCAACTGCCATTCTGCAGCTCCAACGGCCACTCTCTGCTCACAGCTGGATTCTCCCTTTGTTCTCAAAAGTTCCAAGCAATTGGTGAGTCAGCTCTACCACGTCGCAAAGAGTTCTTCGCAGAAATCCATCCTTTATAATGACAGTCCACAGTCCAAAAGGCCAGTCCATGGTCCATAAGATGAGTTATGTTATTCTAAAATATGTTCGTAATTGAATGGAATTGCAGTTAGCCTAGTGAAAATTGAGCTCACATTGCTGGTTTCTTCATTCCGAAGGTTTGACCGCCTCCTTGCTCTGTTCGTGAACTGTCCGGTGTTTTACAGGTTGCGTAAAGAGAAATAGCTCACTCTTCCAGCAGCCAGAAGGGACCCTCTGAAGTGCCAGTTGATGAAGTAGACAAAGATGATGTGGTCAAACAATAATTATGGCTTTTATTAGGAGAAACTCATGGTACAATAATGAAAGATAATAGGTGCATATACAGTTATATCCAAGGGGAGTGTCCTGAACAGTAGAGCTAATGCTCAGCCAACGTTAGTACAGCAAGCCTCGGCAGAGGGGAGGCAGGCAGCTGGGCAGACATTCACCACACCCTCCAAGACTCAAATGCTTCCTAACTGGAAAGGACAGTGCTTCTCCTTATGGGGACGTGGGTCACTCCTCTGCCCATGGCAATGAAAGTTTTCCCATCCATATGTCTTGGACTTTTTGCCTTTAGCTTCATTGCCTCAGGATACACTAGTTATTCTGTCCCACTTCCCAATCAGGAGTAATGTCCTCGAGGAGGAAGAGGTCAATGCTGATACTTGGATGAATGGGCAGCTTCTCAGACATAGCCACAATAAAAGCTCACATTTCACACTGGGATAGCATTGCCACTGGAGGTCTAGTTAAGCTGGTGTGCCAGCTCCCCAGAGGGAAAGATCATGTCCAAATACTGCCTTTGGAGACTTCGATGAAAACTATAAGAAGTTATGTTGGAAGGCACATTTACTGCATTGACTACAACCACAAGTCTGTTAGAATCTAGCAGTCATGTATTCCTCTAGTTAACCAGAAGACGTTCTGTGGAACTGGCAGCATATCCGACCCAATCAGGAAATGGTGAGCACCTTAATGTGACCACAGTTCTGAATCCACTGCAGCAGGTTTCTGCTTCCCATCAGATATTGATGGAGTCCCACCCCATGTCAGCATGCTTCTGCAGACTAAATCCTTTCCAGTTCTTGCTTTTGCTGTGGCCATCCAGAAGAATACGGCTGTTCTTCTGAAGCAGAGAAATGCTGCTCTCAGAGAGAAGACTGGCAAGATCGAGGCAATGGTTGGATCTTTTTTGTGATGGCCACAGTTTACACCAGAACACAGACCTTTGAGAGGTCTTCCCAGGGCAGTGCCAGTGGCATCATGGAACTAGAAAGCATTGTCCTCTCTTAGCATCTCATCACCGTTTCTCCATCATTGCCCTTGTGTATGCTCTGTAGCTGCTCAGCCCAGTACAATCTAGTTGCTGATTGAGTCATTAGGGACTACAGCTGCTTTTTGCAATGCATGAGACATCTGGTTGGAGTCACAGTTCAGTGTGGAAGTAAGGGTCTGCTTTACTAAAGCCCCTTTCACACTTGCAAGTGATCCCGGGAATTAACGGCCAATTGGCCTTTGAAGTGTCTAGTATGAAAACAAAATCAGCGCAACACCAGCCTCAGATGACGGCCTCGATCCCTAGTACAATCCCCAGTGTCTGCAGACGCCGGCGTTGTAATCATGCAAGTGTGAAACGGGCAATTGCACTGTGGGATGAAATGACCCAAGTTTTTTGCACAAGTGCAGGAATGTGAAGGAAGAAAAGATTAAAATGAAGGTATAAACTTTGCCGTGGAAAAGTCACAGCAGGGGGAGAGAGAGAGAGGAGAGAAATAAATAACAATAGCGGACAATTTTTAAGCACCCTGGGAAAGTTGGTAGTGACTTCCCAGAATGCTGTGCTGCAGAGAAACCCCTCCATGAATGCTCTGTGCATGCAGCTGGGTATACAGCCCTCCCATTGGCACACAGCATTCTTCGAGGGTAGGTCTGCCATCACTTTTTCCCACAGTATTTATAAATTGTATGCAATAGTTTTACTAACTTTCCCACTCTGTATACATTATTCATTATAGCGCTACCAACTTCCTCATCCCGTTTAAAAATTATCTGCTATTGCTATTTATTGCTAGCACTTTCCCACGGTCCCTTCTAAAGGTTTATATAGGTCGGCACAACAACAACAGGGGCTGAAGGGGTCATACTGTGCTGAACATAAAGCTTAATTAAGTTAGAATTAGGCATGATTAATTTTGTTCAAATTATAAGATCATAATACATTGATCAGGATTTAGGGCAGGTCCACCATCACTCAATGTGTCATGACATCATCGGTAGAAGGTAGAATAGTCCTAACCCCGGGGATGGCTCCTTGCAAGTGTGCAAGCATTCAGGGTCTCAGTTAGGAGTGGTCAAGTGTGAAAAGCCAAACCCCCATTCCTATCCGAGGACACTAAATGGCCAATTTAATGGGATGCAAGTGTGAAAGGGGCTTAAGTAAGGGTGTGCCTTGCAGCTTTGCAAAAGGAATACAGAGTTGCAAATATTCAGAGAAGTCGAGCCAGTAAATTACCATCAGCCTGGAGTTTCCCCAGAGGAGCTGACGTACAAGAGCAATGCCTGAGGAAAGGGGAGCTCGGTTAAGTGATTGATTCACAAAAAATGATGCAATTTGGAGAGGAATAGTGTGTAGCTTAATGCTGATAGGGTAATGCTTGTCACATGAGAGAATACTGCTTTTTTGATTGGTTAAGTCAGATTGCAGCGGGGTATACAAACACATAAATTTCTATATTTGGAGAGCTCTTTGATCCTCTACGGAGGCGAAGGACCTTCCACATGCCTGCGTAATGAATAAAGGGAATTGACTAAAAGAAAAGTCTGAGCCCTCCATTCCTCAAGGAGAGAAAACTGCTGAGTGGGACCTCACCCCAAAACCCGGATCGAGGATTGACATCGATGTTCCACACCAGGAATTCTTCATCCCAATAACAAGTTGTAAAGCTGTCATTTACAGACAGTACAAGATTGTGATTTTCACATTTGTTTTGGCAGAATTGGTCAAAAATTTAACCTCATTGATATATTCTCAAGCCTAACCATACCAGTGAAACTAGCAGATGTAATATAAAGTTGGCGCTTCATGTGATTTGTATAGATTCAGCTTTAACTTCAAATGTTAAATGCTATAAAATCTTGAGTCCTCACTCCCTGAACCACGGAAGCATCGTCCTTCCGAATCCACGTCAGCTAATCGTATCTGCTCATCTTTGCATTGCCTGTGCCCTTTTTAATCAGGATCTCCAAACTTGGGTCTTTGAGCAGATCTTCAAACATCCAGAGATAAATTATCTTTTCTGTTATTCTTGGTTCTCAATTGATCTTGGTCCTCAAGGAATAAATTCTCTCACAGGTACATTCAAAATTATTTTATCAATTCTAAAATGACTTAAAAAAAAGAAACAAAACTTGTCTGATTTATGTTGTTCATCCTCCTGTTTCAGTGGTGAGAAAAATGCCTCAGTTACATTTAGGATTCAGTCAACTGCAGCACTAGTTTATCCTGGAACACCACAAATACAAGAAAACATTTTTTTCTTCCAAATTTGTTTCATGTTGAATGAGTAGAACACAATGTTCTGGATTCCTTCAAATAGAAACACAATCATATGGCTTACCAATTCTTTTTCATTAATATGTTATTTAACGATGCCAACATCTGCAAACCATTTTATCAGGAAGTTTATGTTCAATCCCATATGTTGAGGGAAAAAGGTACCCTGAACAAACCTAATGGGCAGAAACAGGAATAGTGAGAATTAAAATTAAAAAAAACAGGAAGCTACGTGAAACCAGAAAGCCTTTGCAACTGTTTTGTGCATTTCTGAACTTCTGCTACCTATTTGAAAACATAAAATAGCACAAAGTTAAAAAGAGACAACACAGAGCACAATGGACTGGTTCTGAAAATTTCTACAGACTTTAAGGCACTCTGATGGATATTACTTTTCCATATGTAAAATCTTTGGACTGGAACTTATCGATGTTAAGTTGTTTAATTCAAACAGACACTACAGTAACAGGCCATTTGTCCGTGCCGCCCAGTTTGCACCCAATTAACCTACACCCCCAGTGTGTTTCAAAAGGTGGGAGGAAACCAGGGCCCCTGGAGAAAACCCACAGAGACTCAGGGAGAACCTACAAATTCCTTACAGACAGCGCGGGATTCAAACCCTGGGCCTGATCGTTGGTACTTGTAAAGGCATTGCGCTAACCGCTATGGCAACTGTTCTGCCCAAATGTTGGTTCTTTTAGCAGTTCTTTACAAAATATTTGATTATGTATCCTGGTCTATGCTACAGAGTGCCTTCTGTGGAATGGGTGCCTATCTGGAAGGATGGTACCTATGGCCTAATTTCCTATGAGGAGGTGGAGAGTGAGGTGCCATCAAGAACAATTTTAGTCATTCTAATAAAAATATTTTAACAGTATTGTGGAGATTCAAGATTTCTTTATTGTCATGTAATAGTACAGAATGTGTAAAGGCAAAGATTCAACTTTAGTGTTCCCTGGAACCCCTTACAATAAAAGAGAAGTAATAGTGTCACTGAGGGACCCCTGCAGCCACACAGAACCCTTTTCGATCCATTGGCAACTCAAGCCCCAGATCCAAACCTCCAACACAATCAAGTCCCTTTGAGAGCCTTTCCTCCCCTCAGCACCCTCTAGAATTCTAGCTCCAATAAGCCAGTCTTCAGCAGCACGCAGCCTGTGCATGTCCCCTCAACCGCAAGTTGCCCACAGCCGCTAAGCCCCTCACTGCCTTGGACACCGGCCTATAGGGTTGTCTCCTCTGCCTCTCCTTCTCAACATGGTTCCGTTATCCCCATTTCTAGTGTCCTGTGCATCTTTTAACAAGCCGTTGAAAGCCTTTATATGGAGTTGTCTGCTGTGGGATGTGGGTTTCCGAGCAGCGCTGTGTCTCCACTCTCCTTGGTCCACGCCAGTGCTGCCATTACAGTAACTCTGGCAGCACTGATCCTTGAATTTTAGATCCGACAATGGTGAAAGATACTGCATTTTCAACCGAAAATTCGGAGAATAATTTGATTTGGTGGTGGTGTTCCCATCTGACTGCTTTCTTTGCATTTTAACAAGGAAAAAAAGATCATGGGCACTAGTTAGGAATAACTTAAGAGCTGAGCCAAATAGTCCTTCCTGTTTTGTAAAGGGTGAGCTAATTTCATTGAAAATGGTGGCATTTCTCGAACTGAGTGATCCCAAAGGGGTAGGCAGAAAGAAAACTTGACCCATAACACAGAGCAACAAAGATTTTGTTTCTTCTACATACTTGGATGTATTTTATGGATTTTGGACTGATGACCACAAAAATCACCTTAACATTTTCACCTTTTTAAAGATATAACCTATTTTTGTGATTTCCTGTCATATTTTACTTCTACTTTAAGCAGACAAAACCATGAAATGCAACATGTCATTGAAAATTCATTTTCTGCATTTGCACTTGGACGTCTTCCCTGCTGATCTTGGTGCAGTCAGCGATGAACATGGTGAAAGGTTTCACCAGGGCATTGCAACCATCGAAAAGTGGTATCGGGGCAACTGGAATCCATCACTGCTGGGTGGATATTGTTGGATACTGACACGAGAGGCATCAGATGCTGAGTACAAATAAAAATCAGCGGCAAAACATTTTTAGGTCAGTTGAACTAGCATGGTAGCATCAGTATGCTATTAAACATGCTAAATTCAATAAAACATTAATTTAACATTTCTCCAACTTCCTACGTGATACAGCAAATCTGAAATTATCTTTGTGTTTGGCTTGAAGTCGTCTATCATAATCCACAATTTTTCCCCCCAGAAAGCTAAGCTTTTGAAAAAAAAATATTGTCCAGTGTAATTGCTTTCCAACAACTGTTTCTAATTGACATGCTGTATTTATGTCATGGAAGCAGAAAATCAGCTTTGATGGGGGCCAACAGTAAATGTGAATAGCCTACCCATGAAGAGCGGCCAATTTGGTAAGATTGAACAAAAGGTTCACCAGAGCTGTCATCTTGCGTAAGAAGTGTATCATTAAGATCCATCTTAAGCAGGGGTGTCAAACTCAAATTCACCGAGGGCCAAAATTAAAAACTTGGACTAAGTCAAGGGCCGAACTAAATATTTATTGAAAATTTTCAACATCTGCATGTTTTCTCTCAACATATGTAATGTTAAACTTTTTCTTATTAAAATAAATGTTTAATAATAGTTTTGGTTAAACTCTTTCCATAAGAAGCATTAACAAATAAGAAATAAAATATTCAATAAATAATATTTCTCTCTAGCCTTTAAGCCAAGGATCGCACGTTGCCGAGAAGCATGCCAGGGAGCGGAGGTCTGCAGGGAGCCCTCCCCAGCCCAGCCAGCAAACCCGAGCGGCATCCCCCCCCGCCCCCTCTCCCTCCCCCGCCCCCGCCTCCGCCTGCCGCAACCACCGCCAACCACCCAAGGAGTCCCCGCTGGTCTCGCCATCTCACCGGGAATACCGTGAGAGCGGTGGAACTCGTCCGCGACCTCCACCCCAGTGGAAAGTCCGATGCCCAGCAGCACCCACCCACAGATGAATCTCAAGGAGACATTGGAGCTAGGCGGCGGGTCCGTTGGAGCTAGGCGGCGGGTCCGTTGTAGCTAGGCGGTGGGTCCGTTGTATCGGCGCCGCTGTGAATATCTAATTAACTTTCCCGTTAACTATATCGGTGTCCTGCTGTGCCTGCTGTGGAAGTGTTAAAAACTACTATGGTGGTGCCTGATGCTGTGCATGTGCTATACTGGCGCGGCGGACAGCGGGCCACTCTAATATATATTTAATATGATCTTGCGGGCCAAATATAATTATATCGCGGGCCAAATTTGGCCCGCGGGCCAGAGTTTAACATGTGTGATCTTAAGCAAATAGAAATTGGGACTGAAAGTAAATTAAACTTGTGCTTGATTTACAACAATTATAAACTTTCAAGAAGATCCTCTGGACAATTTATGCTCTCCACCCACCTAGAAAATAAGGCTTTTGGCAATCCTGATCAACAGCAGTACTGCCAAGAGCTAAAAAAAAAATGTCAATCACTCTGAACACATGAAAATAAAATATATAAATCTACATTGATTTTCCAAACTAATTTGCTCAACTAGTCATTTATGTGGCTAATAAACAAACAGAAATCAATTTATTGATTTCCTGATGTGATTTTCATTTCTAAAGAGTGGCAGCGCCAAAGCAGAATAACTGTTGCAAATTAATACCATGAAATTGACTGCAGATAGAAATATACTTACCTAGAATAATAGAGCACTTATAACATGAAGAGAAAGACAAATGGTGATTCATTTAATGAGTCCACTTGGGGCAATAATCCAAAATGTAGAAAGGTGAATGAGCTGACAAGCATCTGGCAAGGTGGAGCAGATGAGTGGGCCCCACACACACAATGTCCAAATGGCTTTGGCAATATTTATCTAACTCAAAGAGTAAAGGCAAATTGGGTTATTCGGAGAAACAGTAATTCTCCATAACAATAACAGGTTTATTGTCATGTACGTTGTCCAGTGTGCATGTGATTTAAAAAAGGCAACAATACATATTTTAAATTAAAAAGAGATAATAAATACAGTGGATAGCTGTTGGATCTAGACGTGCTCGTCTTCAAGGTTCTGTACCTTCTCCCCAAAGGTAGCAGTGAGAAAAAGTTGTGATACAGTTAAATATAATTCTGTAAAATATCTAGGATGTGAGAATGATGAGATGTTGAGATTGTCCTCTCAATTTAATAAATTTGAAATTAGGCATACAGCATGAAAACAGACCCTTTCACCCCAAATACACTTGACTGATCTATACCCCCAGTACATTTTTGAAGGGTGGGAGGAAACCAGAGCACCCAGAGGAAACCCACGCAGATATGGGGAGAATGTGCAAGCTCCTTACAGACAGCGTGGGATCCAAAACCGGGTCCCTGGCACTGTAACAGTGTTGTGGCAACCCCTATAATAAATTCTAGGAATGCAGTCAGAGATCAGCAGAGGTGCTGCGGGAGAAACATATTCCAACTTGATTCAGATCAATATAAAAGTCTGAGAAAACATTAAAAAAAACTGGTGTATTAAAAGAAGGAATATGATGTAATTTGTGGGAACCTGGTCTCAGATATAATACAAATGGTCAAATTATTAAATGAACTTCAAATTCTAAGTTTGTCATCCATCCTTGGTTCTTTTGGTTTTTATGTTGTGCACCTAAATTATCCATTGAAGCCCAAAATATAGGAAGTTGCTGGTAATGATACGCTGTGGTACATCACTCGGACAACAGGTGGCCTAGAGACACGGCACCCGGCCTAATGACATCCAACCACCGGTGGGCCTAGAGGGCCCATGGTATAAAGCCAAGATCCGGGACATGTGGTCCCTTTCTCTCTCTCCGGGATCACTGCTGCAAGCATCTAGCAGCCAACTATCTTTTTGTGAGTGGAATAAAGCTGTGTTGCCCCAAACTGCATTGTGCTTGTGTTTTCCTTTGGTGCAGCCTGCCACAGCTGAAAATGTATCGAGGGAGGGACATTACCTGATGTAATTGAACAACACTAAGTAAAATGAGTTAATTACCACAAGGATATTTTTTCTGATATATTTGATCCTGATAAATAAAAATACATTTTTACCTTTGCTACGTCAAGGACACTGTTTGACCAGCTGAGCTCCTCCAGCATTTTGTGTTTTTACTTCCATCAAGGTGTCTACAGATTTTCATGATGAAACCTGTTTAGATTTCACATGGAAATAACATGCAAACAAAATAGCAATCGCCTTCATATTTCAAAATATACTCTATTTTAATATATTGAGAATTGAATTAGTAATACAGGTATTGGAATATTGAAATATGATGAAAAACATTATTTTTTTAAGATGTTAATTACAGAATCGTTAGGTAGCAAAAGTGGATAATGCAGAAAAATGTATGATTATTTTACCTTGGTAAATAGAAAGACTGAGCCACTTGAAATGGTGAGAAATTATTAAATGTTAGCATTCAGGTGGATTTGGATGCCCTCATTTATAAACCACATAGTTAACACATCTACACGAATCATTTATGAAAACCTTCCTTCCAAAGGAAATTCAAGGAGAAATTTCTTTAGCTAGAGGGTAGTGGATTTGTGGAATTTGTTGCCATGTGCAGCTGTGGAGGCAGGATCATTGGGGGAATTTAAAGAGGAAATTGATTAATTAGAGTATCAAAGGATATGGGGACAAGGCTGGAACTTGGAATTACATGCAAGAACAGTTTAGCTCAGGGAGGTTTCACGGAGCAGACTCGATGGGCCAAATGGCCTGCTTCTGTTCCTTTTTCTTGTGATCTTGTTGGAATTGGATAAGGTTCCAGTGAGATCTTATTAGAGTTGCTATCTACTTGCTTTCACGCAACCATGTTTGACAGGGTTAATTTCTCCAAAGAAAGGCAGCACGGTCAGCACAACGCTGTTACAGCGTCAGCAAACGGGACCGAGGTTCGAAACCGGTGGTGTCTGTAAGGAGTTTGTACGTTCTCCCCGCATCTGTCTGGGTTTTCCCCAGGGCTCAGGTTTCCTCCCATCTTTCGAAATGTAGTGGGGTTGTAGGTTAATTAGGTGACACGGGTTGGATGTCTAATTTTTCTTAAATTTTTTTTTAAAAAACATTGTCCTGTGAGGTGAGATGTGCGCATACTTTATGGAGCTTAGAAGATTGAAAAATAACGAGTCAGGGTGAAAGTGACAATGAGGAGCAATTTGTTCAAGCTAAAGGACCAAGTGGAAGATGGGAGGGGTAGCACTGGGCTGCTGGTAAAGTCTCCGGATAAAGAGGAATTTAGGCCTAAGGTACAAAGACATTGCTTTTCTCAAAGCATCATGAAACTTCAGCATTGATTCTGTACAGAATAAATCTCTACTGTCCAGTACTTTCAGGCTGGGATCAATACATTTATAAAGTTTATGAAGGGTCAGATGAAAGGAGTGGGAAATAAATTGTGATTATTTTTTAATATCCAACCAAACTTGGAGGGCTGCAATGCCAAATTCTGATTTTGCATTTCTTACATTCTCACCCATGAATATCAACTAGCTAGGATGAGCATACCACCTAGTGGATTACCATGAGAATATTATCTGTTAAATCACACAGGACCAAAATGAATTTATCCCGCTTATTGTAGAGTCCTTGTCGTCACTGACAAAGGAGGAAGGTCACTTTCCATAAATGAATTTCTTGTAGAGAAGACCAATCAAAGAATCAGAACATCTCATTCAAAGAGTAGCCTCAAACAGGACACAGCCCTTCTAAACCAGACAGATCTGAAATTAAAAAATTATAAATTGCAAACTTTCATTTGCTGAACACTTAAAATAAGCTATCAGTTCCACAGGCACATTACGACTCAATTCCCAGCCAAAACATCATCGTCTTCCACAAAAGATGATCTTCATCTCGTCAGTTCACCCAAGGTATCATGAGTTAGGGATGCAGGATGTTTGCACAAGTGTGTGGTTTCTGCTGCAACATTGATATTTCACTGGCTGATGATGAAAAAGGTGCATGTTGTGTCACTTATGCAAGTTCCAAGTTGCACACTGCCCTGATTGGAAATGCAACTCAAACTTTAAAAGTGAATCACCCAAAATGACAAGCTTGTCTGCATGTTCACAATGGTATCTGCATAGTTACCTACATTGATTTTGCCCTATTTGTTAACCTTTCAAATATCTCTTTCTTCTTTTTAATCAAATCAGTTGGATTTTCAGAATCCTCTGTTAGCTATACAGAGGGAGAGAGAGAGAGATAATAGTGTCGTAGCTTCTTGATTAGACTTATAATTCAGAATGGAACAAATTCAGAAAAGAGGGGGAAAATTCTTGTTAAACAAGAAAGTCTGCAGATGCTGTGATTATTGTAGTTTAATACACAAACGTGTTGGAGAAACTTAGCAGGTCATGCAGTGTACATAGAAGCAAAGATATTTACTAATGTTTCAGGCCTGAGCCCTTCATTGAAGCAGGTGCAAAAAAGCAGGCAGGTGCCTGAATAAAAGGATGGGGGGGCCGGGGGTGGGAGGAAAAAAGCCTGAGGGGAGGAGCACAAGAGGTCGTAGGTAGATAAAAAGCTGGGTAATGACAGGGGTAGGGAACAGCTCAGGTAGTTTGCAGTCCAATGAAAGTGATTAATCAATATGAAACCCCCGTGCCATGTTCTTGTACAGAAAGGATGATTTAATACAGAATTGATGTCAACAACTTACATTCCATTTGAGGAGGCAAAAAGACTGTCAATTTTCTGTCAATATTAACATTTTTGGTTATACCATTAAAATTTATCTACAATACAAATTTTTTTTTTTACAAAAGTATTCTTTTATAACAAACTAGTGATTAAAATTTGATAATGAGACTGCTGTAGGTTCCGAACATTACTTGAGTGCTTCAGTTACGTTGAAATCTTATTGCATTCTGATTAACTGAACCAATTTCTTTGAAGGGAAAGGTTGGAGGTCATAACACAGAAAATTAACAAATCTATATAATCTTACATTTGTCTTTAGATAAGGTGTAAAATTTCAAACATTACTTACAAATATTGGATATTAATTGAAGATGGTAAAAGAAGAAACAGAAAACTAGTGCAGCTAATTATAAAACTACAACCACTTCATTAAGCTCAATCAATCCACAGGTGTTTAAAAGCTTGATTCAGGCACAGGTTTTTTCCTTCCCAGTGATGAAGTGCTGTATCTCATCCTCTGTATTGTACCATACTTTTCCATGTGTAGGTTTCTGGACTGCTGAGAAATTGGTCCATTCTTCTGAAGAGAAGTTGATCTCTTCAAGATCAAGTCATCCTTGAACACTATGTTGGACGAGCTCTGTGATCGCTGAATTTCTTCCCCTGAAATGCTGATCCTGCCATTGTTTAATTCCTCCCTGTATTTGGCAGAGGTTTTGGTTCTGTTCACTTCTCGTTTTGCCCTGCCCTCATTTATGGAGTCTGCCCTGTGCTTACCATTCAAGGTTCCATTGGAAAGTGATATCCTGCATACACTGATATTCTCCACAGTCCGGCATTGGTCAAACTCACCTTGCCTTTTAAAGTCCTTCTTCAAAAAGTTTGTTTTCAAAAATGAAAACTTTCTGTCATTTAGTTTTGCGTCTTCTGTTTTATAATTCTTCTCCAGTTCTTGAAGAATTGGAGATGAAATTGGCTCAAGATCTGTACTCTTTAAAGAGGAAGATTTAACCAGCTTCTCAACACCATGATGTCCTTTTCTTCTCTTCAGAGTATCACTTGGAGTCACATTGCTCAGAGAAGCAATACTATATACACTAATACTCTTACTTACTCTGTCATCTCGTGGTTGTAAGGGTTCTTCTGTTTTGACCAGCGATGTACTTTTTATTCCTTCTGACTTATCAACTGTTACTTTAGATGACTTTCTTTGCATGGTACCAGAGCCTCTTTGTTTACCGTTTCTCTTCAGTGTGCCTGTCTTTTCATTGAAGGAATTCTCCTTGCTGCAGCTTCTCCGAAGACTGTTTGAAATGTCAGAAGTTTGTTCAAGGGGTGGATTTCCATCCCTGTTTCCAGCAGAAGTTATGCAGTGATCTACAGAAGATCCCATTCCTGTCTGCTTTACACTGTCAACGTAACAATCTGAATTAAGCTGTGTTTGTCTGTCAGTGGTTGGCAGCGAATCAACATCTGCAGAGCCTGTCATTATTGGGACAATGGATTCTTTTGTGCACCTGGGTCTACGACCAGATTCCAAATATTCAACCAAGGCACCAGACATTGATTTTGGCCTGTCCTTGGATCCCAGTGACCAACGTAGAGTTGTGTTTTTCACAATTGCCTCATTAGGTACAGCCTCAGAAGACGACCCTTTCAGACTAATGCTCCTTCCTTGAATACCTCGCACAAATGGACGAATCTCAAAACCTCCTAGGAAGATGAGAAGACCATCAGTTAAAGGATTTTTCCGAAGAGTTTTAACAACTTTCTTTTTACAATTTTCAAATTCTACAATGTATTTTGGAAAAATCACACGAAGAAAGATGGACAGATCATATTTGCAAAACCTCAGGGTTGAAGATGACCAATTATGGTAGCTTGGTGGGTTGTCAGGTGGCTCACAAGGCCATTGAGGGAAATGTCTTCAGAAAGCAACCTCTGTCCTCAAGGACCCCCACCACCCAGGCCATGCCCTCCACTCTGCTACCATCGGGAAGGAGGTACAGGAGCTTAAAGACAAGCACTCAGCTTCTTCCCCTCTACTATCGGATTTCTGAATGATCAATGAACCAATGACAGTGCCTTACTTTGAAATTTTCTTGCACTATTTTTATATATTTTGTAAGGTGATTTATATAAATGTTTGCACTTTGATGCTGCCAAAAACAAAAGTTTTGTGACATGTTCATGACAAAAAAAGTCAGATTCTTCCACAGATGGGGCAGGTGAGGGGTAATAGGGTGAGCAGCTTGATAATCTGTGAAAAAAGGACCACCATCTAGTATTTTGAACTGGTCATCTTTTGCCAGTTGTGTCCCACTCCAGGAGGTAAAATTAACATTAAAGCTTCTTGGGTTCCCATTATACAGGCAGTCCCCAGGTTAAAAATAAGTTCCATTACCTGGACCTGTCCATAAGCCGAATTTGTACGCAAGGTGCACCGGTACTTACGGTTTTTATTTAGCGTTCATGAGGTAATATTACGCATGTGCGAATTGGGGCGCAGCCGGTTCGTAAGTACGAGTTGTTCGTAACCCAGACATTTTTAATCCAGGGACTGATAGAGTAGCACTTTGGATGGCAGGTCCCAAAACTCATGTGGAGGAGCAGAAGGTGGCTGTGTGGGGCTTCTTTTAATGTTGCTCACCAGTTGTCACATAGGCTTCACAGAGTAAGATCTTGAACCAGTGGTAAGGAGTTCCAAGATGACTGCAGCCCACGCTCTGCTGCACAGGGATGCTGAAGCTGTCCTGCACCTGCACACTTGTTCCTGTATGCAAGTGGGATCAAATGCAGGGGCCTTTCCACACTGTTCCCCTCTTGGCTTCGCACCCTTTCTTGTTCATGCTCCCACTATAATCGGGGGACTAGCTCCTGTGCCCAGTTGCATATGCAACACTTTCCCTATCCCAACCACACTGTATTTCTATTCCCCGGTTCTGGCCACATATCTGACCTCACCTTGAAAATCTTCTACACCAGGATGCAATTAATTGCTGAATGATATTGGGGCACCTTCTCCCAGACCCTAATGATAATGACCACAGTCCCGACATTGATCACATCCTACCTTTTTTATCCTTGGTCGGATTATCTGGGAAGACAGGAGAGTCTGGTGATGAAGGAAGGGATGTACAATTCATTGACCCTCGGGAGACTAAGCTCCCTCGTTTGTTGTCTCCAGTTAGTCGGTTCAACCAATGATCAGAAATTGATGAACTTGTAGAACCTGCATGAAAATAAATAATTCTATAAAATTTACATGGCTGAAGTATAATTCTACAATAAAGATTTCAAGATCTGCTAGCAATGCAGGGAATTATATTTGTTGATTATATTTTTGATGAAAAGTCATTAAGGCAATTACAATTCGATGCTCATACTTTCCTTAATAACTTTTCCAAAATAAAACTCTTCCTAAAATCCATTTGTTGCCTAGATGTGACAAATTATATTATTCATAAGTACTAAAAAATTTACAGTTTTACAACTTAATTTTTCTAATTTAATTATCCACCTTTCTAATTAGGCCAATGTAAATTTTCTATTCAGTTGATATTAGACATGACTGTGATTAAAACCTTGAAGGGCTTAGGCACAAAACGCTGGTTGTGTACCTTTACCGTTGCTACATAAAAAACACTGGGTGGCTTGCTGAGTTTCTCCAGTGTTTTTGTGTAAACCACAATTACAGTGCCTGCAGAATTACTTTGTTTAACTGGAATACAGTAAAATCCCGTTGTCTGTAATTCAAGCAACCGGCAAAAAAAAATCCTGGAAAATAAGTGGGTAAAAAGTTTAAAATTGGTGCACCTCACTGTTAGATTTCCATTCGCGCAACATGCAATCTCAACCCTCCCTGAGGATGCCGGATACCAGGTCCTTATCAAATCAATCCCACCTGCTCAACTGCACACAATACAGTGCCATTTCAAGGTGCATTGACCTCAATCTTTGACTGGAAAAGGGAGCACATTGAAGACCACGCCACTACAGTAACAAATCCCACACACCTGTCACGGAGCTGTTGGCTGACCAGGGTGGAATGGTGTTCCTTTTTTGGTAAAAGAGTATGTAGGCACTGCAATTGCAGATCTCTTCTTCAGGAATCAATTCTACGTTACTGTCATCGTAGCCATACCATTGTCCATCCACAGAGTTTCTGCAGTATGCTGGCAAACACAATGAAATCAACCAATCAGAACCAAATAGTTATGCAGAAGCAATTTTTTCCCTAACTATTTCAATAAACACAACAGGCCCATTAAGTGTTGTTCACTGTCGACATGCTCAAAGCTGACCTATAATGGAAGAGAGAGAAGCATTTGGGGCTCCTGTGTTGTCCATTACCCAGCCTTTATCACTTGGCAAGCACTGAACTGACATTGGTCACCGAGTTTTCGGCATCCATAGGTCATTTGTATTTTAGAAATGTTAATTTTTGAGTTCCACCCACACACCTTTTAGAATATTTGAGTTTATCCTTTTCTCATGCATACAACCAAGACAACAGAAAAATCATAGTTTTTCTTTGAGTGCAGCTAAGTTGGAGATGTCACTCATTTCAGATACTTCTATTCATAAATCTCTCCTACCACCCACATTTCCCTGAGTGGGTCATTAAAAAAATTTATGAATCGAAGAAAAATGTAACAAGCCAGCAATTTGTTTATAACTTTATTTGCAAGTTAATCCCTTACCTTTAGAGTGTGCCTCTCCATGGCTGGTTTATTGATTTTCAATCTCCTTCTACTTGCCCAAGGCACTGTGCATTGAAGTACCACCAATGTTGCTTTACTTTGGAGCCAAGCATCATTCAACCCAATAAAAAAGGTTGTGTGACTTAAATATGGGTTTCTATTTGGTCGCAATTCTACGAATAGTTACTGCACAGGGAACACCCATACAAGTGTGGTTCATAGCTGAGCTGTGGATTGGCCAAATTAATCATTTCAGAATCACAGTTTATTGTCATGAACAAGTCATGAAATTCAGTGTTTTGCGTATATATGACATCTTCACTCGATGGGAAGCTAATTTCCTCAGAGTTAGAAGGTCAATGGTGCAACTCCAGAAATGCTGGGACATTATCAAAGCAAATAAGCAAATGGTGACCTTTTAAACATACTGCCTTTCAAATGAAATAATAAAGTGAGATCCAGTTTCCCCCTTAATGGTTGTGGGAATGTTTAAAGTAGGGGGATTTCCCCAGAGGTGACACCAGAAATTTATCACTCATTTAATGCCTCCAAAAAATTTAGTTATCTAAAGGCTTATTGTTTAATGAACACTAGTCCCTACAGATTAGCTAGTGTTTCCATCTGGAAAAGCAGAATTCATTTACAAGTATTTGATTACAAATCACTTTAGGACTTGCTGAGCTTGGGAAAGGCATATAAAAAAAATTGGATGCTAGCTAGTTTCTGCTTTAAAAAAAATCGCTGACTTGAAAAAAGGGCCTTCTAGTTCTCGGTGTTCAAAGTCTGATCGGTTTTCGAGAGAACCTTGACTGTCTCAGCCACCAGAAACTTTTGAAGGCTATTTTTCAAAAGATGAGAAGGTCTGAGGACCAAACAGATAGACCGCTTGAATACACGGTGCTACAAGAGACCCTCTTGCTGGTACTTTATGTGATTGTTAGTCAATTCAGAGGGAATGCTTGTTCATTCAAGATGATGACAGGTGAGCAATCTGACAGAAGGGCAGTGAGAATCAAGAAGACAAACCAACACAGACATAGAACCGCATAATAAATAACTTCAGATGAGATTGTCAGTCGGCTGCAATAGCCAAGGAATTTGGGAATGATCACAAGGGTCCCCAGTGCCAATGCTGTAGGCATTTTCATCCCAACTCGAAATGTAAAACTGGAGTTAAAGGGCACACAGTGTGTTCAGAAAGGAAGCAGAAGGCACTGATCGGCTGTTTTTAAGGTGACAAAGTGGTTTAAGGGGATAAGGAGGGATGACAAAGTCACACACATCACTGTGAAACTTGATGAGCCCATTGTGCAACATTTTTGTCTTAATTTGTGTCCAAGTAAAATGTTCACACATCTGTCTTCAACCACATTTAAGTGACAAGTTTCCTCCCTCCCTCTCTGAGAAGCAGAACAAAAATAAAACTTGCTTAAGATTTGATGACAGACGACCAAATTCAATTTCATAATTTGTTATGCAGAGAAAATAAGAACACTGATAGAGGTGTGGTTTGTTAAATGCAGATATGATCAGAAAATTGTCAATAACAGTCTCTCCCACACGCAATCTGATAAGGTAACTTCCTGTTATTACAACCTTACGTTTAGCATAGCATATGCAGTGAAGTTTTTATATTTGATGAAATGAGTAAAGAGCCATTTAGTTAGCTATTTCAACTTGCTTTTAATGAACACTGCAGAGTTTATAATCAGTATCATGCTTAACTGGTGGTTAAGCAGCAGGTGCCAAAAATGTTCTGATCCATGGTATTTAGAGCAGACTCCATTGTTCACATAGGAATCCTGTCTATTTGTAAAGAAATAACATTTTTCCAAGTGGAGTGTCAGAAACCAGACGTGCACAAGCATGTTGTTCAGCCTCAAACTACTAAACCTCATTGTGCCTTTTATATTTGATTAAATGCTTGCAATTTCTTCGATGGGATTATATTGTGCTGTGATTTAATGAGCACACGCTGGATACGGGGTTTGAATCCCATCACATCTCACTTTGATTGGATTCTCTCAGTAGCAAAGTGACTTAACACCATCATCTGACAACAAAAGACTCAGAAGCAAAAGAACCATGCCAAACATGTTGAACCACCATATCTGATGGCATACTAGTCCCACGGGCTACAAGACCCCCATCCTCAAATTTCAGCAGGGAATATCAAGCAAAAATCTTTTAGTGTAGTTACAGGTATGTTGGCGAATGGGTTCCTCCAGCATCTCAAGCACTTCTGGCAAGGGGCGCTGTACTCAGCCTTCCTTCTGGGGGAAATGAGTGGCAGCAGCGGCTCCGGAAACCATGGTCACGCACTGCTGGCGGGGGCCACCGTGGTTGGTCAACTCACCAGGGGAGGTGAGTGGCAGCAGCGGTTCTGGAAAGCATGGTCTTGGGCTGCTGGTGGGGGCCGCCGTAGTTGGTTGACTCACCAGGGGAGGTGAGCGGCGGCAGTGGTTCCAGAAAGCACAGCCTTGCACTGCTGGCGGGGGCCGCAGTGGTTGGTTGACTCACCAGGAGAAGTGAGCGGCTAAGGCAGCTCCAGAAAGCAAGGGCCACCCAAGGGAAGGTGGTCCGCAAAGCAGTGGGCCGGCTTCCTGGACAGCTGCAGCGCCTCCATGGGCTTCTTGAAGCTGGGCAAGTAGCCAGCGACCTGCTCAATTTCAACTTCACATACAATACCCAGGGGTATTTTTTAGCCAATTTTTTGGGGGGGAAAAAATTGAGTTTTATATGCTGTCAAATATGGAATCTCAGATGAGATGAAGTTTCTTGTCAATGTCAGCCAATTTTGTTTCAACAATTTAATCTATATTCTGCTGTGGACAGCTGGTATATAATTAAAAGCAGGATGAATAACTAATTGCTTGAGTGAAGACATCGCTTAGAAATTCTAGCATATCTGAGCCACACACCTCAGTCCAGGAACACAAGTTCACATCCAAGCTGGGAACTGGAGAATTAAAATTCACCTCAAATATATCTGGAATTTAATTGAAGGAGTTAGTTTCAGTAGAATGAATCCAACAATTACAGGGCTGTCATAAAGTGTGACCATTTCATTCACGTCCACTTGGGAAGGAATCCACTGGCTGTCACCCAGTCTGGACTTAATGTGACTTCAGATCCATCAATGTGAATCTTTGATGCCTCTTCAGTTTGGGAGAAATTGCAATAATTAAGGTGGGCATTACCAGCTTTGCATGCATCCCGTGAACGCTCTGAATGGGCAGTGTGCTCACCACTTGTGCAACACAAGGCATAACCAAAGGGGTCAGGGAGAATTTTCAAACTGTTGCAGATAAACCCAGAAACCATTGGAATTGTGCCCCACTCCAAAATAATGTCTTATTACATATGCAGCACAGCCTCTTGTGCGAAGGTCATAAGAGCACATTGAGGGAACAGGGCAGAGTTTTGTTCTCGTTGTTCAAGTTGGTCATTTTGTGCACCATCCCCCCCCTCTGGAGACAACTGAAACATAGTCAGCAAATGGGTCTCCCCTGAACAGAGCTAACTCTGCCCACTCTCGGCCAGTGCTCTGAATTCCCCCGTCCCTCAACTCTGCCAACGACCATTTCCTGTTTCAAACCTCAGCTTCACTTCTTCTGCATTTTACCACGGTGTCTGCCCATTTCCCATCCACAACCAGAACCCGGGGCTGTCCGACAGTGCTCACAAACTTTTCACGCTGCATTTAGTTCCCTCCACTACCAGAATCAGCCATATGTTGTTGAGAAGTCACTTCTCCTCCTTTTAAAATATTAAGTTTAATTTAAAAAAAACATACACACATACTAATCCAATCTGTGAGATGAACTATAAGAACAGATAAATTCTACTTCTTAAATAGTACCTTAAACATACATAGTATAAATTGTGTATGCTATTCTTAATTAAACCTATTTTGTCAAAATATCTCAAAATAAAAAAAAACAAATAACGGGATAAAAAGCCCTGTTAATCAAACCCCTCTCTCTAAACAAGGCTAACTTACATATCTAATATACATAGGAAATGAAAGACAACATTTAGAAACCTGAGAAGTCACTTCTTAACATGTACAATCTCTCTAGAGGTCCTTAGTGTGCTCTACCAGATACTACACTAATTCCTCCTTCCACACAATTGAATGCTCTCCTCAAGGTTCCGCACATCTGGAGCTGTCACCAAGCCTAAATTTTGGCCTTCTTATTAATCCCACTTTGCATAATTCGTCAGTATTTATCAACCTCTTGACAGATCTGAAAAAGGATGCTTGGAGAGTGGCTGGCATTAAATTAATTGCCTGCTCTCCTGCTGTCAGAGAAGCCATGGACCGTGAAATGAAGATGTATTTATCATTGAATAAAAGTGTTAATTGAAGTCCAAACTGTGCCTTAAGGCTGTGATATTAATTAACTGACAGCTGGGAAGATGCCAATGTCAAATTCAGAAATGGACTTCAAGAAACAGAACTGCAATAATTGCATGCACTGCACAATCATTACCGGCAAGCGCTGTGGCCATTTTAACAGACATTTCAAATTTCAGATAATGAGCCCTCTCTCTTCTTCCCCACTCCTTTTTTTTGGTTCACTTTCTCACCCATCTCCTCCCAGCCCCTACCCATTCTCATCCCTTTTCGTCCTTATAATCCATCTCCCCATCAGATTCTTCATTCACCAACCCCCAACCCACCTCCCCACCACTTGGTTCCATCTGGTCTCTCTTTACACCACCATTCCCACCTTCTCTTCTGATCAGATACCAGAATTGGCAGCCTGAGTCTTCTTATCACTGCACCCTACATGACTCACCTTCCTCCACCTGGTCCCTTTACTTTTCTTGCCTCTTTCCCCTTGGTCGACCATGCCCTGCCTCTCTCTGTCATGCTTCCTCTTCACTTGATTTGCCAAATTCCAAATTGACCCTCCCACCCTGCCCTCTTGGCAATGGTGTCTTTGCTACATTTCTCCAGTCTTGATAAAGGGTTTTGGCTCAAGACATCGACCATTCTTTTTCTCCTACTGATGCTGGTCAGCAGAGTAAGTTTAGTTTCAGTTCCAACACCTGCAACTTTGTTTGTCTCCTTACTACAGGACATCGTAGCACATCAGTTAAAGGTAAATACAACCAGAGGTAATCATGTATTACTCCTGAAGCGAATCTGCTTAAAATGATGGTCACAATGAACGCAAGGACGTTTTATATCAGAAGTGGACTCAGTGTTAAGAAACTGATCCTTGGAATTGTTAAAATGTGATATTGCCCACCAGATTTAAAGGATATACTGAAGTGTAATGGTTAAACTGGCTAAAAAGGAAGTGGCCTTTTGAGTGACTGACGGAAGTGCGTGCTCTAAATAACAATCCTAAAAACAATGCTCACGAACAGATTGCCAGTGTTTGGTCATGATGTGTCACTTTATATAAATTCGTGTGTGCGTGCACAAGATCTGATCTTTGTTGTGGTTAAGGTGAACCCTCTCGAAACCACAAAGTACTGAGATATATTCATGAGCACAGGTTATGAGTTCTTCATTGTTATTTGGTCCTGCACTCCTATAGAATCAAAAGTCTTCTTCATTTCAGTCATCTGACACTTATCTGCTTTTGTAGTTATGTTTAAGGTGGACACTAGGCAAGTTCTTATTCAAATGGAATTCAAAATCAGGAGAACATGACCCAGTCCTCATTGAGGGGTCAGCAGTACTTTCAGGAGATTCGGTATGTCTCCGAAGACTCTCAGAAACTTCTATAGGTGTATTGTGGAGAACGTTGTGACCGGTTGCATCACTGCCTGGTATGGAGGTGCCTACGTTCAGGACAAGAAAAAACTCCACAGGGTTATTAACACATCCTGCCACATCACGGGCACCAGTCTTCACTCTATTGAGGAGATCTCCAAGAGGTGGTGCCTTAAGAAAGCAGCCTCTTTCCCGAAGAACCCCCACCACCCTCTTCACTCTAATACCATCAGGAAAAAGGTAAAGGAGGCTAAAGACGAGCACCCAGCGGCACAAGCACAGTTTCTTTCCCGCTGCCATCAGAATGAACAATGAACCACAGACACCACCTTACTTTGTCTTTTTCTTGTGTCATTTTTATTTATTTTGTACGGTGGATTATATGAATGTGACACTGCCGCAAAACAATAAATTTCTTGACTTGTTCATGACAATAAATTCTGATTCTGAAACAAACAGGTTGCTCGAAGTGTTTGCTAACGATCGACTCTCTTGGGTTTTTTTTATTTAAAAATGCTTTGAGTGTAGCAGAGTAGAAATGAACCTTCAGAAAAATTCAGAAATGAGCATGGTGTCAGCAACCAGACCTGAGCAGGGTGGATGACAGCTGAAATAAATGGTTCTCTGCTTCATGACAATAGGAGTAAGTTGACCCTTTTAAGGCCACAGCATTAATTGCTAAAAGATATGAAGAATCAGACCATCTGTAAGTTCAGAAAGATTAAAAATTGAAATGTGCTTATTTACTCTGGATAGATATCAATCTAAAAATGATCTTAAGGCTGAGCAAAGCACAAACTGCTGGAGGATCTCAGTGGATTGTGGTGCATCTCGGCAGACAAAAGGATGGTCAACGATTTAGGTGAGACTCTGTATTTTTTTTTAATGATGTTAAGGCTATGTGACATTTACACATCTGCATGTCCCAGGTTTGATCATGCGTACTGTACGTCAGACTGCGAGTACAATACCTGTATAGTGACCTCTTTGCATGCTCCCGTGGTGGTTGCACACAGCATACAAGTCGTACACAAAGTTTTCTTCTTTATTCCCAGAGGGAGTACGTGGTCGGCGCCATGGTGACCAATGGGATAAAAAGCTTTTAGTACTTTGGTTCCTTTTCACTACATGTGGAGCCATGTCAATGCCAAGGAGTGGAAATTTTACCAGGGTGGACAGCTTGGTTCTTCTCTCTCCTACCTGAAACATATAAAGATGGAACGCAGTGTTAAGTTGCTGTGCTTTGTCCAAAATAGTGAAAGTTTTAAAAAAAATCATAATAAAACATTTTAGCAGTATGTCTGTGAATAGCTTATTGGTTTCCATTATCTTCTCAAATGCCCACAATTTATGGGGAGAGCAAAAAAATAACCTTACCCTTCCTTATGTTGGTTAATTGCACAAAAATACCAATGCAAAAACGATTTTGCATTCTTTGAAACATTATTGAACCCACAAACCTATAACATTGCAATGCAGTAAAAACCCCTGGTATCCAGCCCCTGTAGAGATTGGTAGATGCCAAAGAAGTGAATTTTACGGTGTTGGTTGCTTGAGGCTGTGTGTTGTGTGATTGACGGACAAATGGCAATTTTAAACTTCCGTATTTTTTTACCTATTTATTTTCTGCAATTTTTTTTTTTGCTGGTTGTGTGAATTCTGGTTGACAGGTTTTGTTATGCATTGAGAATTTATCGGTTTGGGGAAGGGTGTATTTGTACTTTTTGTGTGGGTGTGAAGTGATTGGGGCTACAACTTGAACCAAACACATTGTCTTGTATTTCCTCAGGGTAGACATCCCTAGAAGAGATTTCGCAGTGGAGCAACTGCACAGAAATGCTGGAAGAACTCAGCCGGTCTCGTAGTGTCCATAAGATATATGACTGATGTTTCGGGCCTTAGCCCCTCTTCAAGGTATTTTTCTGATTTCTGTATTTTTTCCTGATTTTCAAAGGCTTCCTCCAGTAGACCGTGTCCATACCCTCTCTCCCCACCCCATCATTTTATGCCACTACAATCATCTGTCTCCTTAAACTCATCTCATTTATTGAGAATAGGCCTCATGACTGAACTGCTCCCTCCCAGACATCACCATGATGAATCTCCCTCTCTACCACTATCACATCCTGTTCTGTGGTGAGCAGTACCAGAAATGGATGCATATTCCAGCTAAGTTCTGGCCATGTTCAATATAGTTGGAGTATTTTGTCCTTGCTTTAAGATTCAGTTTACGAACTAATGAGGGCCAATAAGCCATAGTCCTTTTCGACCACATTATTGACCTGCACTGCCAGCTTCAGGGATCTCTGAACACTTTTGAACTTTCCCAGATTGGTGCTGTAACTGTTAAATTGATTCAGAAACCAACTGAGCATTCAAAGTAACATGAACAAAACGCTGTCAAAGTCACACTGCTTGAGGGAGGCCCAGACTGGACTTGCTAATGAGAACGTCCACCTGCCTCTACTCCACGTTCAGCACACCCTAATGCATGGTCAAACATGGAAACCTGAGATGAGTTTGGGTCAGACACTAGCATCTCTGGCTTTCAACTCCACTGAAGTCTCCTTTAATCCCAGTGGTACAACAATACAGCAGAGATCTGGATGCACTCCGCTGGGGTTTCTTGCCAGGGCTGGCTGATATCAGAACAGCAAACCTGTCCATTTGCACAGGGTCCTTGAATCTGGACACTTGTTTTCCTTCTGTTACCAGATCCTTGTTCAGATCTGCCATTAGTATAAGATGATGCCTTGCTCTATTTACCCACACTTTTCTCTTCAACACCATACCGTGCACTTTATTCTTCGGTGATAATATACTTCTGTTCGATTGTCACACTATGTTTTTATTCTTGCACAACCTGCTGTACTACATGGAGGCTGACGTGCATGGAAAGCATGCAAAACAAAGTTTCTCACTGCATCCTAGTTCATCTAACAACGAACAATTCAATTCAAAATGTTTCATATTGCTTAACATTCTAAAATATATTTAATTAAATTATTACCTATTTTTTCCAACTAATATTTATTTAAATATACTCCAAACACCAAGGCCTGCTGCACCATGCAAGACATTGCTTAGGTTCAGGGGACCCTCTCCATTTCGGTAGATGGGAACTACAAGTGGCGAATGAGGTTGCAGACTGAATCCAGCCCACATGTGCAAATAATGTAAGTGAATCTAATTCCACTGCATGCGATTTTAATAAACGTACACAAACCTGTTCACAAGTGCTTTGTTTGCTCATTTTAAAAACATAATTTAAGTCCACCACACATCATTTGAGATGATGGTGTGTTTAATAATGGTTACCAAAGAGTTCATGTATCCCCACGGTCCAGGGATTCTACCAGTGAATTGGATCAAATCACTCAAAAGTACAGAAATAAGCAAAATACCACTTTGTAACCACGTTTCAGCTAAAAAAAAGAGAAAAATTGTTTTTAAATAGCCATTCTGGAAACTTAACTGCTATACAGTTTACGATGGCATCCAATATCAGGTAATGTATGCTAGATATTAAATATTAAATAAACCACTCCCAAATTTTCATTTAATTACCTGGCGAAATCGTTTCAGGTGAATTATAAGAATGTCAGGCAAAGTCCAGAGATTAAGCTTGAACATTCCCTGCTGAAGGTTTTTACAGTGGGGGCATCGCCAGGCATCATCGGGGGCTAGCTGTAGAGAAAGAAAGACCCGCATCATCATGTTGTTTTTTACTGAGAAACAGCTTGCACCAGAAAATAATTTTTAGTGTTTGGAGAGTGCCATCTTCGTACTACGTGAGTGTGATAGTACAGAACTATCACCAATGTACATAGTGTATATAGTTACTGTATCTAGACTGTGCTTACAGCGATTGGCTGAGAGCTAAGCCACACCTATTGTCTGGGCCTTAAAGGGTTGTGTCCCTAGCCAGGTCGGATCTTTCCGGACTGGTCGGCCACCTGTGAAGAGCTCCTGTCTTTTGCTAATAAAAGCCTTGGTTTGGATCAACAAGTCTTTGATTCTTTCAACGAGCTCTACAGTGAGTGAATTGACATGCTTTTTCACAACAGTGCCCTGCAGCCAAGAGTTCATGAGCTGCAGTTCAGCAATGGGTAAAGTTGAGATTTAGCTGCACTGCTGGAAGCTGGGTGCCAAAAACTCAAAAAGTAAATGATAAATCACAAGCAACTGCAAAAGGATAGTCCACTCTCATGCACCGCCAGGAAACTGGTGGAACGAAGTGCATGAGAGAGATCCAACACCGACTCAAACCTCCATGGGGAATGGTTAACTTTATGAGAAACACAGTACATATAACATTACAGCACAGTGCAGGCCCTACAGCCCACAATGTTGTGCCGACCTATAAAAACTTACACAACAATCTAAACCTTCCCTACCTCACACCCAAAACACTCTATTTTTCTTGCATCCATGTGCCTATCTGAGTCTTTTAAATGTCCCTATGGCACCAGCCTCCACCACCACCTCTGGCGATGCATTCCAGACAGCCACTACTCTTATGCCTGACATCTCTCTTAAACTTTTCATCCCTTACCTTAAACAGATATCCTATGGTATTTACTCTTGTCGCCCTAGGGAAAAGGAGCTGGTTGCCCACCCTATCGGTGCCTTTCATCATCTTTAAACTTCTATCAAGTCGCCCATCGTCCTTCTTCACTCCAAAACCTAGCATCAAGAGACACGTTCTCCAATCCAGGTGTCATCCTGGTCAATCACTGCACCCTTCACAGTATCAGAGAAATTAGTAAATTAGAAGACCTGCTTGCAGCCAGATTAAACCCAATTAATTCCAGATATGCTTTTGAGAATTTCATTTATTTGACACAAAATTCGATTTCCATAGATGTACAGCTGATGTAATACAGTGCACTGCGTTACAGATATTCTTTCACATTTCTAAACAAAAAAAATCATTCTGTACAGTTGAAAATTGACTTAACACAATGTAAATCACTAATGCATCCATTTCTGGGCATTTTAGTAACTAGCCAGAAATTTGACCTCCAAGAATTTTTAATTTGAACAGCACCTCTTTTCCAATATTATCTACTTCTACCCCCTGCATTCCCCCTCCTCCCTCCTTCCAGGTCATTGGCTGTATGACTTTCGACCTCAGTGGTCTGAGAAAAAGCAGTTCTTGATCCCTGACAAAATTACTGTGTTTTTCCACACTGAGCTTTTGCTTAAATATGCTATTTCAAGGTCTGGCACTTCGATTCTTGGTCCTTTCTGTGACTGTCACTTCCTGTGATTTCAAATGCAGTCTCTCCCACGAACCTGGACTATTTTGTGGAGGACAAAATCATTGTCCCGGGCACCCTCAGCTCTCTTGCCTCAGGATCATTCTGGTCTGCTGACCTATCAATAGATAGCTGCTGACAGCTTCATTCAGAGGTCCCCTGAACTCCATATTGTAAAGTATGTTAGCCATCATAGAACAAAGAACTCTACAGCACAGTACAGGTCGCTCAGCACTCGACGTGATGCCAAATAATATATTCCTTGAAAAAAAATACAAAACCCTCCCTACCTCATAAGCCTCTATTTTTCTTTCATTCATGTGCCTGTTGAAGAGTCTCTTAAATGCCCCTCATGTTTTAGCCTCTACCACCACCCTGGCAAGGCATTCCAGGCCCTCACAACTCTCTGGGCTAAAAAGATCTTAACCCTGATGTCTCCCCTAAACATCCTTTCCTTCACTTTGTACATACTGTATGTCCTCTGGTGTTTGCTATTCTTGCCCTGGCTGTCCACCCATTCTATGCCTTATAGATCTCTATTAAGTCTCCTCTCATCCAACTTTGCTCCAAAGAGAAAAGTCCCAGCTCTGCTAACCTTGCCTCAGAAGACTTATTTTCCAGTCCAGGCAACATCCTGGTAAATCTCCTCAGGACCCTCTCCATTTTCACAACAATCCAATGATTCCATTGCAATCTAAGTGCCAGTTACTGAGAGCAGCTATTCTGTTTTTTTAAAAAAAACACAAGAAACTCGCAGTACATCAAACAATAGCACATGATGAAATTACCACAGCATGTTTACAGTGCTGTTCTGAAAACCTCTCAATCAAAATCTGCAGTTTTTACAGGACTCGTAGAGATACTTGTCGCTGACACAGAATGCAATTTCACTGCCATTACAATCTATTAAGGATTTTTTTTCACCTACAGCCCTGATGAATAGTCTACACATCAGACAAACGAACCTCCTGACTTACTTGTTCCTCCTTTGTATAAAGTTCGAAGCACTCAGCTAACGTACTGCTGTGGGCCTGCTGATGTCCCAGCTGCTGCATGCGGACACTCTCTGCATCCTGGATTACTTCTTCCTGAATGCTTCCAAACAAACTGAAAAACAAGGAAACGTTCCACTATGGTTACACACTGTAATTGCATCCACAGAGCAGTGTCGATGGAATATGCAAGACTGGAAGACCATTGCAGTCCAAATAGCCAGAATTTAGTACCATATTGCATTAAACCCTATCAACTATCGATCATTCCTTTTACCGAAATGCAGTAAGCCCTTCAATCTTTGTCGCCAACCTATTTCATGCAGTCTATTGTTTTGTAAAATTGTACCATAACTTCCCAACTCTTATGCAATGGCAAATGAACGGTGGCATCTCATATCCTTCTTTATCACCCCGGAGAGCTATGCCAACACCCTCATGAATCTTTGGACTTTAACACTCCCAGGGCCCTACCATTTATTTTCCATGTCCTATCCTTCTGACCAAACAAAATAATCCTTTTGTATTTAACGAGATTAAATTTCCTCTGCTATTGTTCTGCAGCAGACCAATCAATTCGCAGAACGAGAGAGCCACAATCAGGTCGAGTAGAAGAGTTTAAAAGAGATCGTTTTGCTGGTCTCGTCAGGGACTGTGAGAACGGCACTGTGAACTAGAGAAGCATTTAAAAAGCAGCATGAGAGAGAGATTTCTCCATTGACAAATTAGCTATTGTCAAGAAGGGGTGGCACAGTTGGTGTAGTGGCTGGAGTAACCCCTTTACAGTGCCAGTGATTGGGGTTCAAATCCCTCGCTGTCTATAAAGAGTTTGTGCGTTCTCCCTGTGTCTGTGTGGGTTTTCCTTGGGGGCTCCAGTTTCCTCACGCCATTTGAAATGTACTGGGGGTTAGTTTAATTGGGTGTAGATTGAGTGGTATGGACTTGTGGGCTGAAAGGGCCTATTACCGTGCTGTATATCTACATTAATTTAAAAAGGAAGGTAAGGTCAGGTGGAGGGGTCGTTGTGCGAGTGGCCCAGTATAGGAGTGGGAATTTGAGGCTTTGGTTCGAGAGGTTTCGGAAAGCAGAGGCTAAAATAAAGGTGTAATAGTTGAGGCAAGGCAAGGACAGGTTTTTCTCTTTCCTTTTTAATAGGCCAGTGCGAATGGCAGGGTAGGGAGATGCTCCTCTTTCAGAATGTGGATAGTCAGGGAAGACAGCAGTATCCCTGATGACTTAATCTGCGAGAAGTCCACCCACTGCAGCTCCCTACAGACTGTTAGGGAATTGGAGTTAGAGGTGGATGAACTCCAGATCATTTGGGAAACTGAGGGAGGGGGGGGTTGATAGACAAGATGTAGACACACCCAGGAGGCAGAAGAAAAGTAGCTTGGTGACAGTCAGAAGAGGGAAAGGGAATAGGCAATCAGTGCAGGGTACCCCACTGTGACCATTCCCCTTAGCAGTGAGAATACCCCTTTGGATACTGCTGAGGGGGTTGACCTATTTGGGCCAGGCAGCAGCCAGACCGATAGCACTGTGGCTGGCCCTAAGCCTCAAAATGGAAAAGTGAAGTCACATAGAGTGATAGTCATAAGGGACTCGATAGGAGATTCTGCGGTCGCAAAATAAACTTCAGGATAATGTGTTGCCTCTTGGATGCTCGGGTCCAGGATGTGTCTGAGAGATGGAGAATATTTCTTCCTCGCCCGCAGAAAAACGTATCTCAGGGTTGGTATGTGACATCAATGTATGTACTCTGATAATAAATCTGAAATCTTCTTAAAGGGGAACGTGAGCAGCCAGAAGTTATGGTACGTATTGGTACCAATGACATAAGCAGGATTGGATGAGAGGTCCTGCTCCTGCAGACTAAGTTTAGGGAGTTAGGAAAGAAGCTGGAGAGCAGGACCTCCAAGTTAGTAATCTGGATTACTTCCAGTAACATAAATAAGGGAAGATCAGAACATGAAGATAGTGTACACAAATGTGTGGTGAAGAGATGGTGCAGGGGGCAGGGTTTCAAGTTCATGGATCATTGGAACCTTTTCTGGGGAAGGGGTGACCCATACAAGTGGGATGGGTTGCACCTGAACTTGAGGGGAACCAATATCCTAGCAGAGAGATTTGATAATAGAGTTGGGGGAATGGTTAAACTAGGTTTGCAAGGGGGTTGGATCCAAAGTGGGGACAAGGTGATTGGCGTTCAACTTGGGACAGCTGGTTTGGTGTTTGAGTGAAGGGGCAGGCAGACAGGGGAAAATTGTAGCCAGTGGGATGAGTTACAATGCAACAAGGAGACAGAGTTAAAAAAGGTTATAAATAAAGGGCTGAGGGTTTAAATACATGCAGCATAAGAAATAAAGTGGATAACCTTGCAGTACATTGGAAGATATGGTGTTGTGTGCCCATCATGGAGTCATGGCTAAACGATGGAAGTCATTGGGAGCTGAACACATGGTGTATTGAAAGGATAGACAGGGGCGGCGTGGCTCTGTTGGTAGTGAATAACACTAAATCATTAGAAAGAGGTGACATAAGTTCAGAAGATATAGTATCATCGTGGGTTAAGAGATGGCAAGAGTAAAAAGACAGTTGGCAGTTGTATGCAGACCTCCAAATAGTAGCCGGGATGTGAACAACAAATTACAACAGCAAATAGAAAAGTTGTGCTGGAAGGGCAATGTTAGGGAAGTCATGGGGGATTTTAACATGCAAATAGATTTAAGAAACAACCTTTCTACATCTATTCTGTCAACACCTTTCAAAATTAGATTGCGATTGAATCTCAGGAGAGAGAATTTGTAGATGGCTTTTTAGAACAGCTTGTTGATGAGCCCGTGAGGGGAATCAGCTGTATTCGATTGGGTGTTATGGAATTAGAGAGCTTAGAGTAAAGTAACCATGGGGTGGGGGGGGGGGGGGGTGAGTGATTACAATATGACTGAGTTCAATTGGAAATTTAACAAGGAGAAAATAAAGTCAGATGTGTCGGTAATTGAAAAGACTAAAGGGAATTACGCTGGCATGAGAAAGGAACTGGCCAAAGTAGATTGGGAGGGGGCCCTAGTGTGAAAGATGGCAGAGCAGCAATGGATGGAATTTCCACAAGAAAGAAGGAAGGTGCAGGCTAAATACAAAAAGAGGAAATATTCAAATGGAAGAATGTCACAACTGTGACTGACAAAAGAAGTAAAAGCTAACGTAAAAGCAAACAAGAGGGTATACAAGGTAGCAAAAAATTTGTAGGAAGATAGAGAATTGGAAACTTTTTAAAAAGCTTTTTGAAGGTAACTGAAAAACTCAAGAGGGAAAAGTTGAAGTGTGAAAGTCGGTTAGCAAAGGGATTCAAGAAGTTTCTTTAAGTTTATAAAGAGTAAAAGAGAGGACCATTAGAAAAGAGCGCTGGAGAAATAATAATGGGAGACAAGGAGATGGCAGAGGAACTACATGAGTATGTTGCATCAGTCTTCACCTGTGAAAATCATTAGCACTGTGCCAGATGGTCGAAGGGTAGTAGGGAAGGGAAGTGAATTCAGTTACTATTTCCAAGAGAGAAGGGCAGATACATCTCCCGGAACAGACAGATTGCACTATCGGGTTCTAAAAGAAGTAGTAGAGATTGTAAAGACATTGGTAATGATCTTTCTGGAATCAATAAATTCTGGAGTGGTCCTGGAAGGAGGCAGCAGAAAGGAAATTATAGATTAGACAGCCTCATGTCAGTGATTGGGAAGATGATGGAGTCCATTGTCAAGGATGAGGTTACTGAGAACTTGGGGCAGGTGACAAGAAAGGCCAAAGCCAGTACGGTTTCCTTAAGGAAAAATCCTACTTGACCAACCTATTGGAATTCTTTGAGGAAGGAACAAGCAGCTGGATAAAGGCGATACATTGGATGATGTGCATTTAGATTTTCAGAAAGCCTTTGACAAGATGCTGTACATGAAGTTATTAACATGATAAGAGCTCATCACAGGAAACATATGAAATGTGCGTAGAGAAATGGAATACAGAGATCATGTTCTGGTTGGATGCCAGTTGCTAGTGGTGTTCCACAGGGGTCATTGTTGGGGCCGCTTCTTTTTACTTTGTATATTAATGAATTGGATTATGGAATGAATGGCTTTGTGGCTTTGTATCATCTAAGGTAGATGGTGAGGAAAGAGAGAGGCTGCAGAAGGACTTGGACAGATTTGCAGAATGGGCAAAGAAGTAGCAAATGAAATACAATGTCAGAAGTGTAAAGTCATGCAGTTTAGTAGAAAAAATTAAATGGGAGACTAATTTTTAAAAGGGGAGAAAATTGAAAATACCCAGAAGCAAAGGGACCTGAGAGGCCTCATACAGGATACCCTGAAAGCACAGAAGGCGGCAAGTTAAATGAAAGAGGAATAGAATATGAGCAATGGTGTGATGTTGGAGCTTTATAAGGCACTGGGGAGACCTAACTTGGAGGACTGTGAGCAGTTTTGGGGTTCTCATTTAAGAAAGGATGTGCTGACATTGGAGAGAGTTCAGAGGTGGTTTACAACAATGATTCTGGGAATGAAAGGGTTATCATATGAGGAGTGTATGACAGCTCTTGGCCTGTATTTATTGGAATTTCAGGAGAACGAAGTGGATCTCATTGAAATATTTCGAATGTTTAAAGGTGTGGACAGAGTAGATGTAGAAATATTGTTTCCCATGATGGGAAAACTCTAGGACAAGTGGGCATAACTCAGGATTTAAGGGTGTTTGCATAGAACAGAGATACAGAGGAATTTCTTCAGAGGGTGGTAAATCTGTGGAATTTGTTATTTGTTGCTACAGGTTATTGTGGAAGCCAGATCACTGGGCTTATTTAAGGAAGAGGTGACGGGTTCTTGATTAGCGAGGGGATCAAAGGTTATGGGGGAGAAGGCCAGGCAGTGGGGCTGTAGGAAAATGATCAGTTCATGATTAAATGGTGGGGCAGACTCGGTGGGATGAATAGCCTGTTTCTGCTCCTAGGTCTTATGCTCCACTTACTTTCACTACAACTGAATCAGAATTAGAATCAGGTTTATTGTCAAGAACATGTGTAATGAAATTTGTTATTTTGCGGCAGCAGTACTGTGCATTACAGTCCACAAATTGCTATAAATTACATTTCTACAAACACACTCCTCTATAAATAAATAAATTGATGCAAAAGGAAAGAGGAAAAAGTGAGTTAGTGTTTGTGGTTCACTCTCCTTTCAAAAATCTGATGGCAGAGAGGAGGAAGCTGTTCTTGTATTGGTAGATGTTCATCTTCAGGCTCCTGTACCTCATTCTTTATGGTAGCACTTGTGAAAAGGGCATGGTCTGTATGGTGAGGGTCTTTGAGGATAGAGGCTGCTTTCTTGAGGCACTGCTTCCTGCAGATGTCTGTAATGCAGTGAAATGTCTATGATGGTACTGGCCAAGTTCACAACTCTCTGCAGCCTTTTCTGGTCCTGTGCATTGGTACCTCCATATCAGACAGTGATGCAACCAGTCTGAATCCTCACCACGGTACACCTGTAGAAATTTGGAAGCATTTTTGGTGACATATTAGATGTCCTCAGACTCTTAATGAAATATGGGCACTGGTGAGCCTTCTTCATGGTTGCATTGACATGAAGGCCTCAGGATAGATCTTCAGAGATGTTGACACCCAGGAATTTGATGTTCTTTACCCTGCTGACCCCTCAGTGAGAACTGGTTTGTGTTCTCCTGGTCTCCCCTTCCTGAAGTGCACAATCAGTTCCTTAGTTTTGCTCATGTTGAGTGCAAGGTTATTGTTGTCGAACCGGTCAACTAACTAATCTGTCTCACTCCTGAATGCTTTGTCATCGCTGTTGTGATTCTACTGACAACCGCGGTCATCGGCAAATTTTTCATTGGCATTTGACTTGTACCTCGCCACACATTCATGGGTGTAGAGAAACTGGAGCAGAGGGTTAAGTATGCATCCTTCAGGTGCACCTGTGTTGATCATCAGTGGGGAGGAGACATTGTGACCGATCTGCACTGGCTGTGGTCTTCTGATTAGGACATTGACGTTCCAGTTTTTAAAGCTTGTTGGCCAGTACTGAGGGGAGGATGGTGTTGAAAGCTGAGCTATAATCAATGAAAAGCAGCTTGATGTATCTGTTGCTGTTATCTAGATGATCCGCGGTTGAGTGAAGGGTCAGCGAGATTGCATCTGCTGTGGAGCGATTGTGATTTTGGCAGTAGGCAAATTGTAGTGGGTCCAAGTGTTTACTTAGTACGTTAAAACTACCTTTTTAATCACTCTCTGTTCATCCTTATGAAGGGTCTTCAACCTGAATATAAACCCTGTTTCACTAGATATTGCCTGTCAAACATGTTTTGATTCAATGTCAGATTGGCAGCATCTACAGAAATGTTGATTGTCAATCTACATTTCTTCAGTGTCTACAGTTTCTGACTTACCTGTCTTTCATCCTTTGATCCCACTCTAAGACGAGCTTTATGTGTGGGGGCCCACCTGGACCAGAGGAATGCAAAGCCCTTGAAAAATAACAAGTACATATCAGAATTACTGACAAATCTTTCATGCATGGCCCTCACATTGGAAACAAGAATTATTCTCCTTACACCAAATAAATACAAAGTTTTAAAAAAGTTTGCAAAGAAATGCACAGCTGACCCTTCGCCAATCTCTCAAAGGTGCCATACTTGGATGTAAATATGTACAGTAATATTTGTTTGATGTTCCTCCAGGGAGTACTCTTGCAATAGCTATCAATCAACACCTGTGGTAGAATGTCTCTAAGCTTTCTGAGAGTCCGTATAATTAGGTTATGGAGGAAAGATTAGGGAGAATGACTGACAATATTAAACTGGTGGATCTTGAGGAAATTTATCAGCACCCGGGACAATAGATGAGGAGTCTTCACCAGCAAGAGGAACGAAGAAAAGAACATTCAAAATGAGAAGATCAATCTGTGCATGGGCCTCAGCAGATTGGAAAGTTTGAACGTCAGTACATTTGAGATGAAGATGATCACATTGAACTTGATTATTAAAAAATAGGGAGCCAAATGAAGTGTGGCAAGCAGTGCAATTGAATTTTTGATTCTTTACAATTTATAATACAATGCCATGACTGATGGAGAAAGGACCAGCAGCATCTGGAATTAATGAAGGCTCCAAAAAAAAAATCAGAAAATGTCACCTTGGCAGGTAAAAACAGCCTTGAATAATCTGTGCAAAGATCTGCCTGCAGAATAGAAACTGGCTGTCTGATAATTTAGGCAGAATACAGATCAGGGACAGGTCTTTCATACAACCAAGGAACATTCGTTGGCAGCATTGGTATCAGAATGTGGAAATTAGCTAGCTCATGCCTTTTTAAAGTAAAAATCAAAATCCTGAAATCCCTAGACTTAGATAGTGAATTGTGCAGAGCTGCGTTACCTATTAATTGGAGCAAATCCGTTTTGCGAACATTTCCAAGTGAATTCCTGTAAATTGCAAAAATGTCAGGTGATGATCCACCAGGACTTGTTCCTACCTAAAGATGTGTACTTAATGATATCACTATTTGCTCTACATCCATATGCAACAAACGTTCCCATTTTGATCTCGTAGAAGGCTGCTGCACTTGGACTAGTGTTGCACAATTCTGATCACCCCATCATAGGAACAATGTGCAGGCTGTAGAAAGGGCGCATGTGATTTGCCAGGATGCTGGCTGGATTAGAGGGCATGAGTGATGGGGAAGAGATTGGACAAATTGGAGTGTCGGTGGCTGAGGGCAGATCTGATTGAAGTCCATCGAATTCTGAAAGGAATAGATGGTATAGGCAGTTAGTCTTTATGTCACATACCAAAGGATATGCATTTCAGGTGGGGTGGTGGGGGGAAGTTTAAAGGAGATATGTGAGGCAAGCTTGGAATGGGCTCCTTGTGGAAGTGGCAGAAGCAGATCCAACAGTAGCATTTAAGAGGGTCCCAGAAAGGCACATGCGTATTCAGAGAATAGAGGGATATGAATCATGTGCAAGCAGGAGAGTTTTAGTTTAATTTGGGCAATATGTTTGGTACAGACATGATGGACCGAAGAACCTCTTCCTGTGGTGTATTCTTCTGTGTTCAAGTCTTTGAACAGCTGGAACCCTAGCATTGATACTGCAGATGGGCACAGTCTTCCAAAGCTATGTACGCCAGTATAATGCTACTTATTCATTACTACCCACAACTAATCTTCAATCCACATTATTGTATTAACTACGATAATTTTGTTTGTTAAAAGCCTTCTGAAAATGCAAACAAATCACATCAACTGGTTCACCTTTACCTCTTTTGTGGGTTACAAGATTTTTTTAAAATAGGAAATAGCAGATTTCACTTTCATTAATCCATCTGAAATCTACTCAATTTATTATTATCTAAGTGCCCTATTGCCTTTGTCATATATTCCAGCATTTACTGATGTGGCAATAACATTGATTGAGAAAATCATGTTTTATTCTCTCAGTTTATACATCCTTGATACCTATATATATATAATTTTGGGAGATAAATTGGGAAAGGTTTGTTAGAGTAGGTCATACACAAACACTTTAAAACAGATCTTATTTAAAATACTGGAGCTCTGCCCCATGGTAGACGTATCAGCTCCAGAGCTTTTGCAAGAGTGCTCAAGACTTCACTAATGGATTGTTGTTTACAAAAGGCAACAGATGAAAGAGCATGTCGGAGCCGCTGCTGTCTGGAAGAGAACATGCTGTTCTGGGAGGGTCATGTGGTTTTGCAAGCAGAGAGAACCAGGCTTTCTCTCAGAGAGAGAGAGAGAGAGAGAGAGAGAGAGAGATCATTTGTACAGTGTTACAGCTAGCAGACACCAGCTGGGACTGGAACAGGACAAGTTGGCAAGCTTATGGAAAGCCCAGTTGTAAGACAGCCTGGTCAAAGCCCTTGTGGTTCATGCAAGAGGAGAGGACTGGCTGTCTAATGTTTCACTTGGAATAAGTGAAACAAAAAGGAACTCTGTGGTGACCTGAAAGAAAGAGGTTATCATCCGGAGAAACCTGAAGGAGTAAGTTTCGTCAGCAAGACACTGAAGTGGCTGATTGAAAAGGAACAACAAATCTCTTTCTGAAAACCGACAAGAACCTTCCTGAGCAGTAACCATTTACCTTTCAAGCACCAAAGCCTGGTGAGCTTTATAAATGTTAAATTCTGTGCACAGTATAAGAATTGCCGGCAACCAGTGAACTTGGAGGAATGAGAAATGAGATTGGACTGTGAAGCAAAGAACTTTTCTGAACTTACACACACATTACATACACGTGCACTTAGAATTAAAAGGGGGTTAAGTAAGTCATTAGAGGTAAGTTAAACTTTGATTCTAGTTTCATGTTTAAAGATAATTAAAAGCAACTTCTTTTTAAGTAACCATTTGTCGTGGTGAATATCTATTGATGCTGGGATTTGGGGTCCTCTGGGCTCGTAACACCACTGCTACTAAACAAAGAAAAATTGGACCCTTCCCACCTTAGTCTCAAAAAGGGTCTTTCCAGCTTCTCAATGTTTGCTAAAGATTCCAGCATCTGCAATTCCTTGTGTTTCTCAAGTTTGCTACTGCGAATAATTTGTTTTTCCTTGACGGTGGATAATTCTCCCTACCCAGTCTGGAGGGATTATAAACAATGTAAGGATGTAGATGTATCAAGTGAAGTTCACCTCCAATAGGTCCCTTGAAAATTTGAGAGAACTGAAAGGAAATTTTGCGCTGAACACTGGCGCACCTCAGGGCCGCTCCTGTTCATGATACTGACCCACAAATGCCTCGGCAGATCCAGCTCCAATGGTGCCATCAAGCCAACAGTAGTTGGCCTCATCACCAACATTGATGAGTCGCACTACAAGGAAGAGCTGGAAAATCTCGTGAAATGGTACGAGAGTAACAACCCGAGTCTCAACGTGGACAAGACGAAGGAGATGATCGTGGACTTCAGGAATGCCCACCCTCCACTACACATCAACAACTCTGTAGTAGAGAGAGTGGAGAGCACCAAGCTCCTTGGAGATCACTTAACTAGTGACCTATCATGGACACTCAACATCTCCTCACTTGTCAGGGAAGTGCAACAGTGACTGCACTTCCTGAGAAGGCTGAAGCGGGCAAGGCTAATGGCCACCATTATGTCAACCTTCTATAGGAGCTCCATCAAGAGCATCCTGGCCGGTTGCATCACAGTGTGATATGGTTGCTGCAGAGAAAATGGATTGGAGTTCAATCCACAGGACCATAATAGTAGCAGAGAGGATCATTGGAATCTCCCTCCTCATCGACGTGATCTTCTGGAATCGTTGTCTGAAGAGAGTGTGCAAAATCATTGAGGACATCTTCCATCCTGCACACAGCATCTTTCAACTGCTCCCATCAGGGAAGAGATACATGAGTTTCAACTTCTTCCCATGGCAGTGAAAACGCTGAACAACCAAAGGAACTGCTCACACTGACCATCCAACACTTCCATATTCATGAAACAATATTTATTTATTTTTACTTGTCCTGCACACATGTATGTCTGCGTGCTTTACACCGAAGACCGGAGAATACTGTTTCATCGAGTTGTATTTATACATCAGATGACAATAATCGACTTGAAATTTGATGATAGGAGAAAGGCCACTATCATGCAAATTAAAGGCAAGGCACCCTGGCCTCATGAAAACCATTTGACGCATGTGGTGCTTGAGAAAAGAAGTTGATGTAAAAGATAACCAGAGATGTGGGGCTCTTTATGGTGGAGTCAACTTCTCTCTACATCTGGCAATATAGACACAAGAACCGATTCCTTTCTGACAAAGCCGTGCTGTTTGCTACACATGGCCACAAGGGACACGATGCTCCTCCTTTGAAAGGGAGTTCATTGGTCATCCAGTACTTTGATTGACCTGAGGAATTAATAAATTCTAACAGAGATCAGAGTTATTACAATGAATTAAGAAGAGCCAAACTTTATCTTATCTTCGAAAATCAAAAGAGCTGCAAGTGCTGGAAGAAGAAAATGCTGGAAACACTCAGCAGGTCCGAAAAAGCAGAAAGAGAAGCAGTTTATGTTTCAGGTCCAGGTCTGCTCATCAGAACTGGGCAAGGGTTTAGGTGGCATGGGGAAGGAGATGGATGTTACAAAGGATACATCTCTGGCATCCGATGACCTACCGTGGTTTACTGAGATCAGATTAAGCTTATTTAGTTGTGCAAAGTGCTGCTACTGGTAAAGCTGTGGGATGTGTCGCAGCAGTGAAGAACAAAGGAAAAAAAGCACTGAGCCTAAATGATGCCCAGCAGGAATGGTAAGTTGAAAGCAAGTTATCTAAAGTTGGAGAATTTGGATAATGAGTCCACAGGGAACATGAGGTTTTGTTTCTCAAACTTTTTGTTTAATTTAGATGGTAACAAGCCCTTCTGGCCACCAAGACTATGCTGCCCAATTACCCCTACATGAACAAACCCTGTAGGAGGAATCCGGAGCACCAGGAGGAACCCCACACAGGCATGGAGAGAATGTACTCGTTGCAGAGACCGCCAGATTCGATCCCGGGTCACCAGAGCTGTAACAGCATTGAGTTATTAGAGGTTCTTCTGTTAACAATGCACGAAGACCGAAAAGAAAGGTTAGAGTAGGTGGGAAGATGAATTAAAGTGGCAGGCAATAGGAATCTCAGGGTCACCATTGCAGATTCCTGTGGCCTCCTCTATATTGGAGAAAGCATGCGCAGATTGGCCAAATGCTTTGTGGACCCACCAGTGCTCAGCTGTAGAAGTGACCCTCATCCTAATTGCAAAATGTGTATTGTTTATATCATATTTAACAATGCTAACATAATTGTTCCTTCGCCAGTAGATGGTGCTGACGCCATTTATCAGGAAATTAGCAATGACCTCATTATAACCATTACAAGAATCTCACAGAAAAGCAGCATAAAATACATGCAACAAATTGAATTTTTGTCCTACATTAGATACATTTATTAGGGGAGAAATGTAGAAATGATCCCCAAATCACTGCAGGGTTCATCTGCATGTCTTTTATTTTAAGTATCCATATACATATTTATAAAATACATGCTAAAGTGGACAATGAATATACTAATGCTAAGATTCCAGCATAAAATGTAATATTTAATTAGTTATAGAAGTAGTGGAATGAGGATTCAGAGGCTTTGGTGACTAGAGGATGAGAATATCAGGTAAGATCTTTGCATGGCTACAAAGACTAGGTAATGGGATGACAATGAGGGCAGTGGATGTGGGAAATCTGGGAGAACACAATTGTCCCGATGATTATACCTGGAAGAGGTGCATCCAGCTACAGCTCCTTATCGTTCAAGTTAGGGAACTAGAGTTGGATAAACTGCAGATCATTCAGGAAGCAGAGAGGATGATAGAAAGAAGCTATAGGGAGTCACACCCAAAAGGCAAGAGGCAGGTAGCTGAATGACTGTCAAGAGAGGGAGAACAGGCAGTCATTGCAGAGCACCTATGTGGTAGCTCCCCTCAACAATGTATACCATTTTGGAAACTGTTGGGGGGGTGGGGGGGAATGCATCAGGGACAAGTTGTAGTAGTCAGGTCTCCGGCACAGAGTATGGCCCTTCGGCTAAGAAGGGAGGCCGTAAGTTTTGTGAACAATGTCCAAGACTCCGGGATGGTATGATGCCTCCCAGGTGCCAAGGTCAGGGATGCCTCAGATTGATTCCCCAGCATTCTCAAGCAGGAGGATGAGCAGCCAAATGTAGAAGTCTATGCTGATACCAATGACATAGGCAAGAGTAGGGAGGGATGAGGTCCTGAAGAGGGAATTCAAGCAGTTTGGAAGGAAGCTGAAAAGCAGGACCTCAAGAGTGGTAATCTCAGGAATGCTGCCTGTGCCACGCGTCAGTGAGGGTAGGAATAGGAAGTTGTGGCAGTTGAATGCGTGGCTGTAGAGTTGATGTAGATGCAGGAGCTCCTCTCTGAAACCATTCTGGTCAATCTCTTTTGCACAAAAAGAATGACTTAGATTTAATCATGCCTTTCATGACATCATGATTTTACAAAACATTCCTCTGCCAACGAAATACTTTCAAACTTCAATCACTGCTTCAGTGTCAATAATGGGGCTGCCAAATAGTAGCACAGCATGTTTCCACAAAAAAAAATAGTTGTATGCAATCAGGTAATCTATGGTTCACACACAAAATGCTGGAGGAACTCAGCCGGACAGGCAGCGTCGAAGGGGCTTGGCCCGAAACCTCAGCTATCTTTTTCCTTCTCTTGACGCTGCCTGACCGGCTGAGTTTATCCATCATTTTGTGTGTCTCTTCAGTTTTCTAGCACCCGAAGCCACTCTTGCAGGAAATTTATTGACCTTGAAAATGGGAAGAATTCCCCATGGTCTTTGAAATAGCGCAATTGGATCATCGGAGTAAACTGCGTCGCAGAAACTAAGAATTTACTTGAAAGATGTCAGCTACAACTGTGCAGCACTGCTCAGTACTCTGATAGAATGTCAGTAAAAATGTTTTTCTGGGCAATAAAATTACATTTGAATGTATTATAAAGTTCAATTAAAAACTCGTGATGAGTACTGGCAATATTTTTAAAATGAGAGTGTCAAACTGTACAGCCTCAATAAAATCAGACCATTGTTTCTTCAAATTATTTGACGTTGTTTTATAAAATATATTACTGTCATTCAGTAACTGAAATTATAATAATCTAAAATTAGATGCATTTCAGTTTGCAATTCAATGAATAACTGATATTTATATTAAAAATAATTCTTGAAGGCCTCTATCCTTCTCAACAGGTTGGGGTTGAATTTGATCATTTTAACCAGACTCCAAGCTGAATCCTCCAGAATTTGGATCATGCACTTGCAGAGCAGTGCCTAAGTTAGCCCAATATACCAAATTGCTGTCGTCTCATGCATTGTATTCTGTTAAAGGTGCAAGAAACAAAGAATGAGAGATAGAGGGACGAAGCACTGCAGGATACAGTTAGACAAGAGAATAAATGATTCTGCTGACGACACCACAGTTGTCGGCAAAATCAAAGACGGCAACGAGGAAGAGTATGGGAGGTAGAGAGATCGGCTGGATGTGTGGCATCACAACAGCAACATTAGAAAAACCAAGGAGATGATTGTGGTCATGAGAAGATCTGGAGAACAAAAGCCTGTCCTCATTGAGGGGTCTGTCATGGAGAGGGTCGATAGCTTCAAATTCCTGGGTATTAACATCTCTGATGATCTGTCCTGGGATCTCCATGTCGATGCAATCATGAAGACTTGCCAGCTGCTATATTTCATGAAGAGTTTGAGGAGATTTGATGTGCCATCAAATACTCCTGCAAATTTTTGCAAGTGTACCATGGAGAGCATTGCGACTGGTTGATCACTGTCTGGTATAGACTGGCCAATGCACAGGACAGGAAAAAAACTCCAAAGGGCTGTTAACTTGACAACACGGGCACTAGGCTTCACTCCATCGACGACATCTACAAGAGGCAATGTCTTAAGAAAGCATCCTCTATCCTCAAGGGTCCTCACCACCCATCTTCACACTGCTGCCATCAGGAAGGAAGTACAGGAACCTGACGACGAACATCCAAGGACAGCTTCTTCCCCTCTACCGTCAGATTGAATGGACAATGAACCACAGATTCCACCTCATTATCTCCTAATTTTTTTTTTGCATTTATTTTGAAATGTACTTCATAGCAATAATTGCACTGTAACAGTGCTGAAAATCAACAAATCTTATGACATGTTCATGACGATGAACTCTGATTCTGAGAAAGAAAATGGGACAAACTTTAACATTCGCCACCAGACGGAAACCTTGAGCAAGCAGATCGGGTGCCCATCCTCATTGGCTGTAATGAGATCTTGGATGAACCAAGGCTTTGGAAAACATTATTGAAATTCAAATCTTACTTTGTATTTGCATCTATTAAAATTATATTTCTGAAGCAAATGAATTTGTCTACCAATTAAACAAATTAAATAACTACTGTTTTATGGTCAGGACAGTCATTGTCATGTAAAAGCGCCATCATCCATTCAGTGCAAGAGCCCTCCAGGCTGTTGAAAGTGACCGATGTTTGAGTAGTAATACAGTAAGGTAAAGTACAAAACAGAAGCCAATGTACCCTAACACCAATTGTGGTTCAGATTTTTAACAACTCAGAGCATGAGGTAGATAACATTATGATGCTGGATGCTGAAAGACTGGCTGAGTCTTTCAAGTGTTTTAACTACATTCATAGCATCTGCAGACCATTAAGTTCAAGACAAGCAGAGGTTCCATTTAATTTTCTTCTCCCTTTTCAAAATAAAAGTTCACATCAATTCTCAAATGAAGTTTCAAAGGAGAGACTGTGGGGGGGGGGGGGGGGGAAGGAAGGAGAACATAAATTTTACTGAAGAGGATCACAGATACAAGTGTGGGCTCTTTTGAACCTGTTGCACAGTAGAATTCAAGCCTGCACTTCAGTTGCATAACCTTCACGTCCCTACAGGACTACAATCTGTCAGCCTCAGTTGTGGTTCTTCATTGGCCTCGTTCAAACAGCTTTTTGATGGACAGTGTTCCAGATTTTTCACCAGACTTTCTATGGTTTTTGACATAACCCTGTACAGACGTGCTGTAACATTAAGGTTATGCTCCCTATTCTAACTCTTAGCCAGAGGAATTTATTCTTTCCATCTATTCCAATAAATCTCTCGAGCTAAGCAGCTTTGCAGGTCATCCTTGAAACCTCTTTACTGAAGGAACACATTCCTCATCTACACATTTATAACTTTAGTATTACTATGGTGAATCTTTGCTGCAGCCCATCCACAGGCAAAGTCAAGGAATAATGGATGATTGACAGTTGACTCAATATTATCAATTTCACACACTCGCCCAGTCTTTATTACTCATCAGATAAAACAAAATTGCTCTGCACAATTAGCAGATCAGGCCAGAAGCAGGTAATCCAGAAACAGTATATAGTAAAACTCCTGGTATCCAGCACCTATGGGGATTGGTAGATGCTGGATAAGTGTATTTTCTGGTTACTTGAGACTCACTCTTACAATGCCTAACTAATACACCTGCATTAAGAATAAACAGTTTAAAAGAAAAAAAACTCTACTGTATTTACACTGAACAACTTCACTTACACGAACATATAATCCTCAAAAGCATTTTACTTTATTTAAGTCATATTCCTTGAAAACATTTAACCGCTGCTGCAGCTGCAGGTTCCTCCCCCTCCGTGGAGCTGCATAAAAGATGAACAATAACTTTATAGATCATTAACCACCCCCCTTCCCTAAGTTAAAACCTCTGATTGGGATGACTCTTATTAAGTAGGGATAAGGAGACACTTTAATGGAGTCACCCCAACAGCAAGCAGCATCGACCAGCTCTTCATCCTGGGCAATGCCATTTTATTCAAACACAACTTTATTCAAACAACTGCTACAAGCAAAGCATGGCCAAGGCTCTCCACTGGCTGAATATTAGCTCCCATTTTCACAAAAGGTTTATGTGCTACTTCAGAGAACATTACTTTTACAATTTAAAGCCTTAGTATTTTTTTAAAACTTATTATTTTATTCTTATTTATTTTAATTTATTTTCATTGATTTTTTTTCCCCCAGTTGCTTGAGGCTGCCAACTGTTTGAATTCCAGATACCAGGGCTTTAACTGTATATTGCTCGTGAAAACGAGAGTCTGTTCCCATTGGAGCAGGGGTGGCCAATCTTTTAATTTTTAATTTAGAAATACAACACGGTAACAAGCCATTTCGACCCATGAGTCCACGCCACCCAATTAACCTACACCCCCAGTATTGACTCATGGGCTGAAATGGCCTCTTACCGTGTTGTATGTCTAAATTAAAAATTTAAAGGTTGGCCACCCCTGTACTAGGCCAATGGAAATTGGGTTTTTAAAAGGTTTGAATTCAGTTCTGAAATCACGTTTAATTTTCTTGTCTCCAATAAGTCATGATATTTTCTGAAGCCAGACCGATGGCAATGAAAATCACATTTTTAAAAATGGACTCACTTCATCTGTGATTTCTGGAATAAGACATTATAGATTTTCATAAAAGATCACTGTTGCACCTTGGGTTACTGACTATCCATGGTACTCTTAATTTTGCACCGTCTTACTGAGAGATATTCCTGTCCTCCACAAATGTTAGTGAGATAACAAGTAAAAAGGATGGTAAATGAGAATCCAGAATGCAGGAACTGAGACTTTCTGCACAATGGCAGGTAGGGATTGGATTTTTCACTATATTGCCCTCTTATTCAGGGAACAGAGACCTTCTATATGAAGACAGACTCCCTACTGTAAATCTAATAAAAGACTTGAAAATTGCAGCAATCACAAGCCTGCCAATGCTACGAGTGAGAAAAGCTCATGATGATGAAATTAAATGCAAGATATTATTCCAGGCTCTAAATTCTTAACTTTTTATCTGCCATGTAATTGTCTAAATTACCTTGTCCTCACATTTGCAATGAATTACAAATCAACAGCTGAACCAGAGCTTGGAGCTATAGGACTGGGAATTCAAATAAAGAACTCATTTGCTGTCAAAACTGATGAAGCCTGATTGTTTTGCCAGTAATTACCAGAAATCATTTTGTGTAGCTCGAGCTTTCATGTGGCCTCGTAAAAATGTCACAATTTTCTCCATCCTGCAGAGAACAATATTACATCTACAAATTTTAAAGACCATAATGGAGGTGGAAGCAAAAGGAAGGGGGAAAGAGGAAAAATAAATTGGAAAACAATAATTAGGTCATAAAGTTAACAGGTGGACTGAAGAAAATGTAACAACAATTAGATATGACCGTAAATATCATCAAGATGTTGTACTCAAGAGAGGAAAATGAGATTGATGTTGAGAAAGTGGGAGATGAAATACAAATTGAGCACTGTTCCAAATATGGCAAGATTAATTTAGAAGATTAAAGATAAATTTAAATGATTAAATTACACTGATTGTACAGGATATTGCAATGTGTAGAAATGCCTTCAAATTCAAAGGATTTAAAGCTCATCCTATGTTAATATATAAAGTAAACAAAAGTCTATTTGTAACCTTGCTGAAGAAATTACAGTAAAATCTCCATTATCTGGAATTCAAGCAACCAGTAGCCTCATGTAATCATGGAAAAGAAAGATTAAAAAATACAGAAGTTTATTATTGGCACCCCTAGCAGTCAGTTCGATAACATGCAATCTCAAGCAACCAGCAAATTCACTTATCCAGCATCTATCAATTCCTCTAGGTGCTTATACCAAGGGTTTGCTGTATTTCTTTCTTAAAATTAGTGCTACGTATATATAAATAAATAAACACACACAGTGGTGATGTAGGACTGGGATGGCAGTGTTGTCTTTTATCCCTTACCATGGAGCACAACTTATCAATTCAGAAACACTAAAGCATTCAGAATGCAGCACCTTGTCTGGACTTTTTTCTTTCTACACCCATCTTTCAAGGTCTGGATGTCGCTGGTGACGACAGCATTTATTTCCCATCTGAACTTGCTGTCAAATCCTGAAGTGTATTTGTTTCTCTCACATTTTTTTACAAGACAGGTGCAAAGCTAGCTGGCCCACAAGTTTCCTGCCTTCTGTCTCCCCTCTCTCTTACAAGCCCATGTTATTTCTTGATTTATACTCCATTCAACAATATTAGGGATTCTAACTAGCTCTCCCATAGGCGACTTCCTAAAATGACTGTTTCTTAAATCCACCAAACTGATTCCACCATTAATTCTTGCGAACTGATCCTTACCACATTAAGAGATCCTCCCCACTGCTTTTCCTTCAAAGAGTGGTATCCCTGAATTTTCTGTTCCCAGTATGTATTTGTGTCAACAATTCATTTGTTATAAATGCTGTGTGCATTCGTTTAAAGAGTTGAATTCTATCTTATAATTTTTCTTTACTCAAATTCTATTTGATAATGAGCTTATAGACAGACACACATGAACAATGGAAAGCGCACTGAAATTCATACTTGCTGCAGCCAAACAAGTACTTTCTAAAAAAATACCCATATACATTAAACTACAGTATAGGAAGAGATAAATACAAAAAATAATGAATATTCACGGTTAAAGTAGTGCAAGTCAAACAAAAAGACACCACTGCCAGAGCATCGCTGCAGCTGATGCAGACCCGGGAGAGTGGGGGGTGGAGACATAGCGCTTTTCTTCAGTGTCCTACCACCTGGTTCCAATGCCAACAATGGCTTCGTACAAGCTTTAAATTGCCTGTTGAATGATCTGATGGCATATTATCTTTGAATCCTGCAAGCACTGATTCTCCACCCAAGATGGCAGCAGACTGCAAAGGGCTGCAGATTCCAGGCGAGAAGCGAAGCGGAAATGGGGAGAGCACCCTCTACCCCCAGTTGAGAAGAAGCATAGGAGACAACCCTACAGGATGGTGACCACGGCAGAAGACCAGCAAGAAGTTCAGCTGGTGAAAGATCCACACAGGCTGCAGGGCTGTTGGCGACTGCAGTTGTAGAACCCACACAGGCTGTGTATGGGCTGCTGGAGACTGGCTCATGGGAACCAGGAATCAGAACCTGGATTCGAGAGGGTGCTGAGGGAAAGAAGGGTTCCCAAAGGGCCTTAGACAAGAAAAGCTTCACTGAATCAAGGAAGGGACTGTGCGGCTGCAGAGGATGTGAGGCAAATCCACACTCAGTGTCTCTGAAGGGACCCTCTTTTGCTTCTTGTGCTCTGACTGTAAGGGGTGCCAGGCAATGCTAATGGCCACCCTTTGTTTGCCTCATGGCAGGCTGAAATAAATTTCCTTTTCTAATATATTTTCTGTATTATCACATGAGAATAAAAGGAATCTTGAGATATTTTTGTGGTGTTGAAGTGATTTATAGTTAGGGTAGCAAGGGGAGGTTCAAGAGCTGTTAGAAAAAATGTTCTTGAACCTTGGGGTGCTGGACTTCGTGCTTTTGTACCTTCTACATGAAGGTATCAGTGAGAAGAGGCTGTGGCCAGGTTGATGGGGATCCTTTGTGATGTTGGCTGCCTTCTCGAGGTAGCAACTCACATAGGTGACTTCAATGGATAGGAGGTCGGGGACTGTGATGGACTTGACTAAGTTTGCTACCTTCTGCATTCATGGGCACACCAATTGTCAAACCAGTCAGTGTACTTTCTGCAGCGTAGAAGATGGATAGAATATTCGATGAAATGCCAAATCTTCTCAAACCTCTAAGAAAATGGAGGTGCTCGCTTGCCTTCATCACAGTTGCCTCACTGCAATGTCTCCATGAGTTTTGCTGGCGTACGTTTGTCTCAGTTCATTCTGATTATTATTGCCTTTTTACTCTCTCACTGGAGTCTCCATTCCTCCCCGCCCCCCCCCCCCCCCCCACCCCATCAATGTGATCTACTGAGATGGTTGTCTAAAAAGGGTGCACAAAATCATCAAGGACCCCTTCTACGCTGCACACGGCATCTTTCAGCTGCTCCTGTCAGGAAAAAGATATAGGAGTATCAGAGACAGCTTGAGGAACAGATCCTTCCCACGGGCCGAGCTACTGGAACTGCTCACACTAGCCATTCGAGACTCTTGTATTCACAAAACAATATTTATTTGAATATATGAATACTTGTCCTGCATATGAATAGTTTGTCTGTCTGTGTTATGTCTGGTTTTGTGTCAGCCTGTTTTGCACCGAGGACTGGAGGACTGTTTTGTCGGGTAGTACTTGTGCAATCAGATCACAATAAAATTGACAGACTTCTCAAATGTCCCCTTATCTGAACCCCTACTTCAATTACCATACTAATTTAGCATTTTTCCTTTCTCTTTTTTAGATTTCAATATCCATGTAGAGCTGCTTTAAACCTAGATGCTTCCATTTGTAGTGCACACAAACATTGTTCTAGACAGAAGCTTTTTAAATATGTACTGAAAGATTATTTCAACCAATGCACAACACAACTTAGCATCTCTTTCATTCTCGACCGTCTGCACCAGAGTTCCTGCTTTCTGCCTGTTTGTTAACTCCTGGGAATCAGTCACTTCTCTCAATAAAGAATCAATTTCAGGCACTGGTGGCTTCTTAGTTTCAGAAATTTTTCCAACGCAATAAAACCTTGACTGAGAATTACAAATGAGAAATATCTGTTGTAAGCACGGTAACCAAATGACCAGAAAGACGATGAAAATTAAAGAGAACTTGTTTGAAAATAAAGAAGTATAAAAACTGGAAGAAATATACTATAACATCCTTTAAAATGTGGGCTGTTTCACCTTTGGGAGTTTCTCATCCATGCAACGTTGTGGCAACATGCAGGTGTAATTAAAGCATTTCACGTTATGATTTAAGGAGCATGCTACAAAAAAATTTTAATCATGATAAATCATGAACAATCTCTCAAATACATTCCAGAATTCTTCTCACTTCACCCAGCAGAGCAACTGGTTTGTCACCCAGTCTTTTTGGGCAAGGCCAATAGATCACGCCCATTCTTAACTTCTTTGGAGGGACTGGTGGCACGCTTCTTTCCAGAATCCAAGCGGCTTTCATGATAATTTCAGAGCTAACCACATTGTGGGTTAGGAGTTGCATACAAGGTCAGCAAGACAGAAACTCTCCTTTGGACACCATCTGTGATGGATTCCTACGACGGTCAGTTAGTTTCATGGTCACCATTTCTGTGCTATCCTCTTAATGTCCTGGAATGTTAACTAAATTAATTTATATTTCCTCTGGCTCATTAGTCCAAGCTATTCTTGTTGGATTTGTTTAACTGAAGCTTAATTCGGATACACAAACAATGCAGAATGGGAATAAAGATTACAGATTCTGAATAGGCACAAAGCTATTTATGTGGGAATGTTCAATGAAAACGGATTCCAATTCAATTGTCCAACCGTTTATAAAGGAGCACTTTGCCAATATTCAGGACTAGCTTTTATACAGGGCAGGGCTTTGGTGTCAGAGGGCAGTCTGCAGTATATAAGAGGATAAAGATGGCTTTTGAGCTGGAAAGGTCTATCACAGAATCTCCCGATTTACTGGTCAAGGTCTGGGGCCACAGCTGGTTCAACCATTTTATCGTTGATCCTCACTGATATGCCAGAAAAGAAGCAAAGAGGAGCTCATATGTAATGATTGCCAAGCAATTAAAGAAAAAATGTGCATTCATTCGGGCTGTTTGCTTATCCACGTCACTTTCCTGCGGGAATCCCAGAAGCCAATTTGCACATGGAAATCTCCCCTGAAGAGCAATAGGATAATGGCAAGACAATCCATTTTAATGCATTGGCATAAGAAAAGATATCAGGCAGGGCACTGAGTTAATTTATTTTGCCCTTCAAAATTATGACAATTTGAACTGAAAAATTCCTTTCAAACTTTATTCTTTGATTAAAACAACAATGTGAGAAAAGTATCCATAAGAATAGAAAGTTTGGCGGAGATGTCAGAACTAAGTACTTTTTTTTTAAACACAGAGTGATGGGTGCCTCGAATACATTGCCTGGGGTGGTGGTGGTGGAAACTGATACAATAGGGACATTTAAACAACTCTGAGTTATGCTGATGGATATAAGAAAAGTAGAAGATCAAGATGCGAGGTTGGGAAAATTTAGATTATTTTGTAGTAAGTTTACATAGATCGTTGCGAGCTGAAGGGCCTGTTCTGTGTATAATATTCTACGTTCCACGTTCTACTTATGTTTCCTGTACCAAGTGGTCACAGACACCCTCAGGAGCTGGAGACAACCTTTCTTGGCAGGAAAGTACCAGGGAAGTGTCTATGAGGAGGGTTGCCATGAGAGTACACACTCACAGAGGCTCTATTTTGGGGAAGGCTGCATTGCTCTTGTCTCTACTGAGTCTGGAGTGAGGGGTAATAGGTTCAAGACAAGGAGGCAGACATGTAAACAAGGTGCAAGGAAATTCCTCCTATTAAATGCAGTGAATCCAGAAGGTTGTGGAGAGCAGATCTTTGGAGGTATTTAAGGAGGAAGGAGAGGCATGCTTTAGATCTGAGAATTAAGGGCAGGAATTAAGTCTTGGGGGGGAGATCAGGGTAGGCCTGGGCGGGGAGATCAGGGCAGGCCTGGGCGGGGAGATCAGGGCAGGCCTGGGCGGGGAGATCAGGGCAGGCCTGGGCGGGGAGATCAGGGCAGGCCTGGGCGGGGAGATCAGGGCAGGCCTGGGCGGGGAGATCAGGGCAGGCCTGGGCGGGGAGATCAGGGCAGGCCTGGGCGGGGAGATCAGGGCAGGCCTGGGCGGGGAGATCAGGGCAGGCCTGGGCGGGGAGATCAGGGCAGGCCTGGGCGGGGAGATCAGGGCAGGCCTGGGGTGGGGAGATCAGGGCAGGCCTGGGCGGGGAGATCAGGGCAGGCCTGGGGTGGGGAGATCAGGGCAGTCCTGGGCGGGGAGATCAGGGTAGGCCTGGGCGGGGAGATCAGGGCAGGCCTGGGCGGGGAGATCAGGGCAGGCCTGGGCGGGGAGATCAGGGCAGGCCTGGGCGGGGAGATCAGGGCAGGCCTGGGGTGGGGAGATCAGGGCAGGCCTGGGCGGGGAGATCAGGGTAGGCCTGGGCGGGGAGATCAAGGAAGGCCTGGGCGGGGAGATCAGGGCAGGCCTGGGATGGGGGGGAGATCAGTGCAGGCCTGGGGGGGGGGGGAGATAGGTGCTCATACCTTTTCTTCTTGTCCTCTCACACACACACTCTGTCTGCCTCCTAAATATGAAGGGGAGAAAAGGTAAACTCTTCACTCCTTGAGCTTGCAGCTTGGGTGACCTCCCTCAAGCAGTGATGAACAGGAAGTTATGAGACGTGGTGTAATCAATGACAGAAATCCGGAATGATACTGAGGAAGCTCAGAGCAATTATGACCTTGGGTTCAACTGTGAAAGCAGTCAGGCATATGTTTGAGGCTATATCACAGATTTCAATGAGATCTCTTGGTAAAACTGAACATTTAGAGACATCACTTGTCAGAGAAATCTCAACAAGAGATGGGTCCAAGTCAAGTAAGGTCTTGGGAAATGAGTGCTCTTGTGTCTCCTCCCACGTAATCCAATACTTGGGTTACAGCTCTATGTCATCCAGCAAAAGAACTTGTACGAACGGACAAGCATGCGTGATATGCTCAGTCTGATCACAGATGCAAGAAAAATTCGATGCTAAGTATAAATGGCATGCGGAGAAAGCAGTGAGGCTGCAACGCTGTGGAACAGCCTAGCAATAAACTTACTTTGACTGTCGACCCTAGAAGTATCATCGCTTCAGGGGAAGCAATGTTAATAAAAGCTGGTTTTGTGATGAACATCGCAATGCGTTTAAATTAAACAACGAAGTAAAGAATTGGGCACTGCACTGTCATTAGGGGAAGTTTTACATTCAAATTATTTTTCCTGCGCTATCGATGATCCTGGCAAAAAGAGGTTGAATTTACTGAAGGAAACCGGCAGAAATTTGCTCTTCTCTGGCTAAACGAGCTTTTAACTTGACAGTCTTTATTCAAGTATTTGAGAGAACAAATTCTGATTTTTTTTTTAATGGTCAACTGAATCAGATAGGCCTTGGTTGTTTTTATCATCAAAAAAAATTGAATGCATCTCTACCTTATTGCTGCAAAGGAGCGCCCATTTCGATTTCTAAAGCAAACAATAGGTTTACAGTATTAAACTTAACAACCACCCCCCCCCCCCTCCCTGTAGTGCACTACCAGTAACCACCAAGACTAGGCTGAGGGAACAATAGACTTTAATATACAGAAGAACTTTGCTGGCCCGGATCCAGGTATAGGAAAGGAGGGAAGGGAGAGGTGGCTCGACCTTTATGGCCCAAGACCATGGGGGGGAGGAGTCATAGGGTATGAGTCATCAGTGGGCGGGCCAGCTCCATATATACAGTAGCCAACAATAACTATATACAATGGAGGAAACATATCACCACACCCCCCCCTCCCCTTAAAGAAATAATATATTCCATCACAACCAAATGTTCAGCAAATGTTTCCACTTCTTTCAATTTAGATTGTATGAATTGTAGAGTTTAATTTTTTTTTTACAAAATTTTCATTCTTTAAGTATTCTTTGCTTGATAATTATCAGATTAATTTGATGTAAAACGCACAACAAAACTTGTGAACAAAAATGAACTTTCTCCAGCACTTTTTTCTCCTGAACAAAAATTGCATGAGTGCATTCAGATTGACAAAGTGGAATAAATGGTCTTTGATCCAAACTGTGAACTCAGTTTCCACTGATGTCGCCTGACTTGCTGAGCATTTGCAACATTTTCTCATGATGTTTTAGGTCGACAAGGTGAAGTACAACCATTGTAAATATTTTAAATCACGCTTCCTTGGAAAGTGAAGTATTCAGCTGGGTTGGGAAGCACACAGTTCTTACCTGTCGGCTGCTGGCTGGTAAAGTGGTTGAGTGTCCTGGGATGTGAGGTAACAGCTGCTTGTCAATCCGCCAACCACTCGTATTCGGAAACAGTGTCCAAAGTTCTGATGCAAAAAAAAAATTCCGTGACTCCTTTTGATATTGTGGATGCAGATTTTTGGTGCATTTCTGCATGATGTGAAAAACAATAATTTTAATTACCATATTTGATGGCATACAAGCCCCACAGGCATATAAGGTCACCCATTTCAGCAAGGAGTATTAAGAAAACAATATTTCAGTGTATTTACGGGTAAGCAGGTCTTGTGAGACCTGGCCTTGTGGCTGCCATATTATGTTTGGCGTTGTACAATAGAGAGCAAATGCTAGGGCAAGGAAGAAGGATGAGTACCGAGCGTGGAAGAAAACGGTATGTGCTCCTTGTATGTCTGCGATAGCAGCAACTGCGGCAGCACTCGGTGTGAATCCCTCCCTCCCTGATACTGGGGACAGGCAGCATGACCAAGCAGACAGCGGAGGATCCCTCATTCCCCGATACCAGGGCCAGGCAGCAATACCAGGCAGACAGCGGGGGATCATTTTAATTTCAACTTCATATATAAGAACTGGGGGATATTTTTAGCCAAATTTTGGGGGGAAAAAGTAGGTCTTATATGCCATAAAATATGGTAGCCCATCTAATTTTCTTCAGAGGAAAATGTTAACAACGTGATACTTTTGTATAATATTTAATGTCCTATATAAAATATACATGGTCTTCTCTACGATGACAGATCTTCGTTTCCATCATCCACTATTCAGTCTTTTGGGGAAATAAAGTCAAATTAACCCTTTGGACTCTGGCCATTTTTAACCTTTTATAATATATACTCTGGACTGGGTCCATGGGTAAACCTTTACAGTTACAAACACTGGTACAACCCAATTGGCCCTGGAAAAACGGGACACAGAGTATATGCGCTTATTGGTCGTCTCTGAAAACTGGGACACGGAGCCCAAAGTGTTAATGATGAATTAGGCATAGTTCAATTCTGTGAAAGGAAGCTTACAACATTCAGGATTCAGATTTCCACATTTACTTACTGCAGGTCCTTTACATTTGGTGCAGAATAAAATTCAGATCACTGAAGTACATTTCAATTCTACAATCCAGACCAATCAGAGAGTCACCATAACAGAAAAAAAACTTTTTAAAATATAGCCAAAAACATATATATATTGCTTCAAAGAAGTTATTTTATACCCAAAAATAGTCTGCCTCAGGAAATGTTGCTATAAGACTTTGGGAATTTGAGCACCATTAGATCACTGTCAGTGATTAAAATAACTCTGGAGTCAGGCCTGCCCGTGGCAAGCCTGCTTCACAGAGTTGCCGGTTTCCATCTTGACAGCTTGTTGAATACAGATTATGGAAAGTTATGTCCACTAATGCAACTGTTCAATTTGAGATCTGCATCTGTGCAGGGAAGGGAGTGCTTCCTAGTTTGGAGAAAGCTTTAACCAACTTTTAAAACAAACCTCACATTTTAAAAAAAATCATACCTTTGGGATTATTACACTAAAACTTCATCTTGTAATGTTGCAGCACCAATATATTTCACAGCTGCCTGGCCTTACAGGCAGTTCCACCTGTGGTGGAGTCCGAAGCTTCTAAATTAGCTTTGTTAATCTTCCCAGAACCAACATAAATGGAGTGGAAGGAATCTCGGGGGAATCCAAGCAGAAGATCATATTTAGGGATTGTGGATGTAAAACTATTTTCTTCTCCTCCAAAAATATAGTTGAATCTGACATTAGCTGCATGGTTGAGTGTCAATAAAGCACACTGAATACAAGAACACTCTAAGCACCCATTTCTCGTGAACTGGATTAAGGTGAGAGTATATTGAGCGATCCATGCTGTGAAAAAGGATCATGAAGATGTCTGTGGAGACTATGACCAGGGATGGTAATTGTTAACATGGATAACTAAAGATTGACTGGGGGAAAGCACCATGTGATGGAGTGAACGTGATAGGGATTCGTTCTTGGTTGCTTTTGCTAAATGTGTCCCACTGCAGCCGCTTTCAGGTGCATTCTCCACCAAGAATGTGCCTGCAGAAGTGGACGCAGAGCTTTGGAATCGTCGTTCAGGTGGCAGCCCTGAAAGCGCTGCACTGTCCACCTGAAAGGGACAGCTGCACGGGAGGCGCCTGGGAGAGCATTCCGGCTCCTGTCCACTGTAGCTGTACTCCCGTCCACTGACATGACATCCTTTGAAGCGCGACAAAGGAGTAGCAGAAGGAACACAGGATTATAGCGGACCCAGAGCAGGCAAGAGAAATACTGATGATGGTTTCAGCCATTCTCAGTGTTCAGAACAAGATACCCTGCCTGCACACTTTTTCCAAATTTGCGCCAAGCATCTCAGGCAGACGATGTCACTGTGACGTCATCAGCCCACCCCTTAGCAGCTGCTTTCAGGAAAATGCATTCAGGCGCCTAGGGGGACTTTAGTGCTCCAGCGATTATCCCTCCTGGAGGAGGATTAGAAAGTGCGCCTCGGAGGCACCTCCTGCCCTTTCAGGTGGGTACCCCGAGAGCCACATAGGGGTAGAGCATTCAGCTTTACATTGGGGTATTCTGGCCACCTGAAAGAGTGTTGTTGAGCTATGTTTGAACCCATTTTAAAAAATGTACTTCCTTGTTCCTTAATGAAATCCAATTTTGGAATTCAATATGAACATTTATCAGAACCAGGATGCAGTTCTCTACCAATGTGTTCCAAAGGGTCATAAGGGAACAAAAGCTGCAATTAGGAGAAAGACATGTGATGTGGTTCTAATTTGTAGCTTTTCAAAATGCTGCAAATAATTTGAACAAAATGGCTGCAACTCTATACAAGTTAAAATCCTGACACATTTGGCATTTTACTTCATGGGATGAGAGATCTATTTCCTGGCACACAGACAGTCATATTAAACCTGTCAAATGGGTTTTGTTCATTGAGCACATTTTATTTCCTCACTGTAATATCAGTCCTGTCTGTGGTTTGCAATCTAAGTTCTTTCTGACTCAGTGTACCTGCACCTAATTACACAGTCAGACACTGGACAATCTGAGAAACAAACTGGCAGTTACCTTGTCAGCATAGCAAGATTGCTTTTGGTCTCAGACACCACCTTCTATATTGTCTGCCAATGTTAACTGCGAATCAGCTTAGTGAAATAATTAAGGAGCGAAACACTAAAGTCTGCAGATGCAGTGATTGAAGTAAAGTCACGATGCTGGAGAAACTCAGCAGGTCAAATAGCGTAAAGATAAAGACCCAGAACCAATGAATCGTGCTTGAGCTCTTCATCAAGGTATGAGCAAAATGTAACCAGGTGCCTGAATAGAATGTTGGTGGGGGGAGGAGGGGGCAGGGGAAGGAATAGGGACACAGGGTGGGAGGTAATAGGGAGATAAGGGAGGTAGGGCACAACAGGAGGAGGGAAGTTAGTTCTGTGAATGAAGAGGGTGGAGAGCTGGAGGAAAGGAGACAAAGGGATAGGGAGGGAGAACGGGGAGTTGTCCAGCAGAAACCGGAGAAGTCGATGTTAATGGTGTCTGGCTGGAGAGTGCCCAGATGGAATATTATCAGATGCTTTGGTTTGGGCAGACATGTCAGTGTGGGAGTGGGGCATAGAATTGAAATGGTTGACCATTAAGAGATCCCTTTCATTGATGTGGACAGAGCGAAGGTACTCAGTAAAGTGATAGTCCAGTCTGCGTCCAGTCACTTTGATGAAGAGAAGGCCACAATGGGAGCGTCGGATGCAGTAGATGGCTCCCACAGATTCACAAGTGTTGCTTCATTTGGAAGGATTGTCTGGGGCTCCAAATGGTGTTGAGGAAAGAGATGTGGCCTCAAGTGTGGCACTTCCTGCAGTCACAGGGGAAGGTGCCAAGGGGGCGATTAGTGGGAAGGGATGAGTGGATGAGGGAGTTACAGAGAGAGCGGTTCCTATGGAAGGCAGAGAGGATAAGGTGTATCTGGTGGTGGGATCATGTTGTAGGTGACAGAAATTGCAAAGTATAATAAATGTTGGATATGGAAGCTGGAAGGGAGATTGATGAGGACAAGCAGAATCTTGTTTTTGTTGCATCTAAGCACGGGGAGGGGGGGGGAAGGGCAGGAAATGGAGTAGATGCAAGTAAGGGCTGAGTTGAGGTTTCTTTTAAGATCTACTGCATCTTCAGACGAATAGGAAGAAAGGGAGAATGGGAAGTGGACTAGCAGAAACTGGAGAAGCCTATGTTAATGCCATCTGGCTGGAGAGTGCCCAGACAGAATATTATCAGTGGCCTTGGTTTGGCAGTGCATGAAGCCATGGGCAGATATGTCAGTGTGGGAGAGGGGCATAGAATTGAAATGGTTGGCCACTGTATACTTGCATCAACGTGGGTTTTCCCTGAGCCTCCGGTTCCTCAGTTCGCAATGTACTGGGGGTTGTAGGTTAATTGGATGTAATTGAGTAGTGTGGGCTCGTGGGGAAAAATGGCCCGTTATCATGCTATTCTTTCTTTGGCTTGGCTTCGCGGACGAAGATTTATGGAGGGGGTAAATGTCCACGTCAGCTGCAGGCTCGTTTGTGGCTGACAAGTTCGATGCGGGACAGGCAGACACAGTTGCAGCGGTTGCAGGGGAAAATTGGTGGGTTGGGGTTGGGTGTTGGGTTTTTCCTCCTTTGCCCTTTGTCAGTGAGGTGGGCTCTGCGGTCTTCTTCAAAGGAGGTTGCTGCCCACCAAACTGTGAGGCGCCAAGATGCACGGTTAGAGGCGATATCAGCCCACTGGCGGTGGTCAATGTGACAGGCACCAAGAGATTTCTTTATGCAGTCCTTGTACCTTTTCTTTGGTGCACCTCTGTCACGGTGGCCAGTGGAGAGCTCGCCATATAACACGATCTTGGGAAGGCGATGGTCCTCCATTCTGGAGACGTGACCCACCCAGCGCAGCTGGATCTTCACCAGCGTGGACTCGATGCTGTCGACCTCTGCCATCTCGAGTACTTCGACGTTAGGGATGAAAGCGCTCCAATGAATGTTGAGGATGGAGCGGAGACAACGCTGGTGGAAGCGTTCTAGGAGCCGTAGGTGATGCCGGTAGAGGACCCATGATTCGGAGCCGAACAGGAGTGTGGGTATGACAACGGCTCTGTATACGCTTATCTTTGTGAAGTTTTTCCAGACTCTTTTGTGTAGTCTTCCAAAGGCGCTATTTGCCTTGGCGAGTCTGTTGTCTATCTCGTTGTCGATCCTTGCATCTGATGAAATGGTGCAGCCGAGATAGGTAAACTGGTTGACCGTTTTGAGTTTTGTGTGCCCGATGGAGATGTGGGGGGGCTGGTAGTCATGGTGGGGAGCTGGCTGATGGAGGACCTCAGTTTTCTTCAGGCTGACTTCCAGGCCAAACATTTTGACAATTTCCGCAAAACAGGACGTCAAGCGCTGAAGAGCTGGCTCTGAATGGGCAACTAAAGCGGCATCGTCTGCAAAGAGTAGTTCATGGACAAGTTTCTCTTGTGCCTTGGTGTGAGCTTGCAGGCGCCTCAGATTGAAGAGACTGCCATCCGTGCGGTACCGGATGTAAACAGCGTCTTCATTGTTGGGGTCTTTCATGGCTTGTTTCAGCATCATGCTGAAGAAGATTGAAAAGAGGGTTGGTGCGAGAACACAGCCTTGCTTCCCGCCATTGTTAATGGAGAAGGGTTCAGAGAGCTCATTGCTGTATCTGACCCGACCTTGTTGGTTTTCGTGCAGTTGGATAATCATGTTGAGGAACTTTGGGGGGCATCCGATGCGCTCTCGTATTTGCCAAAGCCCTTTCCTGCTCACGGTGTCGAAGGCTTTGGTGAGGTCAACAAAGGTGATGTGGAGTCCTTTGTTTTGTTCTCTGCACTTTTCTTGGAGCTGTCTGAGGGCAAAGACCATGTCAGTGGTTCCTCTGTTTGCGCGAAAGCCGCACTGTGATTCTGGGAGAATATTCTCGGCGACACTAGGTATTATTCTATTTAGGAGAATCCTAGCGAAGATTTTGCCTGCAATGGAGAGCAGCGTGATTCCCCTGTAGTTTGAGCTGTCTGATTTCTCGCCATTGTTTTTGTACAGAGTGATGATGGTGGCATCACGAAGGTCCTGAGGCAGTTTTCCTTGGTCCCAACAAAGCTTGAAAAACTCATGCAGTTTGACATGAGTTAAAATTAAATTAAAAACAAACTCAACAGTTTATGTTGCTGGGAATGCTGCAGATTTGTTCAACGTAATATTGCAATGACAACAAAGGATGCAGATTTGCTCAGTGTAATATTGCATGACAATAAAGGATGCAAATTTGCTCAGTGTATTATTGCATGACAATAAAGGATGCAGATTTGCTCAGTGTATTATTGCATGACAATAAAGGATGCAGATTTGCTCAGTGTATTATTGCATGACAATAAAGGATGCAAATTTACTCAGTGTAATATTGCATGACAATAAAGGATGCTTGAACCTCGAGTCTTCAGAGACTGACCATTGTCAGTGAAAGGACCTGCAGCAACCAAATTCAAAGTGGCAGAGGCAATAAGAAAGTTTGTAAATTTTGCTTTCTTGGGATCTACAGAACATCCCTCAATTTCAAACATGCTGTCACCAATAAGAATCCAGGTTTACAAGCTTACACACAATCAGAATTTGATTTAAAGTACGAGTTCCCTCCTGCAATGTGTTTCACGATGGAGGCACTCACCACAAGCTGCCGGGGTTAACTCCCTGATAAGTTTTCAACGTGCTCAAACTTTCTAAATGGCTTTGCTGTCAAGGGGGAATTTATTTTATTACCTTTGCTGCCATCTACAAAATGGGATTTTAATGTATGGGACCCAGGTCACTTCAAAAGATTCAGTACAGCATTGAGCAGGTTAAGTTACTAGTTCTCCAGGAAAATGCATTCTCCAGCTTGTCTGCTGTTGAGACAAAGGTGTTGAATTCGTCCATTAGTTCTGCTCATTCTTTCCCTTTTTATTTGCCTCCAACAAATAATATCAAGCTGCATTTAATCAAGTTGCACATTTATTCCACAAGTTAGATGTAATATTTTTACGCCATGTTGATTTCTCCAAACAACCCCAGTTGTTTCCACCCGTTTTGCTCTTTATTAAGTAATTCAGATTTTAAAATAAGGGAAGATTGCAAGAAAGTAAGAGAAGATATATAAGCTTATCTGGTCGGGAGTATGGCAAAGGAATGTCCGCGAATATTTTCTTTGAGACATACAGCACGGAAATGGGCCCTTTTGGCCCATGAGCCGCCTATGCCGTCCAATTACACCCAATTGATCTACACCCCCACTACGTTTTGTAGGGTGGGAGGAAACCCACGCAGACATGGGGAGAACGTATAAACTCCTTAGAGGCATCACCGGATTCAAATCCCGGTCGCTGGCGCTGTAACAGGTTTGCGCTAACTGTGTCGGCCCCAGTGAAGAATTCCAAAACACATTAATAAGCAACTGCTGCTATTTGTGAGAAGTTCTGAGAGGTAAGAATTCTGGATTAATTGAGCTATGGTGTGGAATTTGTTAACATCTTCAATCAATAAGAATATCAAAATGCCATATGAGAGAGGAAGCAGCACTGGACCTCCTCTTAAAGAATGGGATAGGGCAAGTGACTGAAGTGGCAGTGGGGGATCACTTGGGATTAATATCCAAAACTCTATTACCTTTAAAATAGTTATGGAGGAAGATGGGGCTGATCCACGTCCTAAACTGGAGCAAGATCAATTTTGGAGCAATTATGAAAGAACTTGCAGAAATTGATTGGTAGCAGATGCTTGCAGATAAGGGGGCAGCTAGAAAGGGATGTTTTTAAAGCTGAGATAGCACATTCCTGTCAGGGAGAAGGGTAACGCTGGTAAATTTAAAGAGCCCTGGTTGACACAGGACAAGGTACTTTGGTCAGGATAAAGGAGGCATATATCAGACTTAAGCAGTCTAGATGAAATGAAAATATTATTGTCAGACATACTGACCGCAGATCAAAGCACCAGCGCACTGATCTGGTCAGTGCCAGAAGCTTCAATCTCTGGTCCTGATGGCAACTTCAATTATTGTAGCTTGGAGCTCCTCTAGCAAAAAGCCATTGGCAGTCCAAATTTTTTAAAAGTTTTTGATGACCATTGTTTGGATATTAAGCTCTACATGGAAAATATATTTGGCACACCTGATAAAGGGATAATCCAATTGGACAAATACTCCCAATAATGCTCAAGTGTGCACTGGGCAGAGTCATCAAGGACATGAAGAACCATGATACGTGAATGTGTCACATGCCTCTCCAAAAGCAATCTTAATTAAATTCCTGCACCAATCTTGGCTACTTTTGCTTAACCCCTGAACTTGAGTTCATGCTCTAAACTCATGCACAGCACCACGTGGACTGAGGTCCTGTCTGGGTAATGATATCTGCCTTACACGTGTGCCTTCAGGTCTTTCTCTCCCAATTTCACGACAGTGTGAATCATGGCTTATTTTCAGGACTTACTTTTGACATCGGAACTCTCCAACATGCAACTGATCTTACCACAGGGTTCCCAGCAGAATAAGTTAAATCCACCCATCTCCATAGCAATTGCATTCAATCTTTATAATAAGAGTGATCCATTAGTGTTCAACATGTTCAGGAAGAATCTAAATTTGGGGCAAAATATGAACCACCATTTCTATGGTTGAGATTTGGATTTCTTATTAAAAAACCTGTTGGTGTCATCATATTGTGGCATAAACAGCTACCTGCAGAATACTGCAGTTCCATGCACTGTAAGATTCATTACACAAGAACGATTGATACATCAGCCAAAATCATCTTGCTCAACTTCTACTCTCGATAAACTGAAAACTGAGCACCTCATAATTACCACTTAGCCATCAGAATGTGTGTGGTATCCAACTGTGACTTGGATAGGGTGAATGGCATCAGAGATAACACAGCTCATAACGTGAAATAAATGTTATTTTTAAATTTGTTAACCAGTGCAGTGAAGTGGCAGTTGAATTTGATTTAACCGTAATTTTCCAAGTGGAAGCAGATATCTATTTAAAACGGAAAAACAATATTGCAGGACCATGAGGAAATAACATAAGGGTGGACGCAGACACAGAACTCTTTTATGCAGACAGTGGAAAAGCACGGTGGGGTGAATGGCCTATACTCTGCTGTGTGATTCCATAATTTTTATTTTTATCCTAATGTTTTTTTTTTAAACAACACTGACAAGGGTTTGAAAAGCCCAAATTAATTTCTAACATTAGATGGGACCGCAGCAAATCACTGGCACTTTTGCTTAGTTGCAATGAGAAACTATTGATTGGAGGAGAAGAAAAACAACAGATTGTTGCAAGCATTTTCCCCATTTTGCAGATTTTGAAAATAAAGGTTTCAAACTGTGGAAGAGCTACTGACCGTTTACGATCACCTTAGTACTTGTCCTAGCACATACAAAAAATCCCTAGCTTATTCTGCACCCAGGCACTGGCAAGGAAACTATACCATCCAAGTGAGGATGTGGTTAATATACTTATGTACTAATATTTGACAGCAGGAATAGCTTTTGTTCCTATACCTTCCATTGCAGAATTGTATTGGTTTTTCTGCTAAGATTCACTGAAAATAAATACTTAAAGGCAATTATCAAAGACCAGTTACAGTTCTCTATTCCAAGAGGTCCCTAAAGGCATTAATTAATCTTATTTTAGCAGCTTTGAATAAATCCAAATTATATTGTATAAGAGTCAAAAAATGTCCAGGCAATTTGAACTGCCTTTCTTTCAGAAAACAGCAGAGCACGTGCCATCCTAATGCAAGTTCCAGTAAACATGCTTAAATCAATGCATATCATTGAATATTTTAGACCATCTCTGTGACACCTCAGTTCTTTTTCCTGGAAGCAATACTTCAAACTTCACATATTTTAGAGAGAAGGTTAGAGAACTCATTTCCACTTCAAACATGTCAGTCTACAACCAAATGCACATCCATACAAGCTACAGCAAAATTAAGCAGTCAATACATGAATACACTTTTGAATTATTTGTCATCTAAACTCCAAAAGTACAAAATAACCCAAGTTAGATAGGAAGCAGTGAATGTAAATTGGTGATTTACATAAATTTTCATCATGAAATGACTCGGGGAATAAGATGTTAGGTTATGAACCAGGGCAGATCTTGTATTTCATTCTCAATAATTAGAATGTGTTTCTTGGCCATTTCACATGTGAAAGTTCTATTGTTGAGTAGTTTTCTATTTACCAAGGTAATGCAATGTATTTTTTTTACCGTGCCAGCATTTCCAATTACAGAGCTCAGCTGCCACCTCTAAGGATTAAAGTTGCTGATACATCATCTGACCTTCTGGGCAGGTCAGTGATGAAGTGATCTGCAGATGCATCGACTGTAGGAAAATCTCAGTAGGTTTCATGGGTGTTCATTGTCATGGCTCATTGAGCAACCCAGGATCAATGGTGACCTCCAATGCTGTCTGTGTGGAATTTTCCCTGTGGCTCCCATTTTCTTCTGCATCCCAAGAAAGGAGCAAATGGGTGAATCCATCAGCCACCAATAGATTGTATCTCCTATGTTGGTGAGTGGTAGAATCTTGGCAGACTTGATAAACATCAGAGAAAAGTTTGCAGGGAAAATTATTGAGGGATGGTATTCCCATCAAAGATAGCTGAAAGGACCTTATTTTATGTTGTAAGGAAATAATTGACTACATTCAGAAAATAAATTTCAGGAAATATAATCACTGTTTTAGAAATAATATGCTGCATGAAGAATATTTTAAAATAATGCATACAGCTGTGTAACTGGGCAACCATTGCAGTTTCGTCTTTCTTTTTAACCTATTTTTATGGAAGTTTCCAATAATACAAAAATTAAACAATACAATTATATATTGAAATACAAATTAAAAGAAAAAAAAACACCCCCGGTAATTCAAACCCCCGACCACTATACAAGGTTGGAAAAAAAAACTAATGTGTGGGTATCCAGTGGCGACAACCCAGAAATAGACAGCACAGCATCCAAGCTTATAACAACCCTAAAACTATAGCTTGTGGTCTTTTCTTCTTTGGCTTGGCTTCGCGGACGAAGATTTATGGAGGGGTAATGTCCACGTCAGCTGCAGGCTCGTTTGTGGCTGACAAGTCTGATGCGGGACAGGCAGACACGGTTGCAGCGGTTGCAAGGGAAAATTGGTTGGTTGGGATTGGGTGTTGGGTTTTTCCTCCTTTGTCTTTTGTCAGTGAGGTGGGCTCTGCAGTCTTCTTCAAAGGAGGGTGCTGCCTGCCGAACTGTGAGGCGCCAAGATGCACGGTTTGAGGCGATATCATCCCACTGGCGGTGGTCAATGTGACAGGCACCAAGAGATTTCTTTAGGCAGTCCTCGGACCTCTTCTTTGGTGCACCCCTGTCACAGTGGCCAGTGGAGAGCTCGCCATATAACACGATCTTGGGAAGGCGATGGTCCTCCATTCTGGAGACGTGACCTTCATAAAAGGGCCGTATGTCTTTAGGAAATTAGCATTTGAATCTTTAATGGCATATCTAATTTTTTCTAAACTTAAACAAGACATAATATAATGTAACCATTGTGTGTGTGTGTGTGTGTGTGTGTGTGTGTAAGTGGAGTGTGACCTTAATAAAAATTGTACATTGGTCCAGCTTCTAGTAGCTACGTTGCAGTGATGTTTAGCAGATCCTATAACGGCCACTATAGCAGGGAGAAAATCAAATGGCTGAAGAATTACTCGAGACCTCATTCCATGGCAAGCTTCGAACGTTTATTGTTTATAGCCTTTTGAGAAAAAAACTGCATATATTGCAGACAACTTCTCCATCAAATAAAACAAAACATCTATTATTATTACTATATCTTTTTCCAGTTCATCCCTAGCTGGCTACAGACCAATAGTATCAACAATTGATTATGTACAATACATGCTTCTCCCTGGTGTTTACAAGGTATGAGGCAATGGGTTTTTAATCATTTTATGGAAAGATGAAAGACAGGGTCATATCTCAAGGAACTGCTTTTCCCAGAGTGTGAAATTCGCTGCCCATCGAAGCAGTGGAGGCGACCTCAGTAACTATATTTAAGACAAGGTTGGATAGATTTTTACATAGCAAGGGAATTGGGGGTTATGGGGAAAAGGCAGGTAGGTGGAGATGAGCCCATCAGATCAGCCATGATCTCATTGAATAGCAGAGCAGGCTTGATGAGCCGGATCACGACTCCTGCTCATTTCCTATTTCTTACCATGATGCTTACCAGACACATTGCTTAAGAAAGGACAATGGCCCTAGTATTCAGTGACCTTGAAAATCCAGCTCAAACTGCCTCTGAAGCCCTGCTCATTATGTCTATCTTTGAAACCACAGAATATGTTCAAGTCCCACTATACCTGGACAGTTCTCCATTTTGAAACATATCTGCTTGTGCTTTCTACATGTCTATTTTTGCAATGTTGCTTTCACCCTGGCTGCTTCTAACAGTCTAGGTATAAGCTTTGACCTGAATCAAATGAAATGTGAAGTACAATTATGTTGTGATTTGAATGAAGTACTGTCATTTTACTCTGCGTCTTATATCTATTTTCATATTTTGTTTGACCAGATGACTTCAGATGCCCAAGTTCCATAGTTTGCATTTAACTCCACTCACCTGGGAATAGTTCTCATTTTTCATCATATAGTACATTTTGTTGAGGATGCAATGATGCAGCTGATCCCAAGTCAACGAGCGATCTTCCCTTAACAAAAATGGTGGACCAAACCTGAGAAGATCACATAAAATTATTTCAGTAAAATACTGGTGACTGGGTTAGTAGAGTTGCAGAAAGCCAAACACATGAAATGCTGCCCAATTGACCCCGGTACGTTTTGAATGGTGGAAGGAAACTGGAGCACTCGGAGGAAACCCATGCAGATACAGGCCGTTAATCAAACTCCTTACAAACAGCGCAGGATTCAAACCCCGGTGGCTGGCGGTGTAACAGTGTTGCGCTAACTGTGCCACCATTACGCTAACCATTCCACTGTGCTGCAATTCAACTAAAACAACAGTATCATCATATCAGGTTTTGTTACTGCAAGAGGATTTTCTTTGTCATAAAGCACAGCTTAAATAGGACTTGGTAAACTTGTCCATGGAGTGATTCCTCAGTAAGATCTTTTGTGGCAGAGTTGAGTTCAATGAATGCTCTCCACAATACAAAAGCACAAAGAACTGAATTGTTCATTTCCATTGCAAATTTTGTGAATGCACTTTTTTAATTAACAGAAGTACTGAGAATGACTGAGTGATATCAAAAGCAATAAATTTAGCTCTGCTTTGTATGTTTTGTACATATTTTCATCTGACAATAAATCAATTATTTGTGTAGTCCAACTTGCTCTGGAAGTGAGGCTTTATTTGCTAATGAATAAATCTCAAGGCAATTTTGTGTTTTGTTAAAGATTTTGTCATTTCAAAATGCAATAGAAGAAAGCATTACTGTTTTGGATCGAGTTCTTTACATTTGTATTGGGCCTGTTTTAAGGGATCGTAACACCCAAACTATTTGGGAAAAAAGCTTCTCAAAATGCTGACATATGTTCAATGCCAGTCTCAAAGCAAAGAAAGCCGAAAGACAGGTAGGTGTAACATAACTCAGTCTTTTGTGTATTGATCAATTATAGAAACAGCAAAAATAGTTTGCACTGTCAGAATGGCTCTAGTAGAACAACACATTCCAATGTGTTGTAAAAGGGCATTTTCAAACAAAAATACACCAGACATTTAACCATGCCAATACTTTGTACAATTACCTCCACAGTTTATGTTAATCCAGAGCCATACCATGACAACTAAAACATGGGCTAAAACATACCTAAGCCCACGTTCTTCATTTTCCCCTTCTCAAAGAGACAGTGGATTGTGAAGAGCTCAACAGCATGGTCACTGCCCATCCAAAGATACTGAGTATTGTGGAGTTATTTAACAGTAGGGGACAGGAATGAGGTGAGAACACAACTGACCCAAATTCATTGTCATTCAAGTCCATCGCTATGGGGTCAGTCAATGCATAGTAATGAACAAGAAACCTAGCCGGTTCTTTCTTCCCGCAGTACACACACAGAGCCCACCTCACTGACAAAAGACAAAGGAGGAAAAACCCAACACCCAACCCCAACCCACCAATTTTCCCTTGCAACCGCTGCAACTGTGTCTGCCTGTCCCGCATCGGACTTGTCAGCCACCAACGAGCCTGCAGCTGACGTGGACATTACCCCTCCATAAATCTTCGTCCGCGTAGCCAAGCCGAAGAGTAAGAGGCCACTTTTTGAGAATCCTATCATTGTGTACTCAACCTGGTCTACATGGCGAGAATTATTTTAGCTTTTGAGCCATATGAAGGAAAAGTCATCAGCACGATTTAACATTTCAAAACTGTGACCCACATGGCAGCCATAAGTAAATAAGGCTGCAATGCCAGAAAGGAGTTCAGAGCAAGCAGTTGGTGAAAGGCGATAGCTTCAAAGTTTGAAGTGAATGGAGAAAAGAGAAAAATGAACAATTTTTTCCAAGCATAAATAAAGGTTTCCACACCTTTCCCTTGTTTTGTGACAGTTATTAAAACACATGGCAATAGATTTGACAAGCTCAATGTAATATTACCAACAAAAAATCCAGTTGCCATAAACATGCTTCCTTCCACGAGGGTAAAAAGACTATTCAATCTTGAGTTAAGAATAGTCTTCCTGTCAATAACTCAGACTACAATTGAACCAAACAATGCCACTCAGGCTTAAAGCTGTTAGGTAACCTTTGTTGTTACATCTGAGAGGTTTACATTTTAAAACAAAATTTGCAAAAATAAAATGGAATTCACGTGGTGACATGGCTGTACCACTGAGCCAGAGGTTTACAGATAGCAGTTAGCGCAACGCCTTTACGGCATCAGCGATCAGGACCGGGGTTTAAATCCTGTGCTGTCTGCAAGGAGTTTTTACCTTTTCTCCATGTCTGCATGGGTTTTTTCCGGGGGCTCCAGTTTCCTCCCACCATTCAAATCGTACTGAGGGTGCATATTGGGAAGGGTCGTGGCTGTCACCTAGTCAGAGGACACACCATTTGCCCATCAAGGTTTAGTTCTGCCTCACCAATTAGTGTACATCTCGCTGTTGGATCCATGTAAATTACCTGGGCTGGACTCTCCAGCCTGCCTGCACTTGGTCTTGGGCCATTGGCTGTTGTAATTGGATTAACCCTCCTGGCACCGAGCCATTAGACCCTGCTAATGACCTGGGCTCTACCCTCCAGCACTACAAAGGTGTCATGTATTCTCTGTTCTCCCTCTTTTGCCATCTTCAAGGGACCACCCTGCTTCACTCCAGGCTGAGGAACATGGAGCAGTGCTGGAGAAATGGTTGGTGAGCTGTGCACTAACAGGGTTGGGAGCGTTTATGACATTGTCCCTAAGTAGCATAGAGTTGTGCCTGCACTGAGTTAAGGGGTGGTAGGGATCGTATTGACTTTTCCCTTGGTTGTTTGTTTGTGAGCCGTTTGTTCCCACGTTCGTTATTAGTTGCCTGCGTATGTTTGATCGCTCACTGACTTTTTCTCTCAATTGCTAATTAAATATGCGTGTTGTTCAGTACAAACCCGACCTTTTTCCCCACAATCGCTAATAAACTGTACATGCTGTTTCACTGCCGCTACCTTTTTCCCCATGGCTGCTGTAAATTGCATGTGTGTGTGTTCCCACACTTGTCTTCTGTAAATAAAATCCTTCACTACAAAAAAAATGTGTTCAGAGTCCTTGCCTTTGAGACCTACCAAACCTGTTTCCTCACTCACAACAGGGTGTAAGTTAATTGGGTGTGAAAATTGGGCGGTATGGACTCAGGGGCCAAAATGGCTTGTTACCGTGCTGCAAGTCTAAATTTGAAATTTAAATTTAAAATTCAAGCCCTCACGTGAAACCTTTCACAAGACAGCATTCCATTATTTGTGCTTTCTTTGCAAACACAACAATAAAACAAGAACTCCTGGATTGTTCAATTCAAGAAGTGTGGGAAAAAAAATGCACACAGGCAAACATTTATGCTGTAACCGATAGGACAAAAAAAGAAAGTACGAGAACATTTCCTTTTGGGAACGCTGCGTGCAAATGGACTGATTACATTGGGGTATTTTAATATTTTATTTTAAATCAACACGTATGACAATTAATAAAATCATAAATCTCATTGTTACGGAACTTACAAATACATGTCTATTTATATATATATATTTATATATAAAGAAAAATAAATAAAAAAAACCCCTATAAACACAACTGACTGATTACATTGTTCATCACAGCAAAGACCATAGAAACAGGAGAAGCAGTAATGTTTCATTCGACACTTTTTTTTAAACTTTATTTAAAATTTTATGACATGAATAAAATAAAAATTACATTTAAAGAAATAATAAAAGTTTCATTCGACACTTATCGGGGATTGTAGGTTAATTGAGTGTAGTTGGGCAGCTCAGGCTCGAGGGCCCAAAATGGCTGTGCTGTATGTATATTGGCCATCTGGCCCATCAAGTCTGCTCCACCAAGATCGGCTCATCGTCATCCCTTTCCCCCAGACTCCTTAATTGCCCTACTATGTAAAAATCTATGCAACCTTGTCTTAAATATATTTACTGAGGTGGGCCTCCACTGTTTCGATGGGCAACGAAGACCACAGATTCACCGCCCTCTGGGAAAAGCAGTTCCTCCTCATCTCCATCCTAAATCTACTACTCTGCATCTTCAGGCTATGTCCCCTAGTTCTGGTCTCCCCTTCCAATGGAAACCACTTGCCTACTAAGGAACACCAAGAAAACTGCGATACACAAGCGTGCTGGTGAAACTCTACTGATCACGCAGCATCCAGAGGAATAAGCATTTCACTCAACCCCAGCAGGTGCAGACTTCCTTATTCATCACTATGAATATTCACTGGTGTTCTGAAAGTCTGAATGGCACTTCACAAAAACAGCTTTGTTTTCTTACGGCACATTTTGGAATTGTTCAATGATAAAATGCTCACAAGAACCCGACAAGCCAACATTATTCTTCATCTATGAATTTAACATAAAGTGACGTTAATTCTTAGCCACTCAGACTGGCCACCTGAGCTTTTATGTATGAATCAAGAGTGATCATTACACTGTACTCAAACATGCACAAGAATTAAAAGCCACATAAGGCTTGCTCTGCCCTTCAATGAGAGCATGGCTGATCTGACTGTACCTCAGTTGCTTAACTCAGTCTCACCACTGTACACTTTCACTCTTGGTTTGTCATAAGATTCATTATTATCTTAAAAATATTCAATGACTCCACTTGCACAAGATTTCCAAAACTAAAGACCATCTCAAAAAGATTTTAAATCATCTCCATCTTAAATGAGCAAATACTGCTTTTTTAAATGATTCCTTGTGACGGATATTATATTTTATATTATATATAAATATGTTTTTGAAGGAGATAGATTGTGAGGGTAGTGTAGGTCACAAACAAACACAATCACTTCACAAAATGATTTAAAATGCCAGAGCTCTGCTCAAGCCAGACAGTTCAGGCTCCGGGTGCCTTTGCAAAAACTTTGAAGAATGCCTAAAAGGACTTCACAAGTAGGTGTTAATTGGACATGCTGTGGTGTAATGGATTATTGTTTTGAAAGCAACAGATGAACAGACTCAGAAGTTTGGGTCTGGTTCCACAATGTGTCTGGTTGTAGCTTGCTGTTCTAAGAAGATCATGTGATTTTGCGAGAGAGAGAGAGAGAGAGAGAGAGAGAGAGAGAGAGAGACCGAACAGGCTTTCTCTAAGAGAGAGAGAGAGAGAGAGAGAGAACTGGTTTCTTCAGCATGGCAAGCTGGCAGCTTGTTGAAACCCCATTTTGAAGATGGTTGTGAGTTCTGAGTTCAGCCTGTTGAAAACCCTTGTGGTCCATACAAGAGGAAATGGCTGACTAGAGTGTTTCTCCTGAAATAAGGGAAACAAAAGGAACTCTGTGGTGACCTGCAGAAGAGGTTATCATTTGAAAAACCCTAATGGGGCAAATTTCTTCGGCAAGACACTGAAGTGACTGATCAGAAGGAATCAGTTTGCTTGTATCCAATGAGCAACAAATCTCTCTCTCAAACCAACAAGAACCTTCCTGAGTGGTAACCAATGACCTTTAAGCACTAGAGCTTGGAGAAAATTCATAAATGTTAAATTCTATGCATTGTATAAGAATTGCCTGATACCAGTAAACTTGGAGAAGTGAGATTGGATTGTGAATTAAAGAACTTTTCTGAACTTATACATATTATATACACATACACAGAATTAGAAGGGGGGGTTAAGTTAATAATAATAAGTTAAAGTTTTTTTATGTTTAAAGAAAATTAAAAATGACTTTTGTTTAAGTAACCATTTGTCTTGGTGAATTCCTATTGCTGCTGGGTTTTGGAGCTCTCTGGGCCCTTAACACCCTGAACAATATATTTTTTTCTTAATCATTATTTACTTAACTCAATTCAAAATAAATTCTCCCTTGTTTGCATTTAAATCTTTGCCCTGGCCTTCTTTAAAAAAAATAGGCCAAGACTATTAAGAAGAACTGATTCATGATGTTCTGAGAGAATATAGTATCGGAAAATAAATTCACACACAGCTCGACAGATTTGTTGATATTTTCCAGCATGCCTGCTACTGAAAGGTTATAAAACCAAATATAATAAAAAATATCTCCAAGTTCTTATGAGATTAGTTCACTGAAAGAGTTAAGAAATTACCTAAAGTTAAATTTCTTCTCCCAGAAGCAGAAACTACTTTGTTTTAAATGAAGCCACTTTCTCAATTCTCTCATTCTATACTCAGAAGGAACAGTGGTTTAACCTTCTGGATTTCTGTACGAGACAAAGCATTCTTTCCATTTTACAATGAAGTGAAAACAAGTGCTGACAACCCCCACGATGGCTGCAAATCCCAGCCCACTGGCACATTCCTCTCTCCATCCTAAACATGGAACTATTTGGTACTGTTACTGTGTTACTGCATTATACATTTCCAAAAGATGGCAGTGGTGAATCAAACGAATCTTGGCTCTTTGGTCAAGCTTGCATTCACAGAATACCAACTGCACATTTAAAAGGGCTAGCAACTAAGTTAGCTATTTATTACCATACTAAAAAAAACCAATTTTGAGATCTATTGCAAAGGATCAGCATTTGTCACTGATCTAGAGAAAAATACTGTCTATAGGTTTTATTCTACAGCAGGTGGCTCCAAAGTGGTTGGTATCGACCCCTGGGGGGTTGATGGGACAATCCAAGGGGTCAATAAATGCCTGGGGATCAAAAGGGGGCTGATAAACACTTTGGGGGGGGGTGATCGATTGAAGTTTTGTGATTGAAGGCAGGGGTATATCTACGGAAAATAGTACCTATGGCAGTGGTGTCCAACCTCATGCAAGGGCGTGCCTGGGTGGCTGCCATGTTGTATTTGGCTTCGGCTTCTTAATAAGTTGAGAGTAAACGGGAGGACAGACGGAGCGGAGATGAAAGAGGTATGTGTTCTTTGTAGCGGCATTCCCCCCCCCCCACCCTGTCCACCATTGGGGAGGGGGCGGGGGTCAATGAGGGAGACTAAGGATTCACGAAGGGGGTTGATAGTCTAATAAGTTTGGGGGCCCTTGTTCTATGGTGAGGATTTCCTGCTTTGAGCTGACTTTGGACTTGGTGCTCTTCAGTGGCAACGGTGGACAAGCTGCTCAGCCAATCATACCAGGAGACTTCCCATGACAAAAAAAAACTGTAAGTCATCCATATTTTAATCATTTTACAGAAAAGACTGGAACAAGCACGTGGAGTCAAAGGAGAAAGTAAGTTTTATAAAAAAGAAAAATATTGGAGTTCATGTCACTAATTCTATAATGATTGGCCATGTGAAGTACCCATCAGTGCCCTCTGTAAAGGAGCAAGGTTTCACCGATACTAACCGCACAATTTCCACCTGTGAATGCACCCACTGTTGACAGGTTTTCTCACATCGCAACTGCAAGATCTAGGCCATTACCCCCTCTACCCTTTGCACTGTGCTAATTGGGATTATTCTTGCTTGGCTTTGCATTTCCAAAAGAATCACATTTTCCCAAAAGATGCACTACAAAAGTATTTTAAGAAGATCAAAATAATAAAAAAAATTATTTTGTTCGTATTTCAATTATTCAAACCAGGAGTTTGAAACAATTATTAATTTATGCATGACTTGAAATACAAGACAAATGAGCTTTTCCCTTAAGGAAGAATTTTTTTTATTATTAAATAACAAGTTGGGGAGAAAAAAGGCAATGGAATAAAAATAGCCACATCTTACCACTAATGACTATCTTTTTATGACAGCTCTGAATGTGGCAATCAGCAAGGGGTGACAAAAAGGTGGCTTCAGTGTAGGTGCATTGCAACACAAAGCTGTGAGCATAACCAAAGAAATGCTCTCTCTACACCAGTTTCAAATAAACAAATGCAGCTGACAGTGAGATTAAAGTAATATGGTACATCTCATGGGAATGCAAATATATTATTGTTACAAGATTCATAGTGAAATAATGTACAATTATGTAAAATTTTCAAATCGCTGGAGCCAGTGATTATGTCAGCCTTCTGCAGGAGCTCCATCGAGAGTGCCCTGGCTGGCTGTATCAGAGTGGTACGGTTGCTGCAGAGAAATGGATCGGAGGTCAATCCACAGGACCATAAGAGTGGCAGAGAGAATTACTGGAGTCTCCCTCCCCCACCCGCACATCGATGTGATTTACCGGTATTGTTGTTTAAAGAGGGCATACACAATCACTGAGCGCCCCTTCCAACTCTGCACCCAGCATCTTTCAGCTGCTCCCATCAGGAAGGAGGTACAGAGGTATCAGAGCCGGAACCACCTGGCTGAGGAACGGCTTCTTCCCATGGGCAGTGAGATACTGAATAACCAAAGGAACTGCTCACACTGACCATTCGAGAGTCTCATAATAATGAAACAATATTTATTTATTTGTATATACGAATACTTGTCTTGCATATGTATTGGTTGTCTGTATGTATATGTGTTACGTCTGGTTGTGTGTCTGCATTTTGCATCAAGGACAGGAGAACGCTGTTTCATCAGGTTGTACTTGTGCATTCAGAAGACAATAAACTTGACTTTACAGTTGTGATCAACCATAGTGGAGATGAGATTATCAGATGCTTCCCAATGAGAACATTTCAGTTCAGTGAAATCCTTTTATTTGTATTACTGCTTCAAATATAGATTTATAATTGCTTGGCACCTTTGAGTGAGGGAGAAAGAAAGAGTGACTGAACGACAAAAGCCCAGCTTGGCTGACAGTAGGATGGACGGGACAAACCAATGTCATCTGCAGTGTACGACAGCCTGGTTTCCAGCATTACAGTTCAATATAAACCTCGAGCACCAACGGCATTTGCTGCCAGGCTCCATTTGTTTGTGTTTAAAGTAAAATCCCAGTTATCCAGAATTCAAGCATCCGGCAAAAAATATGTGTTTAAAATTGGCACCCCCCTCACAGTTAGTTTGCCAATCAAGCAACACGCAATCTTAAGCAATTGGAAAATTCACTTATTGGACATCTACCAATCCCCATTCCAGGAATTTTTGCTGTACTTTCCCCTGCTGAGAGCAGTGACTAAGATCCTGGAGTCATATCCTTAGGCCTTCTCTCAGAATGTCTATGTTCTTTGAGATCTGGGTACCAAATCCTATACAAACATATTTTTAACAGTTTCTAAATGTCAGTAAATAACTAGAGACATTTAAAACAATTAAAATTTAATTCAAAAAAGATAACTTTAATTAAAACATATTAAAGGATAAAAGTAAAGCAAGTCTGGTATTTACCTGCACTTGCCACCTTCTCCCATTCTACACCCTCCCTGGAGCACAACTTGAGAGATCAGACGCAAAGAGCATCCAAGCCTCTATCCTCAGACAGTTGCCAGAAACGGGCTCAATCGCGATTCTACTGGAGAGCTGGCATCTAACTTTCTGGACAACTCGGTAAGAACAGCTGATGGCTGACCAATCCTCTTGGTGGATCTACGAGATGAAGCCCCTCCATAGATGAAGAGCAGCAAGAAATCATTAGGAGTAAGGCAAAGAAATGCATTCCGGTCCTTGCTGAATGGTCTCTGATTCAAATTTTGACCAAGCAGGAAGAAGTGTTTTTTCAGGCTCCAGTTTTCCAAATTAAAACAAAAATGCATGAGTGTGTTGATACCGTAAATTCTTCGAACTTCGAAGAGAGGCACCTGAATGTTACCCTGTGATTAAGGCCAGTGGCAATACTAGCGCAGGCTCTCTGCAATGTTGCAATAAGCCAAGGGAGAGAGAGAGATTGAGAGATTGAAAGTTTTTTTTTATTGACGAGAGCCAGTTGCTAAAACAATTTTAGCTCTGGCCGTAGGATGATTTCTGATTGGCTGGACTCCCTGTGAATGCACTGAGAAGCCTCAAGCAGCAAAAATGGAAAAGGTTAGTTATGACTTTTAAGCATTTTACTTGAGTTCCATCTTTTATTTTCACGAGTTATTTATTAAATTAAAACATTTTAATCCATTTTTATGTTTGTATTAATATTTGAATGGAAAGATTTATTAATTGTTAAAACGACTTCACATATTTGACAATAGCTACACTTCTACATCAGCTTTCGTTCCCCCAAGCACTCTGCTGTCAAGGCTTTGCTATTGCGATGGTCTTGCTGGACAGTACTTCTCTGTAATTCATATTTTGGAAAACAGGAGAGGCCTAACTGGGTACAATGCAGTAGCATGCTTGCTCTCCAACCAACACTGACATAGGTGGGTTGGCCTCATGTGTTTGAGCATTGACAAAGATCATTTTAATAGTAGTGTGTGTTAACTTTGTGGAGAAATAGTAAAGCAAAAGCAAAGCACTGAAAATACCCATAAAATCGTATCTAGTGCTTCATTGTCAGTCTTCACGTCAGTAAAGACTCTTTGCTTCCACCTTAACTACATTCTTTCTTCCCTCTTCTCTTCACACCTGCTTTCATACTACTGCTGCCCCCCCACCTCTTTATCAGTTTCCAGTCTACTGGGTTTCCTCAACTTATGTTCACCGTAGATACTCCAATCCAACTACACCTCTGTCCCATCCTTTACTGGTCCGAGAGCCCAGTATTTCTTCTTTACAATGAGATCTAAACACATCCCTATTCCACTACTACCCTCATTCTCCTGATCAATTTCTCCATTACCTCCCTGCAAAACAAAGGCAGATCTGCAGAAATGAGGAACAGTCTTTGTTTCAAAGTGACTTGGATTCCCTTCTTGGTGTCTATATTTCCAGGATAGTGATACAGTTTTGGTGCTGTTTTCTGCTCTCATATGAAAGAAAGATATCACCAAGCTGCCAATTTCCATTCTGCTCTCACTTCCACTTGGTTCCATCTGACTTTTCCCTTTCTCTTCTCAATGCCCATTTCAGAAGATTTCCACTGCAAGCCCACGACAGTGGTTCCAATAAGCCTTCAAAGTATCATCAAGCTGAAATGTTACCTGTTCTCCAAGCTGCTGCGTGATCTGATGAATTTTTTCAGGACTTTTGTTTTATTCCTGCTCTGAACCGTGCTAATTTCAGGTTTAAACAACTAATCAAAATTAATCTTTTGAACTCAGCACAAGATCAAGATTCAGAAAGCGACGTGACTTTGGATTAGTGCAGACACACTCCCAAGGATATGCCTTCCGATAGGTTGTTTAAGGCATTAATTGATAGTCTTGTGTTGCCTACTAAACCAATAGCAATGGGAATTCACCAAGACAATGGTATTTTACAAAAAAGTTTTATTATTAATTATTTATAACATAACACTTCTTACTTAGCCCCGTTGTGCACAAATGCATGCATGGATACAAAACAAAAACCATTACAGTTTAAGCTCAATTCTGAAGAGATGATTTTAAAGTTCAGTCAATTTTCTTTTGGAACTCAGATTCTTTAAAATGTTGTTCAAAAGTGGCTACGAAGTATTTTGAAACATCAAGTCATCAAACCTCCTTAAAACTCACAAATTTCTTGATGAGTTTGCTTTCAGAGCAATTTTTCTTCATATGAGAAATTTTTCACAAATCCCCCTCTTTTGCATGGAGGTTTCAGAGTCTGTGTTTCCCACGACAAACCCAGACAAGGGATACACGAAGTGCCATGTAGTATTGGACACAGCAGGACTGCCCTCTCTTAGAAATGGTCATTCTCTTTCGAAAGCCACTTATTCTGTGTTATCCTTTGACCAGGATACTGTATTTCTCGTTACTGTATTTCAATCCTGTGTGACTTACAGGATGGCCAAGCAACTGCTTCAATCCTGTGTTACCTACAGGATGGTAAGGCGTCCTCTGGCTTCAGTAATATCTTTTTTGAAATGTCTTTAATCATGTGACAGGACATCAATGCAGACTTCGAAATTTAAATTCCAAAATGAGTGGATATGACTCCGTTCTGTCTGCTGACCAGCCAACAGATGGCTTTCTTGCGAATACAGCTGTTTCTCCAGCAAACATTCATTGTTCCAGCAAATGAATGGACAATCACTCCAGCTCTATAATTGTTTACCCAGTTTCCACCAAACAATGGCTTAACAGACATTTCAACTTTCAAAATGGCTTCTCTCTGAGTGTAATTGTATCTCTGCAAGTGTGCCCTGTTCACCTTAAAACTAACTTTACCAAAATTTATAACAACACAATTCCATCACACTTGAGAGTTAAAAATTAACATTATCAAATTCGGTGATGTTGTTATTGGGAATGAGTAAAAATTAATTAAAAATGAAATATACCACCAAAATAATTAAACTTGCTCTCAGCAGTAGGAGATATAATAGAAGTGTGTAGACTCCAGAAAGAAATAAGGCAGTGAAAATGCTAAAAGCTCTCTCTCGTGGCCCATCCCTTCGCAAGCAAAGATGAACACGGTGTCTTGTAGCTCTTCTGTCCTCACAGAACTTTTGTTCTGTTTTCCACTGAGCTTTAGGCACCATGTGCCAGGGCAAGGACTTGGAGGCTAAAAGCTATGAGTAGTTATAATCTGCAAATCGTTGCCTGCGGGGGTAAGGGAAACAGTCAAATGGAACTTTTGATTGGAAATGATCTTGGCAGTTGAGGGATAGCTGTCTGAAAGGCAATGGGAAAATATAGGGTAATATTGCTTATGGGATTGCTCAACAAGGACACATTGACTTCGTCTTAAAATCATAGGCTGAAGTCAGAATGTATTTTGGTGTTCAGAAATTTAACTCAGTCACAATGGAATAGAAAATGAACAGCTGGAAGAAGCAACCAAACAAAAAATGGAAATATTGTCAGGAAAAGCGACATGCACTGTTGACAACTACGCAATGATATAGTGGTCTGTGAATATCATTCCCAGAGGAAGTTGATGCAGCCATAATCTGGCTCATTGGAAGGGGATAGTTATCCATCTCAAGTACCAATCTAAATAAATCTGTTCAGCTATAAATAGTTTGGAAAGTAGACAAACTGCCTTTGGGAAATCACTACGTTGCTAAATCTTCACTTTGGAATTTGTTTTCCTAGGCCTGTTTAATGTGCGCCAGTGTGCTGTGACAACAGTTTAGATTCAAAACCCATGACCACAGTTTCTGATCATGTTCATAATTTGTATTCACAATGCCCAATTTGCAAAGCCTATTCCCAATAAGAAGATGGAATACATCTTTTTTAAAGGATGTTGGATTCTGGCATGTTACTACACCCTGGTGACAATGTGCATCATTTAAAACATGCAAATGCCCTCTTTTATTTCCTAATCTTAAGTAGAGTGAGTTTTAATTTTGTGTATAACATGGTGATTTTTTTCTGGATATATGAAGGTTTCTGGATATATGAAGATATATGAAGCGCTGGGTAGATCACGTCTCCAGAATGGAGGACCATCGCCTTCCCAAGATCGTGTTATATGGCGAGCTCTTCACTGGCCACCAAGACAGAGGTACAAAGAAGAGGTACAAGGACTGCCTAAAGAAATCTCTTGGTGCCTGCCACATTGACCACCGCCAGTGGGCTGATATCGCCTCAAACCGTGCATTTTGGCGCCTCACAGTTCGGCGGGCAGCAACCTCCTTGGAAGAAGACCGCAGAGCCCACCTCACTGACAAAAGACAAAGGAGGAAAAACCCAACACCCAACCCCAACCAACCAATTTTCCCCTGCCACCGCTGCAACCGTGTCTGCCTGTCCCGCATCGGACTTGTCAGCCACAAACGAGCCTGCAGCTGACGTGGACATTACCCCTCCATAAATCTTCATCCGCGAAGCCAAGCCAAAGGATATGAAGGTTTAAAGTTACAGTATAATTACATGAGATTACATTTCCATTGAAACTGTCCAGCTGCCTTCAATATGGACTACCTTTTTGAATATCATACAAAACAAACTGTACATTCAAATGTTGGAAAATCTATAATACAAGGACAAATTATCTTATCAATCTGCTTCCAAATGGGAATTTAAATAGCTAGACAAATGTGCCTGGCATTTGGACTGCATTCAAACAGCAGTCTGAAGTGACAGCTTGGGCACCATTTAAACAAAAGTGCATTAAGATAGATGTGCGCTGGCAATTTCTAAAGGACTGTATGGTGAATTGATATTGGATTTAAATTTCTGCATGCTAGCATCATTCCTCAGCAAGGTGCTGGGGGTTTGGGAACACTGTATCTAGATAGAGAGGAAGATACAAGGAGGAAGAGAATTTCAAAAATCAAATCACCTTGCAGGAGGCGTCCAGTGATTCCTTCAAGGACTGGTGATAAGCAGGTTTACCAGCTAGGTTCCCCTGAATGCAGCTGGTATTCAGGGAAACTCACTTTCAGAAAGCATACCAAAGTGGCATTAGGCCCTCTATTTATATGTGGAGAAAACCTCCTGCTTGTTTCAAGGCCATAATTGCCTTTTTTCTTTTCATTTGCATCATGAATAGCAGTCAGAGCATATGGCTCAGAATGCAGGCAGCTGTGTTATCTGCTTATAAGGCATTGGGCACTCATTGTCATTTGGAACACATCGACCACACATACAATTCCTGAAGCAGATTTTTCTTTCTCTCTGGTGTCCAGCAACTACAGGCTCTGGTGTCCACTTAACAATTTTCCATCCCTAACACCCAATCTATCAGTAACCTTATCAATGTCAGAATATCTTGGTGCCTACCTAGATCCAGCTATGAGTAGCCAATTCCCTCAAGAGCTTGAATGTTCAAGGAACCCCCACCCCCTCTCCATTACAACTAATCTGTCCTTAATCAAAGATGGACAGTTCTTTACCTTAATAAATTTGTGTACTGGGTAGGAATAAGCTTTGGAAGAGAAAAAGGATTGGAAAAGACATAGAAATATCTTGATCACTTGGAGATGACAAAGTGTTGGCGCACTGTCCCTACTGTTAAATATTCCTTTGAGAGAAAGGAGAAAGAGAGAAGGGTGAGAAAAAGAGACAAAAGGGGGCAAGAAAGAGAGATGGGGTAGAAAGGGGGCAAAAGGGAGAGACAAAACAGATCAGAATTTATTACTTGTGATTAAAATCATCAAGAATCCACACCATCCAGCACACGCTCTGTTCTTGCTGCTACCCTCAGGAAAGAGGTACAGGTCCCACAAGACTCACACCACCAGGTTCAGGAACAGCTGCTACCCCTCCACCATCAGAGTTCTCAACAACAAACTCAATCAGAGACTCGTTTAAGGACCCTTAGTTGTGCAATTTATTGATTTTTTTGCCCTCTGTATATTGCACAGTTTGTTAACATTTCTATTTATTTACATGTGTACATTGAGTACAGTTTTTTCAATAAAGTGCCTCACAAAAGACTTCTGCATAAGATAAGAATGCATGTTCGGGTGTGCCTATGTGCTGTGATATAGCTCCTTTCTTCACTGTAAAAGGTTTACATTTCCCTCTTTTTTTGCAACATATTTTCTAAGAGGATGCAGAGTGACTTGGACAAGTTAGGTGAGTGGGCTAATGCATAGCAGATCCAATGTAATGAGGATAAATGTGAGGTTATCCCCTTTGGAGGCAAGAACAGGAGAGAAAATTATTACCTAAAATGATGTCCAATTAGGAAAAGGAGAGATGCAATGAGACCTGAGTGTTGCTGTGCACCAGTCATTGGAAGTGGGCGTGCAGGTACAGCAGGCAGTGAAGAAAGCGAATGGCATGTTGGCATTCATAGCAAGAGGATTCAAGTACAGGAGTAGAGAGGTTCTACTGCAATTGTACAGGGCCTTGGTGAGACCACAGCTAGAGTACCATAGAGGGAGAGCAAAGAAGGTTCACTAGATTGATACCAAGAATGGCAGGATTGACATATGAAGAGAGGCTGGATTGACTCGGCTTATAGTCACTGGAATTTAGAAGATTGAGGAGGGATCTTATAGAAATGTATAAAATTCTTAAGGGATTGGACAGTCTAGATGCAGGAAGGTTGTTCCCAGTGTTGGGGAAAACCAGAACCAGGGGATCACAGTTTAAGGATAAGGGGGAAGTCTTTTAGGACTGAGATGAGAAAATGTTTTTCTCTCAGAGAATGGCGAATCTGTGGAATTTTTTGCCAGAGGAAATAGTTGAAGACAGTTCCTTATCTGTATTTAAGAAGGAGTTTGATTTGGCCTTGTGGCTAAGGGGGTCAGGAGTTATGGAGAGAAGACAGGTACTGGGTACTGAGTAGATGTCAGCCGTGATCAAAATGAATAGCGGTATAGACTTGAAGGGCCAAATGGCATACTCCTACACATATTTTCTATGTTTCTATTTTCTTTTGGTTATGGTTCTATTTCCTCACATGATAGAATCCACTGGTCCCACCATGGTGAACTTAGACAGAGCTAAATGGTTATTTAATTGTTATTTTAATCATTGCACAAATATAGAAAAGAGCACAATCCTTTATCTTATTTCAACACAAGGGAGTCAAGAGTGAACGTCGTGGTATTATTCTTAATGTCGAGGGGCGCTGAAGTCAACTATAGCATGAACTCTTCCTCAAGATTTAAGATCAGCTAATTGGTACAGAAACTCCAAACTTATTTAAGTTCTAAATTGGAATAAAATTCTGCGACTGGTAAACTCTTCTTCTCTATGTGCAAAACATTCACTAATACAGTTTAAAGTTGTTCATAGACCTCATATGTCTAAAGATAAACTCCATCGCTTTTATTCTCATATCGATCCTATATGTGATAAAGGTCAATTGGAAATAGCTTCCCTTACACATATGTTTTGGTCCTGTCCCTCTTTACAGAATTATTGGAAGGAAATTTTTTCCATTATATCTACTGTTTTGAATATTGATTTACAACCACATCCCATTACTGCAATTTTTGGATTACCTATGATAGATTTGACTTATTTATCTCTTCCTGCAGATCGTATGATTGCTTTTCTTACACTAATGGCTAGAAGATCTATACTATTGAACTGGAAAGAGGTTAATCCTCCCACTGTTTTCCAATGGTTTACCCAAACTATACTATGTTTAAATTTAGAGAAAATTAGAAACTCTGTCTATGAATCCCCTTCTAAGTTTGAATTAACCTGGTGACCATTTATTCAATATTTTCATTTGTGGTGAGTTGATCTGGCTCTGTTTTCTTTCTATGATTATGTATGATAATTGGGCTGTAAGATGAGATTGGAGTGATCGGCGTGGTTTAGCTATATCTGTAGGTTTTTTTTTAAGTTTTTTTAAAAGTTTTTTTAATTCAGATTTGTTTTTTCTTCTTTTTTGGAGATTTTTTTTTCTCTTTTTTCATATATTGTTATTAATTATATCTTTTTTTTAGAGATAGTTCACACCCTAAACTGATCGAAAAAAAAATTTTTATGATATATTTTTATTCTGTAATATTATTGTTTAATATCTCTGTATTAATTCATTACTTACTATGTATTTTTTATATCTCTTTGAACTGTACGTGTTTATAAATTATAATAATAATAAAAAGATTGAAAAAGAAAGTTCTAAATGGATGACATAGAAAATTTAATTTCTCTTTTTAATAAGTTTTCAGGATCAATATAATTCATAAACAAAAATGGTTTAACTGATGAACTGTCCTTACCAGATCTAGCAGATTCAAAGTAATGTTGGACCATTGGACTATGATTCAACTTTCAGCTAATCAAGTCTTCAGAAGAAATGAATGCAAGAAATATATCATAAGTTGGACTTCTTATTAGCTTTTAAAATAAGTATTTTAAGTAAAAAAAATGAATTTCTCAAACATTAAAATTGAAGTGAAAGAAAGTTGCAGTCAGTTTATACAGACAAAGAGATAGATCTGAAGAGAACTTTTTTAAAAATCACAAAAAATAGTTGGTCTGGGTAGATTAATATTGCATGATATTTTACTGATTCACTCTCATTTATTTATCAAGATGATTTCTTAATGACTAGATTGGTGGACCATACCAAATTGTACCTCATTCTGTTTATTATAAAGCACCGTCCGAGGCTGTAACATTATTAAATGTTAAATGTTACATTATTAAATGTTCAAAAGGGAATCTGATATTGAATGTTTGAGTATGGGCGAACTTTGTTTCAGTGTAGGATAAAAATATTCACTTCTTTCAAGAGAACTGTGTAATAATTCTTTTAGTTAAAAATCTGTCTGCAATATTTAATTTAGAATATCTCTTTTAAGTGCTTACACTAATAAAAGCTGAATCTATATTTAATGAATCTGCATTTATTTCACCACACAAATGAATGGGATTTAATTTATAATTGATGTTCAAGCAGCAAAACTGTTCTCCATTTTGAACCATCTTAACAGCCAACACCACTATGTAGTACTAAGTTCACGAGAAAGGACATGGCTTTAGAAGTGATTTATTTAAGGAGGTGAAAATAGATCTCCTGTAAACAATGTTTAATACACGAAATACCCAGGGCAACAGTAAAATGAAATGCATCACCACTGTCCAAATAACATAAATAAATTGCAAGGTCTATCCAAAAGCAGAAATCAAACACATGTTTTCTGGTCTCAGAGCACTGTCTTATGCCGAAAAAAATTACCCAAAGGAGATAATGATCAACATTTCAACTGAGAGTCATTTCTCCTATCCCCACACCAACACCTTCCCTGGACTAAGGTTCTTTTCTGGTGACAAATGCCATTTCTCTCCTGTCACAGTCAGTTATAAAAAGTTACAGAAAAAACTAATAGCATCATCTATTTCTTCCAGAGCTAACTCTGTGACCACAATGAAAATGAAATCTGGTATAAATCCAGCAGGTTATCATTATTAAGCACTTGCAAAGACCGGAACCACTTAGATTTATTAAAACAGATTATTTTTCAAAACCTTCTGCCCATTTTTAGCAAAAGGTGGCAATTCCCAACAATTTTATCAGACTGCTGAACGCTTGAGAGAAGTCTTCGATAATCCGACCTACAAATCTTCCATCATGTTCTGCGGAGGCTTAGATGGGACAGAGTTTGTTAAGTGCATCTGGGAGGGCTTCTTGAAGCAGCATTTAGATAGTCCAGGCAGGAAGGTGCCCTACAAGTTTTGGTTCTGGAAAATGAGCCTCATCAGATGATTGAAGTCTCAGTGAGAGAGAATTTTGGGAATAGGGATCACATTTCAAGATAGTTATGAACAAGGATAAATGCTGAATTGGGGGAGAGAAAATTATGATATTATTTGACAGGAGCTTGGGAAGTTCATTGGGAGCAGCTCTTATCGGGCAAGTCCACAGCGAGTTGCTTGAAAGCCAGCTGAAGAGAGTTTGGGACTACCACCCATTTTAATTCTCCATCCCATTCCATTGCCGACATATCTGTCCATGATTTCATGTACAGCCACACTGAGTCCAGTGTAAATTGGAGGAACAACACCTCATCTCCCTCCAACCGGATGGCATCAATATTGACTTCTCTAGCTTTCATTAAACCCCACCAACTTGCTTCTCCCATTGTCTCTCCATTCCCTGTCTCCTTTCACGCAGACATGATAAATTCTAATTAGTCCTTTATCACATCTAATTAACACCTTTTGTTGGTCTGGATTCCTCCCCCATTGGTTGAATTCTGAGACTTTCTGATATATCCTGCTTCTGCCTTTTAATTGAAGAAGGGCTCAGACCCAAAACATTGGCAACATATCTTTGTCTCCTATAGATACTGAATGGACCGGCTGAGTTCCTCCAGCATTTCGGTGTTTTGACTACAATCACAGCATCTGCAGCCCTATCACACTTTTTCTCAATAGTTCAGGAATGAGATGTTCAAGTAAGGAGGAAGGACAGGGATGACAAGGTAAGAGAACCTTGATGGTGAGAGAGGTTGTGAATTTAGTCAAAAAGAGGAAGTCCATACGAAGATTAAAAGTGAACCCTTGGCCATTTTATATTACATCAAAAACAAGTGGATGAAGAGGAAGAGGTGATGGCCATGCAAGGACAAAGGAGGAAATATGTGGTTGGAGTCAGTGGAAATGGGAGCTTTGCATCAGTATTCTCCAAGGAGAGGTACATGGAAGATAGACAGAGAGCATCATGTGGATAATGTTGATGCATCAGGGCACTTTGAGATCAAGAAAGGTGGAGCTAGGTCTTTAGAAGAGCATGAAGGTGGATAAGTTCCAATAGTTGATATACCAGGGTTAGGAAATAAGAGTAAAACATTAGCTTCTGCCCTTGACAGTAAAACAAAATTCTATTATTTTACCATCTTCAGGGCACGTCAGGAGAAGAATGGATCCACTTGCATGAATCAAAGATCCTGGGAAAACTCAAGTCAGTGCAATTGAACTCTTTCCAGTTATACCATGGCCAAATATCTCAACCTCAGTGCATCAAAGCTATTCATGGGGACGTCCCAGGTGCCAAATGCCATCGCTATTTCTTCTTTTCATCACATTTTAGAAGTGGGGACGCTTGCTGATTATTGAACACAATTTTGTTTCATTTCCAACTGACAAGATAATGAAGAAAGACTATGAGTTTCTGGAAAAAAAATTAGAATGTGGCTTCACAGGTGACAAGTAAATTTCGAACTCCAGAATCTGAGGCAATAAACTAAGTCCAATCGATGCTGCTAATCCGTCGATAGCTATACAGTCATCAAATCTTGTTTCATCAATGTCTTAAGGGTCACATTTGAAGGACTAGCTACATAAATACACAGGTCAGAAACTGCTATCCTCCTGATTTCCTACAGTCTTTGCACCATCTTCAAGGAACGTCAGGAGTGTGATGGATCATTCTCCACTTGTCTGGATGAGTGCAGCTCCAACAACTTGAAGTGATTCGACACCAATGAGCCCAGTGGACAGACGCCCTTCCACCGGGCTAAGCACAAATTCATGTCTCCGTCAGTAACGTAGGAAGATTGGTGTGCACATCTAGATGATGAAATGCAGCACCATGCCAAATTTTCTGTGATAGTAGCTATCAAACCCAGTGACAGCCATGAGCAAGGAGGCCAAATGGGAGCATCATCAGCTTCAGGTTTCCTTCATATTACAAATCATGCCTCCTCGGACATTACTGTTCTTTTATTGCTCGACTGTGATCATCTGAAAGCCTCGTCAATTTACTCTGTGGAAGTACCTAGAATATTCGGCCAGGGTATTTTCTGGCTACAAATAAGAAGTACACTGTGGTTTAAGACTTTGTTAGCAATCCTGGCTTTACTAACAATGCCCATATCTCATGGATCAGAGAGAGAAAAAAACAAGCATTTGTCAATTTTAACAAATATTAATGTGACAATTTGAAGTGTTTTAGTGGACTGTAACATTAATGTTCGATTGAATTTAGCATATATTTCATCAGGCGTTACCTGACAGCTTGTTGGTTGGTTCCTGCCGTATTGCAAATGAGCAGAAACACTTGCCCAGTTAATCCATGCTGAATGGCCTCCATTGGATTTCCTTCAAAGCTGTTGGAAGCAGTCTTGGACAAAGATACACTTGAGTTCTGATTGTGGCCTATAACGCAGAAGGGCAAAACAAATAAGATTATTTGGCTTTAATATCATTTTAATTTCATTCTCCAAAAAAAAGTTAAATAACATTCCTGAAGAATCAACTTTATCTTTTCAAATCTGTATGTTTCGTCAAAATAAAAACCTTAATGTTTTGAGAATAATTATAAATAAAGATTGCAATTCACCCAACCTTGATTAACTTAACCAGTGAGATCCAACTCTGCTCACACGATAACCAATTGTTCCTGGAAGGACTCTTTACCTTTAAAATCCATGTGATTTTTGTGTGAGGAAGAACTTCCCAATATCATTTCTAAATTATATATTAACAGTTTCAACTACTTTCTCCTTGCCTAATTCATTATGCATTAACATGCATCATCTATTCTTGCATATTTCTAATTAATAGCCTTTTACATGCTGCTTTTTTGTGGCCTTGTATTTTCTTGTAGTGTGTTAAATGGGAAGAGGGAATGCAAGGACATTTATCAAATGCAAGCGGCAGAGTCTTAATGTAATTTGGCGTCGTGTTTGGCACAGGCATTGTGGGCTGAAGAACCTGCTCCTGTGCTGCTCTAAGTTCTATCAACAAACCCAGACTTGGGATTGACGACCGGGCACTGTCTGAAGAAAGTTTGCGATGTCTGTTCAGATCTGCTTGAAACCTTGGATGTAATTTAAATCTGGAATCTGGTTTCAGAGGTGGGGGGAGGGGGGTGGGTGTGGAATGTCCTAAAATGATCTTTGGCATATCATTTCAAAGGGTGTAGAGACCTCTTGTTTTAGGTGTACTCAAATTCCCAGGTCAATGTCTTTCGATGAGATGTTAAACTACCTCTCTATGGTAGAATATAGAAATTCAACTGGTTAAGTTAAACACCAAGACTTCCTCAATGATATCCCTCACTTATCATTGCTGAACAATTGCAGATCATCTTCATATTGCAGTTGGTGGGACCCCACTGTGCAGAAATTGTCAGCATTTCCTACATTAGAGCACTGATCATACTTCAATTCTATAGTATTCATTTTCGAAAGGGATGTGGGACACCATAAAAACGCAAGGGATTTTTAAAATGTCTGCAGTAAATTCCACTAGCCATTATTCAATCCACTCGCATTCCTTCTTTTATTTAATTGCTCATTGACTGGTCCTTTGAACTTCATTTCCTCTTCTAGTTTGGTAGTGCCTGAATTTCTGATCATTTCTATTGATAGAATGTCTGAAAAGTGACCAAAATGATGTGTTTACAGCACTACTGACAACCTGTCCTTACGGTAAATTTCCTGGTTTCAGCTCTTTGACTGGTGTCACATCAACAACCTTGCGCTCAATGTTAGTAAAACCAAGGAGATGATTGTGAACTTCCGGAGGAAGTCAGGGGAACACGACCCAGTCCTCATCGAGGGCTCAGTAGTGGAGAGGGTCAAGAACTTCAAATTCCTGGGTGTCAACATCTCCGAGGATCTGTCCTGGAGTCTCTACGTTGATCACAAAGAAGACTCGCCAGCAGCTATACTTTGTGAGGTGTTTGAGAGGATTCAGTACACCACTGAAGAATCTTGAAGACTTCTTCAGGTGTACAGTGGAGAGCCTTCTGGCTGGTTGCATCACTACCTGGTATGGAGGCACCAAATCTCAGGACAAGAAAACACTCCAGAGGGTTGTTAACTTGACTTACGACATCACAGGCACCAGACTTCACTCCATCAAGGACATCTACATGAGGTAGTGTCTTAAAAATGCAGCCTCTATCCTCAAAGATACCCACCACCCAGCCCATGCCCTCTTCACTCTGCTACCATCAAGAAAAAGGTACAGGAGACAAAAGATGAGCACTCAGCGGCACAAGGACAGCTTCTTCCCCGGTGCCATCAGATTCCCGAATAATCAATGAACCAAATGCACTGTCTTACTTTCATTTTCATTTTTTTATATTATTGTTGTAAGATGGTTTATAATATGAATGTTTGCATTTTGATGCTGCCACAAAACACTGAATTTCACGACTTGTTCATCACAATAAATTCTGATTCTAAATCCTGGCACTGACTTTCAATTTCTCTTGGTTCGGATCAAAACCTGAGTGACTTAACTCCCCATTAAACAACAGCAAGGATGGCAGGCATAATAAATGCCACCACATACACCACTCATAGTTTGGAATGATGCCAAAGAAACTATAAAATCTGCAATTGACAGCTCAAATATTGCACCAGCTTTGATCCCACAAGAATTGCTGGCTCTCTCCCAAATAAAGAGTTTAATTCCTGCTTTCCTGAAAGGTTAATGTCGTGGAGCTACACTTTAAATAGAATCTGTATTCTCTCATGCACTAAGGATGCGCTATTTAGATGAATCGTGGAACACTGAAGATTAGCACCACAGAGTCTTATTTAATCAGATATCTTTTAATCAATGAAAAGAAAGAACTCTTCTATCCAGTTCTAGAAATCAAGATACACTGTCTGGTGTTTGTTTGCTTGTTAAACGGGAATTTTTAATTGTCCACAATTAACTAGTGCAGCTCATTTTCTGTTATTGACAGTAGCACTTCACAGGTACTGAACGATCAGAAAACAAACTTAAATCCAATGCTTGCACTTCTGAGCACAGTTCCAAGTTTGAAGGTGAACTAGAGACAGAAATTTCAGAGGGGATCTCATGAAAGTCTTTGGCAAGGTCCCATGTCTTAGGCTGGTCCAAAAGGTCGGATCACATGGGATCCAGGGTGAGTTAAACAATAAGATAAAGAATTGGCTTGATGATAGGAGACAGGGTAGTCGTAGAAGGTTGTTATTCACAGTCCTACAACTAGTGTTGTGCCACAGAGATTAGTGCTGGGTCACTGTTCTTTGTTATCCCCTTTTGCGTGGTGAGTACGTTTGCTGGTGATGCCAACATTGGTGAGATAGTGGATAGGTGAAGAGGCTTATCCAAGATTACAAAATGATCTAGATCAGTGGTCCTCAACCTTTTTTCTCCCCACTCACATACCACCTTAAGTACTTCCTTACTAACCACAGAGCACCTATGGCATAGGATAGGCCCGGTGTGGTTAGCACAACGCTGTTACAGCTCCAGCAATCGGGACCAGGGTTCAAGTCCTTTACCATCTGCAAGGAGTTTATTTGTTCTCCCCAGGTCTGCCTGGGTTCCTCCCACCATTCAAAACCTACCAGGGGTTGTAGGTTAATTGGGTGTAATTGGGTAACACAAGCTTATAGGCCTAAAGATCTTGTGGCTGGAAAGAGTGGAGAAAACATTCACGAGAATGTTATCAGGACCAGTAGGCTTGATTTATAAGGAGAAGCTTAATAATCTGGGACATTTCTCTTTGGAATGTATGAGGCTAAGGTTGGGGGAGGGGAAGAGGGGTAAAGCATTAGATAGGTTTATAAAATCATGAGCGACATCCATAAAGTGACTGTCATATCGTTTTTCCCATGGTAGGGGAATCTAAAACTAGAGGGCAGAGATCAAGTTGAAAGAAGAAAGATTTTAAAGGGACTATAGGATACCGTCTTTGTATAGAGTGTGCTGGTTATTTGGAACAAGCTGCCATAGGAAGTGGTCGAGGAAGGAACAAGTGTAATATGTGAATGACATTTGGACAGGTACATGTAGAAGAAAAGCTCAGAGGGAAATTCAGGCAACCCGCTTAGTCTGCATGAACCAGCTGACTGAATGGCCTGGTTCCTTCCTGATCCACTGCTGTGGTTTCCGACTCTGTAGAGACCTCTCCCAGGCTTCTCCTCCTCACACTCTGGAACCCTGCAGCAACCAGCTGCTTCATCTGAGTTCACAAGCCTTGACCTCTGGACTGCCGAACAAGGGTGCTGACATCTTGGCCAAGCACATTGTTGTTAAAACCACCACTGGACCCATTCTACAGGCTACTTAAACATGGGTGGAATGGCTGACCGATGGGACCCCTTGGAGGAGAGCCGAAAGACCATGTCCCCTCTCCCCCCAGCTCCCCCTAGGTCTGCACAGCAGCTGCGTTTTAAAATAGGCATGATATTGGCATTTTAACTCATTTAATTTAGCAATCATGATTTTCACCTCAAGGGAAGCCATTTCATCTACGTTTGCCTGCAAACATATTTATTGTTTATAAACACAACAAAATTTGCCCAAGGTCATTTGAGAAGTACATCCAAATTTTAAAATGCCAGCATGAACATTATTTTTCAGCAGTAAACAAGGTTTGATGATCGACAGCATCAATTCTGCAGAACTTCTGATGGATAGTCGGTATTCTCATTGTGGCTATTCCTCCTAGTCGAGCATGATGGCCTTCGTTCCATTGATCCACAGAGCGAAAATGCTTGTGCATGCAGTTGTTTAATGTGTACTTAATGTTGCATTCCAAGAAGCACATGATACTTCTCAAATCAACCAACTAATTCCAATGGCATGGAAACCTCGACGATCGGAGCTGACGGATTTGTTGCAGCCTTCGTCCACCTTCACAGCCGTTGAGTTTGAAGCAACTTCGCCTGCCTATTCCACTGTTTGTCAGGGACCTCACCCTTGACCTTACCACCATGGGTGACACGAGCAGGAGCACAGCTCCAGACAACACCACTCTTGGGATCACAGGACCACACAAGCTTCTCCACCACGGCACGGTGACAATCCACGGAGAAGCAGGTATTTCCAAAGCTCTTAAAACTTGATGAACATCAAGAGATGGAGAAATTGGTGGGAGCGTGGGGAAGAATAAAATGAGATGGGCGTAGATGAGTGCTTTTTGATCAGTGGGATGAAGGGCCTGGTTCTGTGACTCTTTCATGAGTCCGGTCCTAGGATTGTTACCCACACAGGAATTTGGATTCAACGTAATTAGTGGTCTGCTGAGAAAGGTGTCTTTTCAAATCCAACTGTTGGATTTCTAGATATCTTCTGTGTGGAGGGAATGAGGCAGAACTCTTCAGGGCAGAGGCTCAACAAAGCGGTCTTTGATTCTAACTGGAGACTCAATTCCAAACTATTTGAATGTTACTGTATTATTTATGGTGACTCTATTACTGGAAATGTTTAATTTAGAGTTTAGTTTGAAATATATAGTATGGCATGATGATGGTTTCTGTCTGTTCCATCCCTCAAAAGGGAAGTTAAATCAGCCATGCCCATCACTTATTTAATGCATGAATCCAACAGTAATATTTCACTGCTCACGGGACTCAAGGCATTGCACATGGTAAATCGTGCTTTATACACATGGACATGTGCACAGGCCATAGCTCCATACTGGCTTCAGTTAGGGAAATCTCTCTGCCAGACTCCATGGCAGGGAATTAAAGGTCATGATCATCCCTTTATCAATCCACAAGACCCTAAGAGTGGCAGTGAAGATCACTGGAGTCTCTCTACCCCCATTGACGTGATCTACTGGGATCATTGTCTAAAGAGTGCATGCAAATTCATTGAGGACCACTTCCACCCTGCTCACAGCATCTTTCAGCTGCTCCCACTGGGGAAGAATCAGGAGTATCAGAGCCAGTGCCACCAGGCTGAGGAACAGCTTCTTCCCACGGGCAATGAGAATGGTGAACAACCAAAAGAATTTCTCACACTAATCATCCAAGACACTCAAATGTACAAAACAATATTTATTTGTATAGATAAATTACTATACTTGACCTGTATATGTACTGCTTGATGTGTCTTTATGTCTGTCTGCATGTTTTGGACCGAGGACCAGAGAACACTGTTTCATCGGGTGGTATTTATACATCAGATGACAATAAACTTACCTTTAATTACTCTGAAGAAGGCCCCACATGTCTGATTAAGGCTGCCTCTTAATGTGGCCCACTCTGTTCAAAGGCCCTCCATTTGCATCCAGAACATATTTTCTACCATAAAATGCAAAATGCATCAAATAGCCATTTCTAATCATGTTTTTGAGTGAATTTATTGTGTTTCCAGGGCCAAGCTAATCCATATAATACAAAACACAGTGAGTTTGGATGAAGCCCAACCAGAAATAGATCTCTATTTAAAATATTGCGGGATCTGAATCTGTTGTGAACTTGCATCCAATCAGATAGAAGTTGATTAATCTGCGCAGTTGAAATGGCGCAATTCCATTTTTAAAAATTCTTGATCTGATAAAAATAAAGGTGTTTGTTCCCCCATACCATTCATTTCTTTCATCTGCAGAGATGCTGCACAGTGGTTCCATGGAGTGGACTCAATGGTTCTTCCATTGACTAGAACTCGCATAATGCCTGCAGTCATCACCGCCCGTCCGCCGACCTTCTCCCTGACTTCTCAATTTTCCTTTTCCTGCTCAGTTCCCTTCCCTTTCTCCACACATTTCTTCCACCTCGTTTCACTCACCTCAATGGCTGTATCACAATCTCCAACAGCATGTGGGTGCGACCTCAGACACTTACTGCTGTTTGAGAACATGCAACTCAAGTTTTAATGCTCAAAAAGGAAAATAAACCAGGATCACTATTTCAGAAAGGGAGAATATTCCAACTTTGTGATTCTTTGGGTGATTTCCAGTTACATCCATTGAGCACAACAAAATGGATGAAATCCAATGTTTGGGCAAAACATTCTCACATTTTGGATTTAAATTCAAACTTTAAAGTGTCTAAGATATCCAAATGCCATTTTTCAAACCTCCCCATTCCCCCCAACTCCTGCAATTTCTACTCTATTTCCCTCTTGTCTCTTTTCTCATTCTGCTGTTTCAGAAGTTTATGTTCTGCTTGGGCTATGACTGATCTTGTTGTTGTGTTCTGGAGGCCCTTTCACCTTGTCACACTTGTCAATCCAAAATATAAGGCGGCGGCTTCCTTTTGTTGAGTTCTGGGCATTAGTCGCAAATAAACATTGATATAGTTCCATCTTCAACAATTGGAAGCTCATGTTACTTCTAGCTTCAATCAATCTTCAGAATTTTCATCAAAAATGGAATTAATTCAGAAAATGTCTACAGGGACATAAGGGTTTGGGAAGTTAGACGAAGGCCACATAATAAAGTGCAGTTGTGTGTGTGAGAAATTCAGAGTGTGACGTGATGGATTCGTGCTGGCTTTTCATTCAATCTATGTATGTTTAAGATATATAAAAATTTAAAATGAAATTCATCGGTTTCTTTAAAACCAATAATAAATGGACATACAATCATGGCATTCTAAGTTTCAATCTTGAAATGCAGATATTTTGTTTTTAGCGAATAACTACTGGCACCTTTGTGAGAAATTTCCCTTGGATACTGAATTCATTCCTCAATAATGACATGCCATTCTTAATTTCTAATCCTTTCACTGATATGGTTTGCTGTCTGATTCAATATACGAGTCCTATTAGAGTGATTTAAACAAAGCATCATCTTCTGCCAATGGATCCCCATTGATGTCTCTGAACTTTATAAAGAATCCTTATTTTTTTTCTCCTCTTACATAAGCAATTGTTTGCTCCGTTCTTCATGCGACCTTTTTTTGTTTCATCTTTGCAGGAATTTCTCAGATCAGAATCAGAAGCCTAAATGTTTCATCACTAATTTGGGGAAGTTGGCTAAGGATTCCACCATGTTCTCTTCCACTCACAACTGCCATGAAATGCACACAACAAATAAAATACAAGATAACATTCAGGCACAGCTAATGAGTGACATCTTAGGGATGCCAAAAAATAATCATCTCCAACAAGGGTGATTTTGACCAAGTGCTTGTGAAAACGATGAGTAAACAAGGGTACTTGAAGGTCGGCATGGACAGAGTGGTCCAAAGGACCTGTTAGTGGATTGTCTATCGACTGTATCTAACCCTTGACGTGCAATAACAATACCATCAAGTCCCTGGCATATGCCAAGAAAATGAAATAGATCAGTTATAAAAATACTGTGGCTCCACCACACATCAGAGGTTGGGGATCCTGCAACATATGTCTTATATTCTGATATCTCAAAGTCCTCCACAGGGTAATAAAGACAAAGGTTTGCATGGTGATAAAATACTGTTGAATTTTCTCGATGACAGCTGCTCAAGAAGTTCCCAGCCAAGTTAAAGACAATCGGATTGATTAACATTCCATACACCATCTCCTCACTAATTACTCAATCCATCCACTGGTGCACTGCCATTAAATATCAACCCTATGTCCTCAGGTCTTCCTGAAGTGGGATTTTGACCACTCTCCAAGTCATTCAACCACTTCTTGCCTGTCACTGGAGCTTAATTCTAGAACTAACCTTGTAATCAAGAAAATCAAGGGAGCACGATTTTGTGTTACGAAGCAGTACTGAGGTAAGCCATAACCTTACTGAATGGTACAAGGAGCTGCATGGTCAACCTCTAACTCCCACCCAAAAGCATTGTGGGAGTCCCTTTTTTCCAGTTATTGGAACCAAAATTATTTTTAATATTACAGGTATTTTTTTTTACTTAGTAATTTATATGCTTTTTTTAATTTTCCTTCTTGGATTGATGATTGTGAGAATAGTTCTTTGTTACACTAATCCAGACAGTCACAGTAATATTACAGAGACTGGATGCCAAGATTCCCTTTGAATTGAAGGTCAATAGCAGCAGATGTTGGAAAAGATGAAGCTCGCACCACTGATCACTGGATCTGGCAACAGCTTTCATTGCAGTCAATGAGTGTGGATAGAATCAGAGGATAGATTTCAAGGATATCGTATTTGTTACCAAGTCTTGTAATACATTATGTTTACGCAAAAAAAATCAACCTCAGTTTTACTATTTCAGAGAGCACTAAAACATAGTGCATTTGCAATTAATAAAGAGATAAGTGTTTTCTAAGAAATCTTCCAAGTTGTGTCACTATATCTGTGGGTAATTTCTCCTGGCAATATCTTGTGTTAGTACTCAAGGTAATTAAAATCTACCCCTTCCCACTTCTGTATCAAACACTTCCTTCTCATATCTGACCTTGAAAAGTAATTTAACATGTCGGTTACTATAAAGTTTTGAGGTGTAGACTTCATAAAATTTATGAATCAATTTGATAAAATCAGCATTGCTCAGTATGTCACTTTGTATGTTTAAAAGCATTTGCTGGAATGCATTCAGAGTTCATAATATGGCTTCTCTCCTTTGGAGATACCAATAGATTTGGTGGCTTGTTTGCAAAACACCTCCATTTCAACTGCAAGTTGGCCATAGCTTTAATATTCAAACCCACTCCATCCCTGATCTTTCCATCTTCTGCCTCTTGCAGTTTTCACCAAAAACCCAATGCAAGTTGAAGGAATAGCGCATCATCCTCCTATTAAACACTTTGGAGCCCTATTTTTCTGATGGTCTGTGTTCCTCTCCCTCCTTCCCTTCTCTCCCTGCCTTTTTATTTTTGGCTCATACCTCTCAGGCCCAAAATGTGTGTTATAGATCTTTACCCCTACGAACACTGTAAGACCAGTTGAGCTCCTCCAGCATTTTTGTTGGCCATGCAATCACCGCCGTCTGCAGACTTTCATGTTTCAAATCCTTTAAATAGATCTCTTTATGGGCCAGAGAAGACAAATATCTCTTTGTTATCAATTACAAAATCATTTAAAAAGTACTTACACTCTTTATTACCAAACTTAACTTTCTCAGCTGAATTTAACAGGCAATTAATGTCCAAATCCAGCCAGTCCTTTTAAATAAGGGCAAGGTTGAGAACAGTATTCTGTTTGTGTAAAGCTAATGATGGAATGGAAAATATCATTCTGTTATGGACTAATTGATTTGAAGTCCACCGATACTGCAACATCCCAAGACTTCCCATCCAATTAGAAGCTGAAAACAACAGCAAACTGGAGATTCTGTTCCAACTTTTAATTTTGTATGTTTTGATGAAGTCCATCCATTCCCTTAAGGCAAGTAAAACACCTGAATCAATTAATTTCCAGCTGAATTGTACTTGGCTCGGTAGGACGAGATCAGTCCAGCTGAAAATATATCAAAATCCATGATGAACAATAAATGAAATGATCCAAAACTACTGACCCATTGATGATTGATCTGCGGCATCCAACACCCACTGATACCAATTCTACACCAATCTCATCTTATTCTCCCCACGTTCCCATCAAATCCCCACGATTTTACCAGCCATCTACACACAATTAATCCATTAACCCATCAATCCTTGGGAAGAAACTGGGGGAAATCTACACAGTCATACGGGGAAGGTGGAAACCCCACACAGTCCCAGAATCTGTTGTATCACGTTTAAAAGCACAGCACGCTTTACTATGGTTTTAATGGACACCTGCTTAACTTATTTACTAGCTGTGAACCATAAAAATGTTACAGTAAAATGGCAGCTGGATACTTTTTATTGTCAAGTCCAATGTTTACGCTCTAAATTAGTTAAAGCTGAGAGCTTCTCGTGCCTAGAATCTGAAAATCTTGTTCTGTGTTGGTTATACGTATGGGGTTTGTAGGTCAATTGGGTGTAATCGGATAGCACAGGCTCCTGGCCTGGAAAGGCCTGTTACCATGCTGTCTAAATTTTTAAAAAATTATATCAGAAAAATAATTTATTCAATTTGCACCAGTTAGTGTGGTTTTTGGAAAGCAATGCCAAACATTAAACAGCTTGCATTGGACCCAAGAACTTGCATAAGTTGGGGTGGAAGTTTGGTGCTTACTGGTTTGCAGTTGTACAGCAATGCATGAGTCAGCTCGCTCCCAACTTTTGTGGCTGTGCATTCCAGAAAGGAGCTGGAAGCAGATAGTGGGTCTGCTTTGACCTCTGCCCTCCTTTGAACTCACCACTGATGAAGCACAGACTTGCTGAGCTGAAGAACCAGATACAAATAGGCTGCTGGTCTCAACTGGACAGTTAAGTACAGATAATTTAATCTTCATGCATTCCATCAACTTCTCACGTTTAAACTTGCAATGAGGAACTATTTATTTTCTAAGCTTCACAACAAAGGGACAAAGTCATTTTAACTAAATTTGCTAATTTTACATTATTTAATTATACTGGACAACACTTCTTTTCAAAGAGTTTGCTTCCTAAAAGGAAATTGGGGATTATGATAGACACCTTGCTAAACAAAAAGATCATTTCAAATTTGCTGTATCACATAGGAGAAACTTTTATTGAATTTAGCATGTTTAATCACATAATGATGCTGACATGCTGAGTTAGTTCAACTGACCTAAAAATGTTTTGCAGCTGTTTTTTGGTTTGTATTCAGCATCTGATGCCTCTCAGGTCAGTGTCTAATAGTTGACCAGCATTGATGAATTCAGTTGCTTTTCTATGGTCACAATATCCTGGTGAAACCTTTCTCCATGTTCATCACTGACTGCACTAAGATCAGCAGAGAAGTCCAAGTGTGATGGCAGAAAATGAATTTTCAATGAAATGTTACACTTCATGATTTTATATGCTTTAAGCATGTTAAAAAAATGCCAGAAAATCACAAAAATAGGTTATGGCAAACAAGTTCCCGATAGAAAAATTTTAAGTTGACTTTTGTGATCAGTATCCAAAATCCATATAATACACCCAAAAGCATTCAGGAAGCAAAATTTTGTTATCCAGTGCTATTGTTGAATAATTTTGAACATGGAAATAAGGACATCAAAGTCCAAGTAAGTTGGAATCCCAGTCATAAAATATTCAGTCACAGGAACTCTATTCATGATGTCGAATGGTCCTATGTTTTATTGTGCAGTCAAGCATGCAAACTTCTTCCAAACTTAATGGCAAGTGAGCTTACCGTAATATTGCTGGTAACATTCTTATTTTTTGTTGTTGCTGGGTTAAAAAGCTCAGAGAATAAGTGGTTCCTAATTGGACAATAGCTTGGAAATGAAAGGGTTTCAGTGAACGGAATAAAATTCAAAGTGCAGAAGAACCCATCGTCACTGACATTTATGTTCTTGAAATACCATAAGCTTAAATGTCGTCAAACATAATTTTTTTCTTCAAAGAGATCCAACTGATAATCTTCAACTACTGTTCTTAAAATTCCCATTAAAGCTTAAACAAATACATAAATTAACTTCGAAAATGGGCACAGAAAACTTAAAGAACAAAGATAAGGGTGAGGCATTTCATTTTGATAAGAAAAACGAGGTTGAAAAAGATGGTTGCATTTTATTCGGTAAATAACTTCAATAAAACATTCTGGAACTGCCAATAAATAAGCTATTGAAAGCAGTGCTATGTCTTTAAAACAGCCTCTGCAGAAGCAAACAAGCGTTCAAGGTTATTTCCAAGAGAGGCCATGATCTCCACATTTGCTCTCTTCCAGAACAACTGGAACACTAGTTCTACCCATGCTCCTCTCTGTAGCTTTGCAGATTTTTTCTCACCATATACAGTACTATATGTATACAATTCCCTGTTAGGAGGTCAAAATGAAATTTGCCTTCACCACCTATCTCAGGATAGAATATTCCGACTCCAACTGCACAAATAGCATCAGAAGAAAATCCTGAGGATCGCTTTTGTTTTGTGCAAGTGAAACTCAGTTCTTCGACCCCTCCCCCAATTATAACAGCCTCTCACAATCCACTCCATCAGACTCCTGATCGTTATAGACTCTGATACACCTTTTCTTCAAAGAATAGAATAAAAAAATTGCTGGAGGAACTCAACGGATCTCACAGCATCTATAGGAGCTAAAGATATATGACTGACGTTTCGGGCCTGAGCCCTTCTTTAAGGTATACACAAAAAGTAGGCAGACTGAAACACTAAAGTCTGCAGACACTGAGCTCGTAGTTAAAAAAAACAGAAGTGTTAGAGGAACTCAGCTGGCCAATGTTTTGGGCTTGAGCGCTTTTTGCCTGCTATATGCTTATACCTTGAAAAAGGGCTCAGGCCCGAAATGTCAGTAATATATCTTTACCTCCTTATTGACATTGCGACACCAGCCGAGTTCCTCCAGCATTCTTGCGTTTTTACTACAAGCACAGTGCCTGCAGACTTCCGAGTGTCAAAGGACAGAATCACCATTTCTTCAATCCATGCCTCTAACTGTAGTACCTTATACTAAAGAAGAAAACTGAAGCCAGAAATTCTTTAATATTGATCCCCAATTACATATATAATAAAATTGAAGGCAATCAGAAATATAAGCCCCTACTTTCAGCAATGGGAGCCATCTCCTACGTGGGTGGAAATGGTAACCATGAGTTCAAAGAATGTGGAGTACTATGAATGAGAACAGATAAGTCCTACAAATTCAGGATAAAACAGATGAAGCAACAACATGAAATAATTCCAAATCGCAATAAGCCGGCTCACTAGGAAGCTGTCACTCATGAACAACAGTCAATCACACACACAAATATTCAATTTCAGGAGATCATTATGAAAATGCAGTTCAAGGACTTCTCTGAGATGGATATTTAAGATCCTGCTAATCATAACACAAAACAATTGGTGTAATCCAGAAGATTTGAGATTTTAGGTCTACATTTTCAGTGACGTTGATTTATTATGACAGACTGTCAAAATGCAGCATATCTATGTTCCTACTTTGCAAAATCTTATTTTTCTTTACATTAAATCAACATAAAACATGACCATAATCTTGTTAATAATATTATAGGAGGGTACTTAAGGTATGAATTATTTTCCCAGTGACAGAAAGAGGAGTTTGTAGAAAGTTAGTTCAGTAATATCATAAAATATGTACATAATTTTTGTACTAAATAGCAAATTCAAGGTTAGATGGCGTTTTTGGGAAAATTCCAAATAAACATTCAGATATTTTGGGAATTCGCTGTCATAAGATGGAAGGATTCTATTCACCAAGCCAATTCCTTGCAAATTATACGGACAGAAGAGATGGCAGAGGCTGGAATCTGGAACAAAAAGCAAAATGCTGGAGGAGCCTGGCAAGACAGGCAGCATTTGTGGAGGCAGAGTGATCATCGATGTTTGAGGTCAAGACCTTGTATCAGGTCTCCAAAACGTCTCCAACCGATTCTAAATTAAACCCATTGTAATATTGCTACTTTACAGTGTAGCGGAAGCAATTGGTCTGTTGTTTAACTTCAGCACCTTAGCGTGGGAAGAAAAAGCCAATCATCTATGACCCAATTAATATTTATATTTTCCTTTCTCAGATTTCAGATTTATCACATACAACTCTGAGATTCCTTTTTCCTGCAGGTGCGGCAGAATTACCATTAATTGATAGTGCAAAAATAAACAGTACACAGCACATACATGTAAACAAATAAAGAACTGTAAACAGATAACAAATGTAAACCAACTGACTGTGCAATACAGAGAGAACAAAAAGAAAATCAATCACGTGCACAAGTAAATGTCCTTAAATGAGTCCCTGATTGAGTTTGTTGAAAAGGTGGAGGGGCAGCAGCTATTCCTGAACTTGGTGGTGTGAGTCTTGTGGCATCTAAGCCTCTTTCCTGATATGGCAGCAGCAAGAACAGAGCGTGTGCTGGGTGGTGTGGGTCTTTGATAATTGCTGCTCCCCTCTGATGCAGCGCTCCCTGTTGATGTACTCAATAGTGGGGAGGGTTTTGCCTGTGATATCCTGGGCTACGTCCACTACCTTTTGGAGGGCTTAGCACTCAGGAGCATTGGTATTCCCGTACCAGACTGTGATGCAGCCGGTCAGCACACTTTCCACCACACCTCTGTAGAAATTTTCCAGGGTTTCTTGTGTCATACCAAACCTCCGTAAACTCCTGAGGAAGTAGAGGCATGGAGAGAGGAGTCACGTGATGGAGTAGTGGCCGGACGGTGAACTCCAGCCCTCTCCAGAAAAGTCGGGAAAAACAAGAGAAAATACAAAGGCACAGAAATACAAGTTAAAGAAAAGTGAATATAAAGGTGGAAAGAAGATGGAGACAAAAGGAGAAAAATCAAAATCAACAGAAAGAAGAGAGGAAGAGAAGACAACGGAGGAAAAAGGTGAAGGCCTTACCTGTCCGAAGAGGCCCGCTGTGGAGAGAAGACCCCACTACCTCAGGTCGGTAGAAAGAGAACTACAACAATGGCTCACAGAGCCGAGTAAAAGTGCGCAACCGCGCATGCGCGACTCCTCGCGCATGCGCGATGCGCATACAAAAAAACACACCGACGGGAGGGGGGACCAGCTGGGGAGTCGATCTCCACAGCCGGCAACGACAGCTGCAGAACACCTGCAGCAAGAAGAGACCACAGAAGACAATAGAAACAAGAAAGAAGAGGAGGAAAGGGCAGCAAAGAAACAACAGATGGTCAACCTAGAGGAAGAAGAAGAGGAAGAGGAAGAGTACAGGGAAATAGAAGAAGAAAAGATAGGCAAGGTAAAGGAGGTACTTGCTCTTGTTAGAGGATACATGGAGTCATTTAAAGAATGGCAAACACAGGAATTCAATGATTTAAGAAGAAGAATAAACAACACAGAAAAGAAAATAAATAAAATGGATATGACCTTAACAGAAATGGGGAAAAAAATGGACAAGATGGAAGAACGGGCAATAGCAGCAGAAATGGAGGTAGAAGACTTAAAAAAGAAATTGGAGGAATCTAATAAAAAAACTAAAGAGACACAAGAATTACTAGCCCAAAAAATAGATATAATGGAAAATTATAACAGAAGAAATAACATAAAGATAGTGGGCCTTAAGGAAGATGTAGAAGGCAAGAATATGAGGGAGTTTATAAAAGAATGGATCCCTAAGGCCCTAGGATGTCCAGAACTACAGCAAGAAATGGAAATAGAAAGGGCACATAGAGCATTGGCCCCTAAACCACAACCACAACAAAAACCAAGATCTATTGTAGTAAAATTCCTAAGATATACTACAAGAGAAAAGGTGCTGGAGAAGACAATGGAAAAAGTAAGAGAGGGCAACAAACCACTGGAGTATAAAGGGCAAAAAATCTTCATTTATCCAGATATAAGCTTTGAACTCCTAAAGAAGAGAAAAGAGTTCAATGCAGCAAAAGCGATTTTATGGAAGAAAGGATATAAATTTACACTGAAGCATCCTGCGGTATTGAAAATATTTATTCCAGGACAACAAAACAGACTATTCTCGGATCCAGAAGAAGCACGAAAATTTGCAGAACAATTACAAAAATAGACTGAGGGATGAAGACGGGTAATGAGAGCAAAAATTATCACGATTGATATGTATGTGGGTAAAGACAAAAATAGACTGAGGGATGAAGACGGGTAAGGAGGGTAAAAATGACCACGATTGATATGTATGCGGGTAAAGAGGTATAAGAGTGAATAGAGACAACGGGCATATGTGAAAGTATCTGTAATTAGAGGAAAACATAGAAAGTATAGACAAGAATTAATAAGGGAAGGTAATGGAATAGAGAGAATAAGGAGGGAACTAAAAGAGTGACCTTTGTGACATATAAAAAACGAAATCTTTTCTGGGGGGGGCTGGGTGGGGGGAAAAGAGCGGTCACTGCAAAATCAGTTGACGCTTGCGAGTGGATTCGCAAATCCAAATGGAGAGGGGAGATGTGGTTGTCCGACAAGGGATAAAGGGCAACTCAGGAGGGGAAGGGGAGATTGGGGATAAAGAAGATAGAAATAGGAGAATAAGGAAAATGTTGGATGTTGTAGGAATGTTGTCTAGTAAAGAGTTGAAAATAAGAAAACAGAAATGGAAAAGGAGGAAAGGTAATGATGGAAAAACGGAAAGAGAAGATAAACAAAATATAAAATGGCTACGCTGAACTATATGACTCTAAATATTAATGGAATACATAACCAAATTAAAAGGAAGAAACTACTAAATTTACTGAAAAAGGAAAAAATAGATATAGCATTTGTCCAAGAAACACATTTAACTGAATTGGAGCACAAGAAATTAAAGAGAGATTGGGTAGGACATGTAACAGCAGCATCGTATAATTCAAAAGCAAGAGGAGTGGCTATATTAATTAGCAAAAATGTGCCATTTAAAATAGAAGAGGAAATAATAGATCCAGCAGGGAGATATGTTATGATAAAATGTCAGATATATTCAGAGCTTTGGAATCTACTTAATATATATTCACCTAACGAAGAAGATCAAAAGTTTATGCAAGATATCTTTTTGAAGGTAGCTAATACGCAAGGGAACATACTAATAGGAGGGGATTTCAATCTGAATTTGGATCCAAATATGGATAAAACGGGGAAAAAAATTAACAGGAAGAACAAAGTAACCAAATTTATAAATAAATCAATGCAAGAAATGAAACTTGTGGACATATGGAGGAAACAAAACCCAAAAGAAAAGGAATACTCATACTACTCGACTAGACATAAAACATACTCAAGGATAGACCTATTCCTGTTATCAGCCCACATACAAGGGAGAGTTAGGAAAACAGAATATAAAGCTAGACTATTATCGGACCACTCACCCCTGTTATTGGCAATAGAGCTAGAAGACATCCCTCCAAGAATGTATAGATGGAGATTAAACCCCATGCTACTTAAAAGACAGGATTTTAGAGAATTTATTGAAAAACAATTAAAAATGTACTTTGAAGTAAATACGGAATCAGTGGAAGATAAGTTTATACTATGGGACGCAATGAAAGCATTCATTAGAGGGCAAATAATAAGTTATGCAACCAAGATGAAGAAGGACTATAATCAGGAAACAGAGCAGTTGGAAAGGGAAATAATAAACATAGAAAAAAAATTAGCAATAAAGGAAGATACAACCAAAAGAAGAGAATTGGCGGATAAAAAAATAAAATATGAAACATTACAAACATATAAGGTGGAGAAGAATATAATGAAGACAAAACAGAAATATTATGAACTAGGGGAAAAAACACACAAAATCCTAGCATGGCAGCTTAAGACAGAGCAAACTAAGAAAATGGTATTGGCAACAAGGAAAAAAGACAAACAAATTACATATAATCCAAAAGAAATTAAGGAAAACTTCAGAGAATTCTATGAACAATTATACCGAACCGAAAACGAAGGGAAAGAAGGGAAAATAGATGAATTTTTGACTAAAATTGAACTACCAAAACTACAAATAGAGGAACAAAATAAATTAACAGAACCATTTGGAACAGTAGAAATACAAGAGATAATAAAAAATTTACCAAATAATAAGACACCAGGAGAGGATGGACTCCCAATAGAATTCTACAAAACATTTAAAGACCTAATAATACCGCCCCTCCTGGATGTAATCAACCAGATTGATGAGACACAAAACTTACCAGATTCATGTAAAACAGCAATAATTACAGTGATACTAAAACAAGGGAAAGATCCACTCTCACCAGCGTCATATAGACCAATATCTTTGCTAAACACAGATTATAAGATAATAGCTAAACTATTAGCGAACAGATTAGCAGAACAGGTACCGAAAATGGTAAATTTAGACCAAACTGGATTTATCAAAAAAAGACGCACAACAGACAATATTTGTAAATTTATTAACTTAATTCATGCAGTAGAAGGAAATAAAGCACCGGCAGTAGCAGTTGCTTTAGACGCAGAGAAGGCCTTCGACAGAGTAGAATGGAATTACTTGTTCAAAGTATTGCAAAAATTCAGTTTACCGGAGAAGTATATTAATTGGATTAAAGCATTATATAAGGGACCGTTAGCGAAAGTGACAGTAAATGGACATGTATCAAAGCAATTTAACTTAAGCAGGTCAACGCGGCAGGGATGCCCACTATCACCATTATTGTTTGCGCTAGCTATAGAACCACTAGCAGAATCGATAAGAAGAGATAATAATATAAAAGGAATAAAAATAAAAGACAGGGAATATAAAATCAGTCTGTTTGCGGATGATGTGATAGTGTACTTAACAGAACCAGAACTATCAATAAAAGAACTATATAAGAAATTGAAGGAATATGGAGAAGTGTCGGGATACAAGATAAACGTAAATAAAAGTGAAGCAATGCCTATGAATAACGCGGATTTCTCAAAATTTAAGGAGGAATCCCCATTCAGATGGCAAACGCAGGCAATAAGATACCTAGGTGTGCAAATAAACAAAAATCTAGGCCAATTATATAAACTCAATTACAATCCACTAATGAAAAAATTACAGGACGATTTAGAGCATTGGAAAGAGCTACCACTAACACTGATAGGAAGGATAAACTGTATTAAAATGAACATTTTTCCAAGGATACTATACTTATTTCAGGCATTGCCAATACAACTGACAGAAAAATTCTTCAAAGAGTTAAAGAAAATAATAAGGAGATTTTTATGGAGAGGGGGGAAACCGAGGATAGCACTAGACAAATTAACAGAATGGTATAAACAAGGAGGCTTACAATTGCCAAACTTCAAAAATTATTATAGAGCCGCACAATTAAGGTACCTATCAGATTTTTATCAAACAAGGGAAAAACCAGACTGGACGAGACTAGAATTAGATAAAATAGGGGAAAAGATACCTGAACACATATTATATAAATGGGACGAAAAATTGGTACAACATAGAACTTCTCCAGTATTACACCATCTCCTCAATATATGGAAGAAGATACATGTAGAAAGAAATAAAATAAATTACCAAATACCAAAACTAATATTGACGCAAAATAAGCTACTCCCTTTTACAATAGACAACCTTGCCTTTAGAAAATGGGAAAAAAAAGGGATTAAAAGAATAGAAAATTGTTTTTCAGGAAGTAGATTCTTATCCTTTGAACAAATGAGAGATAAGTACAATATAACGGGAGATACAGCGCTGGCATATTACCAACTGAGATCCTACTTGAAAGAGAAATTAGGAAGCAACTTGAGTTTACCAGAGGGAAGTAACCTTGAATATGTGATTACAGATACAATGTTAATCAAAAGATTTATAAAAAATATGTATATTAAACTGCAAGAAAAGGAAAATGAGGAAACAAATGGTAAAACTAAACAAAAATGGGAACAAGATTTAAATATAAAGATAAAAAAGGAAACATGGGAGAAGTTATGCTCTGGAACGATGAGAAATACAATAAATACGAGGCTGCGTATGATACAATATAATTGGTTACACAGACTATACATTACACCGCAAAAGTTAAATAAATGGGACCCAACAGTATCTGATAGATGTTTTCGATGTAAAAAAGAAAGGGGAACAACAATTCATGCAATCTGGACATGTGAGAGAGTAGAAAAATTTTGGGATGATCTCAATCAGATATTAAATAAAATAACAGAAAACAATATACCAAAGAATCCAGAGATCTTTCTCCTAAGTAACATAAAAAATAAAGAATTTGGAATTGACTTGGAGGATGCACAAAAAAGATTTGTTAAGATAGCCCTAGCTGTAGCAAAAAAATGTATTATGTCAACCTGGAAATTGGAAGATAATTTGAAAATACAACAATGGTATATAGAAATGAATAAATGTATTCCATTAGAAAAAATAACATATAGTTTAAGAAATAATATTGAAATATTCGAACAAGTATGGGAGCCTTACATTAAATACAATAGCGAAAACCTACCGGGAACAAACATTACCTAAGTTGATGGAAGGAGAAGAGAAGAAAAAAAATGGACTCAGTAGAATTTCTGGTGTATTTTTGTTGAATGACAACATTGTCTAACTGAATTAATGCAACCTAGATTGTATAACTAAAATGGATGAGAGGGGGGAGGGATGGGGGGGTGGCTTGGGAGGAGGGAGGGGGGAGGGAGAAAAAGTCACTGTAAATGTGTGGAAAAGAAAAAGTGTATATCATGGGTATTGTGATTTATGGTTTGAAAAATAAAAAATTAAAAAAAAAAAAAAAAGAAGGAAGTAGAGGCATTCACGTAATTTCTTCACAACGCCATTAGTGTGTTGGGTCCAGCAAAGATCCTCCAAGATGGTGACTCCCAAGAACTTAAATTTGCTCACCCTCTCCACCTCTGATCCCACAAAGATCACTGGATTGTACACCTCTGGCTTTCCTTTCCTGATGTCAACAATCAGGAAATCTCCACTTCACACATACCCCCATGGGATTAAGAGATACTTCTGTTGGTTGGTTTAGAATGGTGTGTGTAATTTTGGCACTTGATCAGTTCATAATATTGGAAATACCATTCTCCGCTTAGATCTAGGAACTGTATGAAACTATTCAATGCTATGCTGTTGATGTGTGGTCAACCTATCAACTACCCAGAAGGCCTTCTGTTCTTGGGCTTATGATTGCTACCAATGTCCAGTTTATAGAAGACATTTGCCACTAGCGTTACTGAAGCCTACAACACATTTCTATTGAGAAAGCGTAGCAATGGAATCAGAAGCAGTAGCTGACAGTTTTCACCTGTTTCTACCATCGCAGTCTATTGTCAAATTTGCCCTTCTGGATTATATGTTAACATTTTCTCCTCTCCACACATAATGATAAAACATTTTACAACTGTTCATCTGATCAAAGCTTTGAGATGACAGGAAAGGAATATGTTATTTTCCTCATCTTTTCTGAAAAATGTTGCTGATACACATTTCAGAAACATTAATCTCTTTTGTAAAATGATTTTCCTCAATCATGGTGGAAGCTTCATTCATGGAAGTCAACCTTCTGGCTCATCATAACCTTGTTTGGTTTTTTTTTTTGCTCGGTATACAACTCAAATGAACAAATCCATTTTCAGCACCTGTTACATGGTGTAAAAATTGGAAACAAATTCAATGAAAGTGGGATTGGGTCAGGTGATGCTTCAAGAGAGAAGCACGGGAGCACACTGACTGGCATATTTCTGTGCTGTCATTTTCAATAATTTCATCTGCTGGACACAGGTGGAACCAGGGAAATGGACCATGGGCACTTAAACTGCTGTTTTATTTTCTGATATTTGGATCACCACATGGCATCCTGATTATTTTATAACTGGTCAACTGTTTCTGACTTACCGAGACAGGTGAAGGATAAGCCATGCATTACATTATGGATCACGTGGTAACAGATAAAAGTACAATTGGTCATCGGTTGGTATAAATGGTATCAAAAAGTCCTTAGTGCCTAATGATAACACGAATAGAGGCGAGCTATGTAATTCTGTCATAATGGCTTTACTATAGGCACTTTTATTCTATACACTGCTTTCGTTCACATTGGTCTACAAGGTTCAGCAAAGCACCAATACAATGACCTAAAAAAATGAAAAAAAAAAGCAGAATTTGATATTCCTATTGAAACACAATAGGAATATACCAATAGAACAAATAATGTTTAGCTTCCTGAGTTTGTCGTTTTACATTACAATTGAGGTCACCAAGTGAATATTATTCAGCTGTTGGCATGCACGCATGACAAGAGTGAGCAATTGCTTTTGACAACAGTGGCCAGAGCATGGAAGGGCTGTTTAATAGATCAGTTGACATCCCAGCTGTGATAACAATATCCAGCCAATATCATGAGACATTTTTGATGCATTCAGAAAATAACCCAATGACTGCCATCAACAAGGACATCAAGCTGAACACTGTCACTATATATTCCTCGTCAATGCACAGCTTGGATTTCTCCTGTACCCCTGACACCATGCCCACCTCTTATCAGATTTCAGACTGGCAGCTTTCAACTTCTAATCACCCACTCCACCCTGTATGGCCAACCTTTTTCCCCACCTGACTACTTTCTTATTTCTGTGCTCTTTCCCTTTGTCTGATATCTGCCAATCTACTGTCTTTGTCCATCATCCTTTACCACTCCTTGGATCACCAACCCAAGATGGGGCCCTATCCTACTCCTCCCACCCTGTCCTCTTTACACAAGCTTCTCCTCAACATTTTCGCTGATCTTCACCTCTGACCAGTACCGGTTAGCTGGTACTCCTCCCCTGCTCCTTCTTCCCTCTGCTCCTCTCTTTTTTATTCAGACACCTGCTTGGTTTTTGCTCATACCTAGATGAAGGGCTCAGGTCCAAAATGTTGGTTACAGCTTTCAGATTTATTGTCAGAATACACACACCCTGAGATTCTTTTTCCTGCAGGCGAGGCAGAATTGCCACTTATTGATAGCGCAAAGAAAAACTGTACTCAGCTTAGACATGTAAACAAATAAAGAACTAAACAGATAATGAAATGTAAAGAAATGACTGTGCACTACAGAGAGAATTTTAAAAATCAATAAAGTGCAAAAAGTAACAGTCCTTAAACGAGTCCCTGATTGAGTTTGTTGTTGAGGAATCTGAAGGTGGAGGGGTAGCAGCTGATCTTAAACCTGGCGGCACGAGTCTTGTGGCACTATACCTCTTTTCTGATGGAAGCAGCAAGAACAGAGCGTGAGCTGGGTGGTGTGGATCCTTGATGATTTCTGCTGCTCTCCAACGGCAGCATTCCCTGTAGATGCTCTTGATGGTGGGGAGGGTTTCGCCTATGATGTCTGGCACTCTATGACCACTACCTTTTGCAGGGCTTTACCCTTTACTTCCTACAGATGCTGTGTAACCTGCTGAGTTTCTCAGAATCTTTGTGTATTGCAATAAGATGAAGCTGACCTGATTGTAAACTCAATTCCACAGACATTTTTACTCTGATAACATTTGTTTATCAAGAATATATTAATCTCTAAAAATGCTCAAAAACTGTGCTTCCATCACCTTTTTTGAGGAAGAGAGCCTAAGGTTCTGAGAGAAAATCTCTTGTTTTTGTCTGAAATCGATGACTGCTTAATTTTAAACAGAGACTCTCTGGCTCTGAATTCTTCCCCAAAGAGAAATATTCATTTTATTCAAACCCCCTTTAACTTTGTCACACTCCAGTGAATAAAATCCTTGCCTGTCCAGCCTTTCTTTATGACAATGTTCTCATTCAAGATATTAGTCTAGAACACCTCTGAACTGCGTCCCACTGATTTATACCCTTCCATAAATTGAATAACGCTGCACAAATTACTCCCGATATGGTGTCATTCGTGCCTTTTAAATGAAGTAGTGAAAACAGTTTTCAATTAAAGATGTCATCAAGGATAAAAATTAAAGCAAATGGAGGAAGAGGGAGAATCCTCCAAGGATTGGAGTCTGACACAACCTACTGAGGGAAATCATCGGATTTGCTTGTGAGTTCCTATGTTGACGAGTTTCCCCAAAATTAAGCCAGCAGACATATGCTTGAACTTGAGCAGATGTTTCTAGCACCTCAGAATTAATTTGCTACAGCCATCAGCAGTTGCATTTATCGATGAGGATAAGTGCCTGTGGCAGCCATACATGCCCAGGCCATAACATCCCACCACATTTCACAGATGAGTCAGTATGCTTTGGACCTTGGGCAGTTCCTTTACGCTTCCACATTTTGCTTTTGCCATCAATCTGATACAGGGTAATCTTGGAATCATCTGTCAAGACCTTTATCCAGAATTCTGCTGGCCTTTTTAGCAAATTGTAATCTGGCCATCCTGTTTCTGTGGCTAACTAGTGGTTTGCATCTCACAGTGCAGACTCTGCATTTCTGTTCATGAAGTCTTCTCGGACAGTAGTCATGAACACACCTGCCTCCTGAAGAGTGTTTCTGATCTCTCGGACATGCATTTGGGAATTATTCTTCATTATGATGAGAATTCGTCTGTCATCGGCAGTGGTAGTCTCTTCCTATTTTATTCTTGTTTATCAGCCTCATAATGGCTTCTTTGCCTTTCATTGGCGCAACTCTGGTCCTCATGTTGAAAAACAACAATTACAGACTCCAAAGGCGATCAAAAGCTTAGAAGCAAGCTGAACTTTCCTATAGCTGCACCAATATGCCTAAGTAATCACAAACACTTATGAAGTCAAATGTCCCAAACATTATGGTGCCCCGAAATGGGAGAACTATGTATAAAAAATGCTGTACATTTCTACATGGTCAAACCAAAAAAACATACAAATAGCCTATCCTACAGCAAGACAATGATCCCAAACATACTGTCATGGGTTATATTATATTATATATAAAGATGTTTTTAAAAGAAATAGATTGTGGGAGGTTTAGTGTGGGTCATCACAGAGTAACACTTCACATCTTATTTAAAATGCAAGAGCTTGACACAGAGAGAGAGAGAGAGAGAGAGAGAGAGAGAGAGAGATAGATTAGTTCACGTTCTGCAGTGGCATTTGGAGGCTACAACAACAAGCTGGCAGCCTATTAAAACTCCATTTTGAAGACAGGTTGTGAGTTCTGAGTTCAACCTGTTGAAAACCCTTGTGGTTTCACCTGAAACAAGGGAAACAAGAGGAACTCTGTATTGACCTGGAAGAAGAGGTTATCACTTGGAAGCCTCTGATGGGTAAGTTTCTTTGGCAAGACAGTGAAGTAGCTGATTGGAGGAAATCCTGATGGGTAAGTTTCTTTGGCAAGACAGTGAAATAGCTGATTGGAGGAAATCATATTGTGTGTGTCCAACGAGCAATAAATCTCTCTCTGAAACCAACAAGAACCTTCCTGAGCGGTAACCACAGCTTGGTGAAAATTCATAAATGTTAAATTCTGTGCAGAGTATAAGAATTGCCTGATACCGGTGAACTTAGAGGAGTGAGAAGTGAGATTGGACTGTGAATCAAAGAACTTTCCTGAACATTTAGACGTGCGCTTAGAATTAGAAGGGGGTTAAGTAAGTCAATAGAGATAAGTTAAAGTGTGATTCTATTTTCATGTTTAAAGATAATTAAAAGCAACTTTTGTTTAAGTAACCATTTGTCCTGGTGAATTTGTATTGCTGCCAGGTTTTGGAGTCCTCTGGATCCGTAACAAAACTGCTAAAGCAACAAAGGAGTTTTTCTAAGCTAAAAACTGGAAAATTCTTGAATGGACAAGAATGTCACCCGATCTAAATCCAATTGAGCATGCCTTCCACGTGCTGCAGAGACAACCTAAGAGGACAAGCTAAAAAACAAGCAGGAGCTGAAGATGGCTGCAGTAGAGGCCTGGCAGAGCATCACTAGAGCAGATAATCAACATCTGATGATGTCCATGAATCAAAAACTTCAAGTAGTCATTGCATGCAAGGGATATGAAACAAAGTTCTAATCATGACTAATTTAATATATGTACCATTGCTATATCCCTTTACATCCCTAACGTCGAAGTACTCGAGATGGCAGAGGTCGACAGCATCGAGTCCACGCTGCTGAAGATCCAGCTGCGCTGGATGGGTCACGTCTCCAGAATGGAGGACCATCGCCTTCCCAAGATCGTGTTATATGGCGAGCTCTCCACTGGCCACCGTGACAGAGGTGCACCAAAGAAAAGGTACAAGGACTGCCTAAAGAAATCTCTTGGTGCCTGCCACATTGACCACCGCCAGTGGGCTGATATCGCTTCAAACCGTGCATCTTGGCGCCTCACAGTTTGGCGGGCAGCAACCTCCTTTGAAGAAGACCGCAGAGCCTACCTCACTGACAAAAGGCAAAGGAGGAAAAACCCAACACCCAACCCCAACCAACCAATTTTCCCCTGCAACCGCTGCAATCGTGTCTGCCTGTCCCGCATCGGACTTGTCAGCCACAAACGAGCCTGCAGCTGACGTGGACTTTTTACCCCCTCCATAAATCTTCGTCCGCGAAGCCAAGCCAAAAAAAGATATCCCAAATATGATTGTTCCCTGAAATGAGGAGACTATGTATAAAAAGTGCTATAATTTCTACGTGGTCAAACCAAAATGTCCACAAATGTCCTTGACTAAAATCTGGAATGGGCACTTTTATCACGTGCAAATTTTGTTTAATTACAAATTTATAACTCTGGAGCACAGGAGAAAAAAATGCAGCTCAAGAAAGAGAAATTGTAGAATGTCGACATGATGGCATTTTAGAGCAACTTATTGATGAACCCACGAGTGCAGGGGTGGGCACCCTTAGTTTTAAAACTCACATTCCACCATTAATGCTCTGTGATTGATAAGGGATTGCTTAAGGTGGTATGTGAGTGGGAAGGGAACATTGGCCCATTTCCTTTGGAATTGTGAAACCGGGCTCATAACGAGTCAATTAGGTACGATTAAAACAGTGGTGTTCAAACTTTTTTCTTTCCCGTTACATACCAGAAAGTAGCAATAGAATTTAGCCCAACACCTTATCTAATTTATCTACACTTATTTAAACTTATCTAAACTTAACCCCCAACTATGCATAAAGGACCCTCATCGCCCTGCACACAACCTCTTCTCACTGCGACCTTTGGCAAGAACGTACAGATGCCTGAAGTCCGGCACCTCTCAGTTCAAGAACAGTTTCTTTCCAACAGCTTTCAGGCTGGACTAATCATAAGATGTTCCGACACCACAGTACGGACTGTCTGCACTATTGCAACACCACATGATTTATTGTACAATGGCAACTATGAATATTATCCATCTCTTGAATTTATCTTTTAATTTAGTGGATACAATTACAATTTTTTAACAAAATACCTGTTCAGCTGCAGCACGTGTGTATCTGTACAATGTGCAGGACAATAAACTCATTGTCCATCCCATCACAGATATTCCCTCATATCCTCTCACTACTTTTCAATTTGCATCTCTGCCCTACATGTTCCCAGTCTTCGCAGAATGTCTGAAATGCTAAATATTTCATTGGAGACACTCCCTGATCTGCTGAGTATTTGCAATATTTTCCGTTTTATTTTCAGATTATGAGCAAATGCAATTTTTTTTCCTTTTCTTTTCCATGCAATAATAAATTTGAGATTCTCCACAATGCTTATTTACACTCAGGTGTTAAGTTAAATACATGCAATTCAAAGTCTTGCCATATTAACTGAATTTGAATAATGTCATTCTATAGCCTATTTAGAAAGTGGGCACCTTAACATAGTGGTCGTGCTCCTGGAAGTCTGAAAGTCAGGATCGTGTTTGAGAAATTATCTTTAAAGATCACCACGGCAGCTCTGGAATGAAAAGGTTAGTGCGCTAACAGTGACCATAAATCTGGTGCAGAGACTGAGCAACTCATTTTCACAGCAATTAAGGATGGACTATAATTGATTCTTCAGAAATTTATTTCAATAATCAAGATGCTTGTACAGACAGCCCCAGAGTCGTAGAAAGTCTCTCTTCCTGAGAACTGGCCATGAGCTGATTTCTAGGTCGTCAGAAATGTCCATTTTCTCCCTCAACTCCATATCACATGGACTTGATATACTTTCAATTTCATCGAATAATCACCCTAACACTATTCATAATTAAAATAATGGAATATATGTTGCACCCAGACAGAAATGAATATCATAAAATATTTTATTATTCTTATTAATACCTTGAAAAATGTATGGGAGAATTTACATGAAGTCAAAATTTCCCAATCTTCTGTAACCTGGGGAGCCCCAATGTGCAGGGGAAATGCATTGTGGCTGTAATTACTGTAATATTTAACATAGAGGCTGAGCTGCATTATTTAAAATACCCTCAATTATAAATGATTCACGTATGAACATTCGGATAATTAAAGTTTTAAGTTGAAAGAATCAGAATTTACTGTCATGAACCGATCACAAAATTCGTTGTTTTGCTGCAGCGTCATAGAGCAAATAAATTATATTTAAAAATAAATAACTGCAAGAAAAATAGAAGAAAGTGAGGTAATGCCTATGATTCATTGTCCATTCAGAAACTGATGGCGAAGGGGATTAAGTGCTCATCTTCAGGCTCCTGTACCTTTTTCCTTAATCGTAGCAGTGTGAAGAGTGCATGGCCTGGGTGGTGGGGGTCCTTGAGGATAGAGGCTGCTTTCTTAAGACACCGCCTCTTGTCGATATCCTTGATGGAGTGGTGCCCATGATGTCGCTGGCCAAGTTAACAAGATTTTTTTCCCTGGCCTGTGCATCCCCATACCAGACTATGATGCACCAAACAGAACGCTCTCCACCTGTAGAAATCTTTGAGAGCCTTCGGTGACATGCCAAATCTCGCCAAACTCCTCACAAAGTGCAGCCGCTGGCGAGCCGCCTTCATGATTGCATCGATATGGAGGCCCCAAGACGGATCCTCAGAGATGTTGACACACAAGAATTTGAAGTTCATGACCCTCTCCACCATTGACCCCTCGATGAGGACTGGGTCACGTTCTCCTGGTTTCCGCCTGAAGCCCACAATCAGCTCCTTGGTTTTGCTAATTGAGTGCAAGGTTGTTGTTGTGACACCACTCAACTCGCTGATCTATCTCCCTCCTGTAACCTTCCTCAATGCTGCCTGTGATTCTGCTGACGACCGTGGTGTTATCGGTAAATACATAGATGGCATTTGATTTGTGTCGAGCCACATGGTCATGGATGAAGAGTGAGTACTGCAGTGGCCTAAGCACACATCATTGAGTTGCGTCATGGCAAATTAAAGCCTTTGCTTCAGTTCGAGCTGGGGCCTCTTCCTCAACTCATTAAATACTCAAAAATATCTACTTTTACTATCGATTTTGTGCTTATAGTAAAAAGACAGAAATGTTGAAGGAACTCGACCGGTCTCACAGCATCCATGGGATGAAAAGATATTTTACCAACGTTTCAAGCCTGAGCATCTTCTTACCTTGAAGTTCAGGCTGAAACATCGGTAATATATCTGCGCTGTGAGACGGGTCGAGTTCCTTCAATATTCCTGTGTTTTTACTTATCTCGGACCCTTTTTGTAAATCTCTGGCTCAATCTCAGAAGATAGGGCCGTGATAGATATCTCATCACAAACTCACAGATAATGTAACGATGCTTTGTCTTACAATGCCTTATGTAAGAATTCCATTCACCCTGTCTCCAGCATATCTGCTTCAGTGATGATATATTCCACACAAGTAACCCTCTCCCCCAGATAGCTATGATTTTTTCTGAACCATTATTTCCCCTTTTGCAATCTTAACACAGCCTTTAAATCTATTTCTTGCTCCTCTGTTCTCATTTCCTTCTCTGACTGAGCAAAAGACATTGTATTGTATTCAAAGATTGTCCTGTGTATTGCAGTTATAGAATTATATTCAGCATTGCAAAAATATTAAAAATTATACATCATTGCACACTAACCATCGCACTGAGATGCTAAACTCCAATGTTATACCTCATAACAAATTAAATAGGATGTTAAAATGCTGAAGAAGTAAACACAAAACGTCGGTTACCAAAGTTGCATGCTTCCAATCTAAAGCTGAATTGGGAAGCGCAATTGAATTGGCAGTAAAATTCAGACAGACACAAGCCATTGTGTTATTCACATTTCACTTTCTATTCAACTCATTTTAACAGCAGTAATAATAAAAAGAATATAGAGAAGTAATTTAGGGCTGGCTTTAGTATTCTACTCCAGAATCTACTTTCTTGTGTTCTAAAAGTCATTATTGGATAGAAACAACTCCTGTTTAAGTGTGAACTGTGTACCAGTGCACTGAAAAACTGTAACTATCACACACCAGCCTCTGAGTGTATATCTCACATTAGGTCAATGATTCTTATTGCTGTTATATGAACTTAAATGCTACGGCCAAAATTTATCACCCATACCGTAATTCTAAGAAAATGTTCATGAGCCAATTTCTTGAACCACTTCATTCCTTGGGAAGAAAATACAATAGGGGTTTGACCCAACAACAATGAAGTTTCTAAATGTGTGACATGGGGTGAACTTTGAGCTCATAGATTTCTACTGTGCCTGCTACGGGGATTGGTAGATAAGGATATGCAAATTTTCCAGTTGCTTGAGACTCACTCTTCCAATGCCCAAATAATTAACCAGCATTAAGAATAAAAAGTTTGGGGGGGGGGGGGGGGGGTGGCAAGATGGCGTAGAGAAAGACATGTATTCCACGTTTCCCCAGCTGGATTACTAAATACCCAGTTTTAAAAAAGCATAAAAGTGGTTAAAAATATTTACAGTTGTTTAAATAACAGTGATTTATGATGGCATCTAATGTGAAAAAATTTAAACCTCAACTTCAGAAAAAATTACCATACAAAAGTACGGAAGAATTGAGGCCTACCTGCATAGCTGAATCCACGGAATCGTCGTTGGGACTCTCCAAGCCTCAGAGGACTCCAGCCCGTTCAAGTTTGACCTCAGCGCCGATCCTGCCTCCGCAAGATGGCGCCGACACTTTGGTGAGTTCGGCCGTTGCCGACCCACGTTCATGTGATGCCGTGAATGCGGGCAGCAAGGCCGACAAGGGGACCCACGAACTCGCTGGGCAGCCCGGGGGAGCGCAGTGTACCATCGGAGGATGCACCTGCGCATCTGGCGGCTTTGCCTGGCTTGCGTGGGGCATCCCGGGTCCGAGAATTGCTGGACAACGTTTGGGCTGTGGGGGAGCCCGAACACCAACGTCCCGAAGACGCTAAAGGATCCACGAATACTAAGGAAGAAGAGGAACTTACCTTATTGGAATTTGTCCAGGAGGAGGAGCCTGTAGTTAAAGGAGGCAGACCTCAAAAAGTGGAGGTGGAATCTGGAATGGATTCAGTGTTTACTGTTTTGGAAGGGATTGCTTGTCAAATGCACAATATGTCAAAACAAATATCAACTCGGGTGAATCAAGGATTTATGGCGATGAAAATAAAAATGAATACCCTGTGTGATGAAATGTCGACTATGGAACAGGAAGTGACTAGTTAAGAGTGCTATTAATAAGTGTATAAAATCAGTTGATACTGTGCAAGATAATTTTAAGAAAATTGAAACAGCCTTTTCTGAGTGTCAAAATCAGGTGGAACGTAATAGAGAAAAAATGGAAAAAGTTGAAGGTTCTTTTGTAGATTGGGGGATTCAAGAAAGATTTATTGAAGAAGATTGATTCATTGGAAAATCAAAGCCGAAGGAATAATGTGAAAATAGTTGGTCTTCCAGAGGACATTGAAGGTTCCGATCCTATAAAAATTTTTAAGTATTGGATCCCAAAGGTGTTGGGTAAAGAGTTTTTTCCTGAAGGCTTGGAATTGGATCAGGCTCAGAGAGCTCTAGAAGAAAACCACTTCCAGGACAAACACCGAGAGCAGTCTTGGTTTGTTGTTTAAAATACCAAGATAGAGAAATTATTCTACGTATGGTGGTACAGAAAGCATGGGAGAATCAGTCTCCATTAATGGTCAAAATAACAGAGTGTTGTTCTTTGATGCCGATTTGAGCCAAGAGGTTATTAGAAGATGACGAGAATTTAATACGGCCAAAAATGTTTTGTGGCGAAAAGGCTACAAGTTTGGTTTTTGTTATCCTGCAACTTTGAAGGTTTTTTATGGAAATTTTCAATCTCAATTCTTTGAGAATGATCATGTTGCTTTGGCTTTTGCTAATTCTTTGCTGGAACTGCCATTGTCTCCTAAGAGGAAGGTAAATGGAAATGGACATGGGTATGGAAAGTATGGAAAGAATGAAAAGAAAGAAGAGTTGACACAAAGTCTTCCTGATGTTGAAGATCCAGAGCAGTCGTTGGGCTTGGAATCATTGGGCTGAATATATGGACTATATTTTATTGTGTTTAATTAAATAATAAATATGTATCTGGCTAGTGGGGGAGGGGGGGGGTGGATGACACTGAAAACTTTGATAGTCATCTGCCGCTAGTGGGTTTACCACACCCAGATTTTTAGGGTATTAGGGTGGGGTTTTTTGTGTTTTTCTGGGGTTTTTTTGAGGGGGGGTTCTTTTTTTTAGAGGGGAGCATTATTTTATAGTGTGTAAATATATTAATAGTTAAAAATGATATCTAAATTGAATTTTGCAACTTTTAACGTTCAGGGATTAAATAATCCAATTAAGAGAAAGAGAATATTGGCTTATATTAAAAAAATGAAAATTGATATTGCTTTTTTACAAGAAACACATTTGACTGAAAAAGAACATTTGAAATTGAAAAGAGATTGGGTAGGTCATGTTTTTTCTTCTTCTTTTAATTCTAAGGCAAGAGGAGTAGCAATTTTGATTCATAAAAACTTATCATTTGAATCGGAATCTTCAGAGGGGTATGCTGGCAGAGTATTAAGAGTGAACTGTAAAATTTTTGCCGAATCTTGGACTTTGCTGAATCTTTATGCCCCTAATATAGACGATGAGCGGTTTATTTCAGAAAAATAAATCAATCAACTGTTTAAAATGGAAAAGACAGTGCAAAATGTAAAGTAATTTGGAAAAAAAAAGTCAGTATTGTAGTCCTTAATAATATAAAGGTAACTTCAATCAGGTAATTCTCATAACTTACAAAATTTAAATCCAAACCCTGGTTACTGGTATTGTAACATCATTGCGCTAACAGTGCCTTCATCATAATTAACCCTCCTCCCCCAAGTTTACGGATGAAGCCTTACTAATATACTTAACAATATATTAATAAAGATAAAGACTCGTACTTGGCAGGGAGAAGGAGATATTTTGGGGAAGTTGCCCCAGAAAAGAGTGGCATCAGCCAGCTCTTCATTTTATTCCAACACAACTTTATTCAAACAGCTGCTGTGGGCGGGAGCATAACTGGGGCCCTCCACCACAGGGTGAAAGTTTGTTCCAATTTTCACCAAGGGATTGTATTTTGCTTCAGAGAACATTTACTTTTGTGATTTTAAACTTTTATTTAAATTTATATTTATTCTCTTTTTTAAAAAATATGGTTATTTCCCCAATTTTTTTTTTTGCCAGTTGCTCGGGGTGGCCGGTTACTTGATTTCCAGATAACTGGGGTTTTACTGAAATACAAATGAAACTACAAGTCATGGTGTGCTAAGTTATACACAGCTTGTGATCCTTGATGGAGAATGATCATCATATGCTTCTGGTATTATGCAGTGCACTGTACATCACTGTACAGGCTGCAGGCAATTGTACAGGCAAACTGGGCTCTGGCTTCACTTGCTATTATCTCCTTCAATCAACTTTACTGAAAATAAAATTATCAGTAAAAGGTACTCCCAAGTTCCCTGCTGGGTATCATTTGGACAAAATATTTTTGCTGAAGGAGCTGCTTGTAAACAATTATTTGACTTTATGAATATTTTCATGCATTCCAATTTTTTTTGTTTTTTCAATAACTGATATTAAATTTCCAGCTAAATTCCAAAATAAACAAATGAAGAATTCAGATGTGTCCGTTAGCAAAGGGTGGATATTCTGACAACACTCAACACTAAATGACATCAGAGAAAATACTTCAACCAAGCATTTCATTAATGCTTAGCGTGGGTAAAGCCATTTTATGCATGCACGAGGGCCTGGTTCTTCCCTGCTCTTTTAAAAGTTCACACTCTGTTACTAGTGTTGGGATGTTACTGATCATGTCCCCTACTGTTCAAATTGTTCTTTCTCGTCAAGTTGGGGTGGAAAGGCTTCTGATGTATCTCCTTTTCTTTGAGATGCAAGGAGCAGAGTGAACAAGGTGAGAGTGAGAGGAGTGAGTGGGAAGAGGAGAATGGAGAAAAGGGTACAATCAAGGAAAGAAGATGGGAGGAAGGAAGTGAGAGAAGAAATCGTGGAGGAAAGGCAGCAGGAAAGAGCTAAGGGGACTGAGGGAAGGAAGAAAGAGGAGAAAGCAAAGGAGTGGGGAGGGAACAGGAAAGGCAAGGTAAAGGGAATATGGTAAAGTGAAAGGAGTGAGGTGAAGGGAGGGAAATGAGAGAGAGAGAGCGTGGTTGGGGCCATGGGACTGTGAAGGAGGGAAGGAGAGGTGAGTGAGGTGTTGGACGAAGGGACAGGATTGCACCAAATGTGGTCAATTTCAAGCTCAGCTCCAAAGCCTTCAAGAGGCTGAGTAAGCAAGAAATTACCAGGTAGTGAAGGACAAGGTACACAGGTAGTCTCCAAGGATCAAACCAAGCAATTAGTTCAAGACCAGAAGAAGTTGGAAGGAGGGGAGAAGTTGGAAAGAGGCTGAAACAGTTCAAAATGGCAAAGCAAGGAAAATAACATTCGTCACAAAACGTGTTAAAAAATACAATGTTTGTTTCATTGCACAAGGAAGGAACTTTGATGTTCAAATCAGCAGTGGAATTGGTAAGAATGTTGGTGGAGAAAAGGCTGCTTTTTAAATTGTGGAAATACAATAAATAAGCTGTGCAATCAAACCATGAATGACTCTCAGAACAAAGTGAAAACACAATGTGGGAGAAACTCGGCAGGTCCAACACTGCTCATTATGGAGCAAAGATAAAGATACGTAACCCGCGTTTCGGGCTCGCGCCCTCCATCAAGGCATAAGCAAGATAGGCAGGCATCCGAGCAGAATGGTCGGGTGGGGAGGAGCAGGGGGAAAAGCAGAGTCCTAAAGGCAGGAGATAATAGGTGGATAAGGGAGGGAGGGCACAGCAGTAAACAAGGGGAGAGGGGATGACTCTGTGAATGGAGAGGGAAAGAAGACAAAGGGATTAAGTAGGTAGGGAGAACGGGGAGCAAGCTAGCTGAAATTAGAGAAGTTTATGCTCCTCCCCATCCCTCCTCCCCATCATTTTATTTGGGCACCTTCCCACATTTTGTTCATACCTTGAGGAAAGACCGAAGGCTGAAACGTTGGTTATGTAGTGTGTTGTGAGTGAGCGCAGCGCAGAGACTGAAGCGGCAGGCTGTGTGCTCAGGTATCACAATGGACTAGTTTAATTTGAATTTCGCGTGCAGCCTTTAAGCACGACTCTGTTCCACCCCTTACACACCATTGCTTGCATCTCAATGACGCGCCCTTCTGGTCTGTACTGGAAGAAACAATCACGCGATGCCATCCTTGCCACGGCTGCCCCATGCGCCTGTGTGTAACAATCGAGGCCGGTTCACTGCTTCGCCACAGTTATGTATCTTTATTTTTGCTACATAAAATACACAGTTTGACTTGCTGAGTTTCTTCAGCATTTTGTTTGACTTCAATCACAGCGTCTGCAGACTTTGTGTTTTAATCTCATTTCTCAGAACAACATAGGTTCAAAAGTAAGCCCATTAAAAAAATTTGAAGGTAACTAATGACACAAGAACATTTCAATAATTGGGAAAAAAAAGTCAATCATAATTAGCCTTAAAGATGGCCTGGAAGCTCTTTCATAGTCCACCACAGAACCCACCAACGGTGTACCTGCACACATGCAGGTTTTGCAACCAGCACACAAAGGAAATTAATGTGAGCACAAAACGTTAGTTACCTGAACAAAGTAATTCAAAGTATAGAATAAAATCTTAACTAAATACGTTACTTCATGGAATACAATCATTCTTGTATTATATTAAAATGTCAATACAGTTTTATTAGCCATGAGAGATAGGCTGTGCCAAAATTAGCTTGAATCAATTTCAAGTTTACATTTGTACAAGCATTCAGTTCGCATATATTTTTGTCACAGGAAAATAAATGGCACAACATAAGATTTTAGCGCAGACTGACTACTAAAAATTAGAGGGAACATTGCTCCTGGCCACAACTCAGCTCGTAATCATGATCTCCCTGCCCCATCTACTCCCCACCAGTGATCTTAACATAACAATTACAGCACGGAAACAGGCCATTAGGCCCTTCTAGTCCGCACCGAACCAAACACCCCTTTCTAGTCCCACCTCCCTGCACAATGCCCATAACCCTCCATCTTCTTCTCATCCATATACCTGTCCAACCTTTTCTTAAATAATACAATTGACTCCGCCACCACTATTTCTCCCGGAAGATCATTCCACACGGCTACCACTCTCTGAGTAAAGAAGTTCCCCCTCATGTTACCTCTAAACCTCTGCCCCTTAATTCTTAACTCATGTCCTCTTGTTTTATTCTTTCCTCCTCTTAACGGAAATAGTCTATCCACATCCACTCTGTCTATCCCTTTCATAATCTTAAATACTTCTATCAAATCCCCTCTCAACCTTCTACGCTCCAAAGAATAAAGACCTAATCTGTCCAATCTCTCCCTATACTCTAGATGCTTAAACCCAGGTAACATTCTGGTCAACCTTCTCTGCACTCTCTCCACTCTGTTTATATCCTTCCTATAATTAGGCGACCAGAACTGCACACAGAACTCCAAATTAGGCCGCACCAACGTCTTATACAATCTCAACATCACCTCCCAACTCCTATATTCCATGCAATGATTGATAAAGGCCAGCATACTAAAAGCCTTCTTCACCACCCTATTCACGTGAGTTTCTACCTTCAGGGAACGATGTACCGTTACTCCTAAATCTTTCTGCTCTTCTGTATTCCTCAATGCTTTCCCATTTACCACGTATGTCCTATTCTGATTCTTCTTACCAAAATGAAGCACCTCACACTTATCAGCATTAAATTCCATCTGCCATTTTTCAGCCCACTTTTCTAAGCAGCCCAAATCCCTCTGCAATCCTTGAAAACCTTCTTCATTATCCACTATTCCACCTATCTTAGTATCGTCTGCATATTTACTAATCCAATTCACCACCCCATCATCTAGATCATTAATGTATATAACGAACAACAATGGGCCCAATACAGATCCTTGAGGCACACCACTGGTCACCGGCCTCCAACCTGACAGACAATTATCCACTACCACTCTCTGGCCTCTCCCTTTCAGCCAAAGTTCAATCCATTTGACTATCTTAAAATTTATACCTAAAGACTGCACCTTCCTAACTAACATTCCATGTGGTACCTTATCGAAGGCCTTACTGAAGTCCATATAGACAACATCCACTGCGCTACCCTCATCCACATTCCTAGTCACCTCTTCAAAAAATTCAATCAGATTGGTCAAACATGACCTTCCTCCCACAAATCCATGTTGAGTGCTCCTGATCAGACCCTGTCTATCCAGATGTTTATAAGTACTATCTCTAGGAATTTTCTCCATTAATTTACCTACCACAGACGTCAAACTTACAGGCCGATAGTTGCCAGGCTTCCTCCTTGAACCCTTTTTAAATAACGGAACCACATGCGCAATGCGCCAATGCTCCGGCACTATCCCCATATCTAATGACATTTGGAAAATTACTGCCAGAGTCTCTGCTATTTCCTCCTTCACTTCTCTCAATGTCCTGGGGAAGATCCCGTCTGGTCCCAGAGACTTATCCACCTTTATCTTCTCTCCACTTAACTCACAACCTCAACCCTCCCTCCCCCCCCAACACATCCATCATTCCTGAGGATCAGCTCACACATCGGCCACAGGTTGATGGACATCTGCCCCTCTGCCCCTCTCCATTAACTCCAGAGAGGGCACAGGGGAGAGGATTTCATGAACTGCAGGTTGAAGGCTCGTCCTATTGCCTACAGTCTTTCCACTTCCTGCCTTTTTCGACATCAACAATAAACTATTCTCAAGCAGCAAGTACTTGTGCACTGGTTGTGATAGTACAGATCTATCACCAATGTATATAGTGTACATAGTTACAGTATCTAGACTGTGCTTACAGCGATTGGCTGAGAGCTAAGCCACGCCTACTGTCTGGGCCTTAAAGGGTTGTGTCCCTAGCCAGGTCAGATCACTCCGGACTGGTCGGCCACCTGTGAAGAGCTCCTGTCTTTTGCTAATAAAAGCCTTGGTTTGGATCAACAAGTCTTTGATTCTTCCGACGAGCACTACACTGGTCCATTAACTCTGTAGTCACCACAAGCATTTTTAGTTCTGAGATGTGCAGCCATCATCAGCTTATCCCACCATCTGTGTCCGGGTGTAACATGAATAACAATGCCTGCAAGGAATCTGCAGTCTGTTTAAAAACTAACAAATCTGCTGTTGGTTAAGGGATTCCATTCATTTCAGTGAACCGGAGACAGCATTTTGCAGGTACGATAAGATGAACGACTGTGTTTTCCAAAACAATGGACCAAATGGTGTACAGCACAACAATTATTCTCTTGTAATGGGAACAACTTGCTCATGCATAGTAAAAATGCCCCATGGCCAAATATGATTACTGGATCATATATATAATGTGCAGGCACCTCTGATGTGGTCCAGTTAGTAGCAATGAGAAAAAAAATTGAACATCTAACTACCTGGAGCTCTTTTCTTTTTTACAATATTTTTATTGATTTGTTAGAGAGAAATATTACATGTTATTTATTGTCTACATATTAGTAACATAACTTTTATATAATGCAATACAGAATCTGGATCTTAAGACGCTGCCTTACTTATCATGCTCGGTGCTCGAATAAAATGGAAATTCCCTTATTCTAATATTATGACATAATTATTGTTGGTTATCTAATTAGACTAATCTCTTCTACTTATAAAGGAAAAAAGAAAAAGTGAAAAAGAAGGACCCCCTCCCCCCCCCCACTAAACACGGTCACCAGCCTGTAGCTCAACCAGCAGATCCAAGTATTCACAAAGGGTCTGTAAATAACCATCCATCTTCTGGATAAATATCACCAATTTTAATATCCTTATTGGTGTGGAAATAAATTAATGATATTGTGATTTTTTTTAAAATTTGGACATGCAGCACAGTAACAGGCCCTTCAGGCTCACTAACCCGATTAAACTACAACCCTGGTGTATTTTTGAAAGGTGGGAGGAAACCAGAACATGCAGATGAAACCCAGGCAGACTCAGGGAGAATGTATAGTGTTGTGCAAACCACTACACTAACCACACCGCTCCTCCATGTTCTTCCTGTTTCATCCGCAGGATCAGCGCTAAAAATTGTCAGAAAAGACAGGCAAAAGGGGAAATAAAATTCCTACGACATTTTTCCCAGTGGCAAAAATACTTTGGAGGCACAAAGGCATGGGGTCTTGTGCAAGGCCATGATTTAATGTAGAAAATTAAATAAACATCACATACACGGGTCCAACACTAAACTTGACACTAAATTGAGTGGAAAAGCAAACTGTGCAGAGGACACAGACAGTCTCCCAAGGGATATAGACAGGGAAAGTAAGTGGGTAAGGGTCTGGCAGAGGGAGTACAATGTTGGTACATGCGAGGCCATCTGCCTTGGAAGGAAAATTGGAAAATCGGATTATTATTTAAATGGTGGAAAACCTGCAGCATGTTATTGTGCAGAGGGTTCTGGGAGTGACTGTGCCAAAAGTAATCGAGAAGGCAGGCAATTCATTGGTAGAAGGACTGAAGTGAAGAGCAGGATGGTTCTGCTGCAACTGTACAGGGTACTGGTAAGGCTGTTCCTGGAGTACTGTGTGCAGGTCGGGTCTCCTGACTTGACTCTCACTTGGCAGGGAGATCATGACCCAGGTTCGAATCTGGCGCTGTCTTCTAGGAGGTTGCATGTTCTTCCTGTGTCTGTGTGGGTTTTCATTGGGTGCTCTGATTTCCTGCCATCCTTAAACACTTACAGGTGTTTGGAGGTGAATTGGGTGCATTTTTGCAGCATGGGCTTGGGAGGCAAAAGGGCTTGTTATGATGGTGTATGTCTAAATTAAAAAATGATAGACAGTGAAATCCCTGTTATCCAGAATTCAAGCAACTGGCAAGAAAAATTGCAGAAAATAAATAGGTGAAAAAAATCAGTTAGCCAATCCAAGCAACACACAATCTAAAGCAACTGGCAACTTAATTTATCCGGCATCTACCAATCATCATGGGTGCCGGATACCAGGGGTTTATGGTATTGATTTTGGAGGGGGTTCACCAAGTTGATTCTAGAGAAGATTAGTCCCGTGATTATATTTGCTGAAATTTAGAAGAATTAGAGGGGATCTTATGGAAACGTCTTCCCCTCACTGATTATCAACACAGGTGTACCCCAGGGATGCGTGCTTAGCCCACTACTCGACTCATTATATACCCATGACTGTGTGGCCAGGCACAATTTCAATGCCATCTGCAAGTTTTACGATGAAAACACAGTTATCAGCAGATTTTCAAATGGCAATGAGGAAGCGTACAGAAGGGAGATAGATCAGCACTTTGAATGATCTAACAACAACCTTGTGCTTAACGTCAGCAAAATCAAGGATTATGGGCTTCAGGAGGAAGTCAGGGGAACACAGCCTAGTCCTCATCGAGGGCTCAGTAGCAGAGAGGGTCAGGAACTTCAAATTCCTGGGTCAACATCTCCGAGGATCTGTCCTAGAGCCTCCACGTTGATACAATCACGAAGACGGCTCGCCAGTTGCTCTACTTGGTGAGGTGTTTGGGGAGATTCAGTGTGCCACCAAAGATTTTTGAAAACTTCTACAGATGTACCCTGGAGAGCATTCTGCCTGGTTGCATCACTATCTGGTATGGAGGCGCCAAATCTCAGGACAAGAGTTGTTAACTCAGCCCGCGACATCACAGGCACCAGATTTCACTCCATCGAGGACATCTACATGAGGTGGTGTCTGACAAAACAGCCTCTATCTCAAAGACCCAACCACCCAGTCCATGCCCCCTTCATTCTGCTACCATCAGGGAAAAGATAAAGGAGCCCAAAGATGAGCACTCAACGACATATGGACAGCTTCTTCCCCGTTGCCATCAGATTCCTGAATAATCAACAAACTAAAGACACTGCATTACTTTTCATGCACTATTATTTTTTAAATTTTTTATTTGTAGTAATGTTGTAAGATGGTTATAATATGAATGTTTGCCCTGTGATACTTCCGCAGAACACCGAATTTCACAACGTGTTCATGACAATAAATTCTGATTCAGATTCTGTCAGATCAAATTGTGAAAGGGAGAGACAAGGTAGAGGCAGGAAATGTGCTTCCAATGGTAGGGGAGACTGGAATTAGGGAACAGGCCAGAAGGTTTAGAGGAATATATTGAGGATGAAGAGGAGGAGGAGCAGCTGCTTTACCCAGAGACTAGTGAATCTGTGGAATTCTTTGCCCATAGAAATATATTTTAAATACAGCAAGATAGATTTTTGCATAATAGGACAATTAAGGGTAATGGGGAAAAGGCAGATAAGAGGAGATGACCTCATGGCCAGATCAGGCATGATCTTATTGAATGGCAGAACAAGCTCGATGGGCCAGTTGGCCTATTCCTGATAATTTTCCTTATGTACTTAAGTTCCATGAAAAATCTGCAGTGAAAATAGATTCATTAATGGCCTCTTAGCTATAGAATACACCACAAGGTTTATTATTTTTTCATATCTCAATAAATTCTATAAGACTCCACATGTTCCTGGGTGTCAGCATCGCCAAGGATCTGTCCTGGGGCCTCCATGTTGATGCAATCATGAAGAAGGCTCGCCAGTGGTTCCACTTGATGAGGTGTTTGAGAAGTTCAGACAGAGGGCGATCAGCCTGAAATATCAATTTCTGTTTTCCTTCCACTGACGCTGCCCAACCTGCAGAGAATTTTCATTGTTTTCTACTTCTTATTTAATATTTCTTACATTCAGTTTTTTTTTAAATCGTGCATTCTATCTTCTGCTCTATTTGATCTTCTAACCATTATCATTGTCTTTCTTCCTCTGGGGAATGGACTGAAGCTGCAGCTGAAATACCTCAAATTTAAGGGCCTCCCATTGTCAATGCAGTTCTACCAGCCATATTTTGTTTTCGATTGACCCAAACCAGAATGATTCTAATTCATTGAAAACCGTTCTCCAACTCACTACTTTTACTTTGGAGCAGGCTACTTCCTTTTCCACAACTATTCTAAAGCCTTTTCCGAGTTGTTTTCTCACTGATACTTGTTCCATTCCGCCTGGCTTACTTCCCAGGATCCAGCTTTGCAGTTTCAATTTTAATCCTGTTTTACAAGCTGCATGTGTATCATGTTAAAGCACCTGGGAAATTTGAGCTTTGGTTTATCCCCACAAATGTGAAAACAATCATTAACACTCTGCGATCTGCAGAATTCACTATGGTTTATGTGAGCAGCCCTTGTCGAGGGGTCAGCAGTGGAGAGGGCAAGGAACTTCAAATTCCTGGTTGTCATCATCTCCAAAGACCCATGTTGGGGCCATCATGTTGATACAATCACCAAGAAGGCACATCATTAGGAGTTTGAGGAGATTCAGGATGTCACCAAACACTTGCAAATTTTTTCAAGTGTACTGTAGAGGTTATTCTGACTGCTAGGAATGGAGGTGCCAAATCTCAGGATAAGAATAAACTCCAGAAGGTTGTTGACTTGGTCTGCGACATCACAGGCACTAGACTTCTCACTCCATCAAGGACATCCACATGAGACGGTGTCTTAAAAAAGTAGCCTCTATCCTCAAAGACCCTCACCTCCCAGGCCATGCCCTCTTCACTTTGCGACCGATGGGAAAAACGTACAGGAGCCTAAAGACGAGCACCCAGCAGCACATGGACAGCTTCCTCCCCGCTGCCATCAGATTCCAGAATAATCAGTGAACCAAAGACGCTGCCTTACTTTTCGTGCACCTACTATTTTCATTTTTTTTATATTGTTGGTGTAATATGGTCCATAGTCTGAATGCTTATTCACTGTTAAGCTTCTGCAAAACACCAAGTTTTGTGACTTGTTCATGACAATAAATTCTGATTCTGTTGTCAGTTCAAAATTAAGATGAGCACATCCCGCCCCGTGGTTTTGGCATGGATACAGATGTTTAATGAAATTCTTGAGCACGGGTGCACATGCTGAGAATTTATCACTGGGGGTGTGAGAATGCTGTCAGATTCATTGTCTGAATCATTAGCTCTGTCACTTCTTTCACACAAGCTCTGCATTCACCATTTCCTTTGCAGGGACTGATTTAGTTGCCTCGCTTTGATTGTTCCCAAACACTCCTCTTTTTGTTCAGATGTGAATTGATATGTGAACATTTTTGTACAGCTACATGTGCCTTCCCATCTGCTGTCACAACATGCAATCTCTCCGCCTCATCTCCAGGAGGAACATGGTGAACTTTCTCTGCACCACCTAAAAAGCCAGTGAATCTTTTTCTCATAACACACAAGAAAAAATGCTGAGGATCTCAGCATGTCACGCAGCTTCCATAGGAGATCAAGATATATCACCAACATTTCAGGCCTGAGTCCTTCTTCTTCAAGTTCTTCTGTACCTTAATGAAGGAGGATTCAGGCCCAAAACGCTGGTTATATAGCTTGACCTCCAATGGAAGCTGTGATCCTCCAGCACGTTTGTGTGTGTTTACGGCAATCACAGCATCTATACTTTCATGTTTCACTACCTTTTCTCAAATCCCATTGCAACATAACTTCCCTCTGGCAGTGAAGCATATTTTCCCATCTGTTGCACCTGCAAACCAACCTTTTCTGATGCATGCACTGAAAAAAATTCTTTGATAGTCTTCCACTATTCCTCAAATTCCTCTGCGTAACAGCATTTGAATAATAATCTGATCTGCTTTTCTTTGATTGTAGATAGCCTCACATTTACCAACACTGGAATCCATCTGCCAGACTATTGCACAGTCACTTGACTGGTCTACATCTCTCTTCACCCTCGACACAAGATGCTTTCCCACACTTTACTGCCATCGGCAAATTTAGATACGTTACACTCAGTCCCCTCCTCCAAATCATTAACATATATCGTGAACAGTTGTGGGTCCAGCACAGACTCCTGTGGCACTCTGTTCACTACTGCCAACTTGGGAAACACCCAATTTATCTCAATTCTTGGCTTTCTATTTGTTGGTTTATCAATCTTCTATCAACACTGATATTAACCCCAACTCCATGCATTCTTATCTTATGGATAAGTGGCACCTTCTCAAACCCCTTCAGGAAATCAGAGTTTCCAACATCCACCTGTTTCTCTTTATCCACTGCACTCAAAAACTCCAGTGAATTTTTCAAACATGACCTATAATGGAACAATTTCTTTCACGGTCTCGCTATTTCTTTCTTAATGAGAGCTGCAAGCTTTTCCCAGACTGCTAACTGCCCCACTGTTACCTACCATTTGCCTGCATCTTTTTTTTAAACAGTGGTATGCTATTCGCTGCCTTTCAATCTGCCAGGACCTGTCCAGAATCCAGAGGATTTTGATAAATTATTACAAATGCTTATTTCAATACCCTGAGATGCATTTGTTCAGCATTATCTCTTTAATGGTAATAATCTTATCAAGGTCCACACCCCCTCATCGCATCCATAACATCTCTCTCCAGGCTGTTAACTGTATGTGCGAAGACGGACACAAAATACCCGTACATGGCGAATGCCATTTCTGCATTATCTAATATTAATTCCCCCTTCTCATTTTCCAAGGGACCTACATTTACTTTTGCCATCTTTTTATATTTTGGGCTAGTGCACTTTTATAACCTATCTTTCCTTTCTTTATTACTTGCTTAGTGGTTTTCAGATGCTTTTTAAAGCTTACTCCATCTTCCAGTGTCCCACTATCTTGGTGTCGTGATAAGCACGAGTTTTTAGGCTGATGCCTTCCTTTTATTTCTTTAGTTACTCTTGGCTGGCTCTTACTGACCTTGCTTTTAACTGGAATATAATCCATTATTGGTCCTCCAGATACCCTGTTCTCCCAGTCTATGCTCGCCAACTCCTCCCTCATTCTACTGTAGTCTCCCTCGTTTCAACATAATACACTGGTTTTAGACCAAAATTTTGCACCTTCTCTTTGCAAGAAAAATTCCCACCTGTGATTATTCTTTCAGTGCAGATCCCTAACTTCAAGATGGTTCATTTTAAAATATTTTTAATTTAGACATACAGCACAGTAACAGGCCCTTCTGGCCCACAAGCCCGTGCCACGCAATTACACCTGCAGACCCCTGTACTTTTTGAAGGATGGGAGGGAAGCGAAGCACCCAGTGGAAACCAACGCAGCTACAAGGAGAATGTACAAACTCCTTACTGAGAGCATCAGATTCGAACCCATTTGCTGGCGCTGTAACAGTGTTGATTTAACCCCTACGCTAACTGTGCTGCCAAGGCTTATTTTTATCTGAGTGTTGAGGACCAGATTGAAGATAGCATGTTCTCTTGTAGGATCTGCAACATTCTGTCCAAGAAAACTATTACGGATGCATTGCACAAAGTCCTCCTTAACAAGGCCTCGACCAAATTAATTTGCCCAATCCACCTGCAAGTTTAAGTCCCCCATTACTACTGCCATTCTATTCTTACATGCATCAGATATTTCTTGGTTGAAAACCTGAACCACTGTAATTCTATGATGTGGTGGCCGATAGATAACACCCACCAATTATTTTTTCCCCCCTCCTTTATTATTCCTAGTATCCACGTAATCTCTCCTCGAAATTATTGAAACCTACTTTATGGCTAATTCATGGGAGCATAATTTAAAAATCCTTTTTTTGTTCCCAAATGCAAGCAAGCAGTGGCAGAATGAACAGCAGTGCGAACGTGGATGATCTGAAGCACACTATCAACTGCAGACTGCTGGATTCAAGGTGGCAGTGTGGGATGTAAAGTGGCAAGATTCATTTTTTCTGTAGATAAAGAAGGGTCACACTGCTGAATTATTCATGAAAATTATTTATGGATGAATTACTGTTCAGCATCTCATTTTATTATCAAGGAAAAACCTTTTAAAAATCTAAAGCTCAGGATTTGAATCTGGTCAAAAGCAGGTTATAGGAAAGGTTTGGAAGAGAACATATTCATGTCGGAATTATGCAGAAATCAGTAACACAGAATTAATTTTGTATGTATCTCTTTGTGATATTTTATGAAAAGACCATGTGCTGAGTTACACAATCCCTGTCCAGTAACTGAACCAAACAGCACTTTATAATGGAAATGACAAAGCTGGTAAAAGGATTCTGTAACTAAAGAAAATACCACATACGTCAACGTACAAGCTGACTCATGTAGAAGACAACCCCCGCATAAATGTGTGATGAGTGGTCAATGTGGTCTTGGTGGACTGAAAAACTAGTGAAACTAACTTGTTTTCTTACTTACCTTCATGAACGGCTCAAGCCCGAAACGTCAGTTATTTATCTTTAACTTTGCTACACAAAGTAAACTCCTTGATCGACTGTGGAACTCCAGCTTTGTAAAAGTAAAAAAAAAAATGCAGGAGAAACTCAGCCGGTCAAGCAGCCTCCAGCAATGTGTTTTAGTTCCACCACAGAGTCTTCAGACTTTCAGATTTTACCTCTTGTTTTCTTACTCTGCCTGTTCTGACAGAGGGCCATCAGCCTGAAATAGCAGTTTCTGTTTTCCTTCCACTGATTCTGCCCAACCTGCAGAGAATTTTCATTGTTTTCTGCTACTTATTTAATATTTCTTACATTCAGTTTTTTTAAAATCGTGCATTCTATCTTCTGCTCTATTTGATCTTCTAACCATTATCATTGTCTTTCTTCCTCTGGGGAATGGACTGAAGCTGCAGCTGAAATACCTCAAATTTAAGGGCCTCCCATTGTCAATGCAGTTCTACCAGCCATATTTTGTTTTCGATTGACCCAAACCAGAATGATTCTAATTCATTGAAAACCGTTCTCCAACTCACTACTTTTCCTTTGGAGCAGGCTACTTCCTTTTCCACAACTATTCTAAAGCCTTTTCCGAGTTGTTTTCTCACTGATACTTGTTCCATTCTGCCTGGCTTACTTCCCAGGATCCAGCTTTGCAGTTTCAATTTTAATCCTGTTTTACAAGCTGCATGTATCATGTTAAAGCACCTGGGAAACTTGAGCTTTGGTTTACCAACACAAATGTGAAAACAATCATTAACGCTCTGTGATCTGCAGAATTCACTATGGCTTATGTGAGCAACCCTGGTCGCGGGGTCAGCAGTGGAGAGAGCAAGGAACTTCAAATTCATGGGTGTCAACATCTCCAAGGACCCATGTTGGGGCCATCATGTTGATTCAATCAACATGATAATCAGATAATTGTCTGTCAGGTTGGAGGCCGGTGACCAGTGGTGTGCCTCAAGGATCTGTATTGAGCCCATTGTTGTTCGTTATATACATTAATGATCTAGATGATGGGGTGGTGAATTGGATTAGTAAATATGCAGACAATACTAAGATAAGTGGAATAGTGGATAATGAAGAAGGTTTTCAAGGATTGCAGAGGGATTTGGGCTGCTTAGAAAAGTGGGCTGAAAAATGGCAGATGGAATTTAATGCTGATAAGTGTGAGGTGCTTCATTTTGGTAAGAAGAATCAGAATAGGACATACGTGGTAAATGGGAGAGCATTGAGGAATACAGAAGAGCAGAAAGATTTAGGAGTAACGGTACATCGTTCCCTGAAGGTAGAAACTCACGTGAATAGGGTGGTGAAGAAGGCTTTTAGTATGCTGGCCTTTATCAATCATTGCATGGAATATAGGAGTTGGGAGGTGATGTTGAGATTGTATAAGACGTTGGTGCGGCCTAATTTGGAGTTCTGTGTGCAGTTCTGGTCGCCTAATTATAGGAAGGATATAAACAGAGTGGAGAGAGTGCAGAGAAGGTTGACCAGAGTGTTACCTGGGTTTAAGCATCTAGAGTATAGGGAGAGATTGGACAGATTAGGTCTTTATTCTTTGGAGCGTAGAAGGTTGAGAGGGGATTTGATAGAAGTATTTAAGATTAGGAAAGGGATAGACAGAGTGGATGTGGATAGACTATTTCCGTTAAGAGGAGGAAAGATTAAAACAAGAGGACATGAGTTAAGAATTAAGGGGCAGAGGTTTAGAGGTTACATGAGGGGGAACTTCTTTACTCAGAGAGTGGTAGCCGTGTGGAATGAGCTTCCGGGAAAAATAGTGGCGGCGGAGTCAATTGTATTATTTAAGAAAAGGTTGGACAGGTATATGGATGAGAAGAAGATGGAGGGTTATGGGCATTGTGCAGGGAGGTGGGACTAGAAAGGGGTGTTTGGTTCGGTGCAGACTAGAAGGGCCTAATGGCCTGTTTCCGTGCTGTAATTGTTATGTTAAGAAGGCACATCAGCAACTATATTTCATTAGGAGTTTGAGGAGATTCGGGATGTCACCAAACACTTGCGAATTTTTTTCAAGTGTACTATAGAGGGTATTCTGACTGGTTGCATCACTGTCTGGTAAGGAGGTGTGAATGAACTGGACAGGAAAAGGCTACAGAGGGTAGTAAACTTAGCCAGCATTTGTCTTCAATCCATTAAGGGCATCTTTAAGGGGCAGGGTCTCAAGATAGCAGCTTCTATCATCAAGGACCCTCATCACCCAGGCCATGCCCTTTCCTCATTGCTGCCATCAGGAAGGAGTTACAGGTGCAATATAGAAGTTCACCAGTACTGCACCATTTACTCCACATATGGAAGAAGATTCAAGTAGAAAGGAAAAAAACAAATTACCAACGACCAAAATTACTACTTACGCAAACTCAACTAATCCCCTTCATAATAGATAACCTTTCCTTTAGAGAATGGGAGAGAGAAGGTATTAAAAGAATAGAAAATTGTTTTTTGGGAAATAATTTATTATCATTTGAACAAATGAAGCACAAATATAGAATAACTCACGGTACACCAACTGAAAACCTACTTAAAGGACACATTGGGAAGCAGATTGAGATGACCAGAAGGAAGCAGCTTTGAATATGTGATTACAGACACAATGATAATTAAAAGATTTATAACAAACATGTACATCAAGCAACTATATTTAGTTAAAAAACAATTTTTTCTTTTACTCTTGTATTTACGGAATTGTAATACTTTGCACCTCTAACCCACAATATTGCTGCTGCAAAACAACAAATTTCATGAGACATACGACAATAAAATAGATTCTGTACAGCTCTCTTTCTCTGCAGAGTATTATGCAGAACGCACCCAGAGTTTGCAAAAGGAAAAACTTAACTCTGTTACCCAGGTAATAAATTTACTACCAATAAAAAAAATTCTGTTCATGACTAACCAAACAAGGTCAGGTCATATGACTGGTCTACATCCTCTAACCATTTAAACATGATGATATGTATTTACCCCAAACTATATTTCACAGCAACAAACACCAAACTTATTTTCAGGCTGTAATAAGGAAGTAAATCTCTGATTTAATCAAACCTGTCTTTTTAATTCCCCAGGTGATAGATCTTTTATTAAAATCATTGATATAGAACTCTAAATCAATATTTGAGCGTTATTAAAATGCTGTCATTTTTCTCTCCTCATATGAAACAATTTACAACAATACCATTGGACTGATTAAGCTAGGAGCATGGTGGCGATTGGATTTGTTCCATCAGTGAATTCTCTACATAGCACAGGGCGTGCTACACAAACCTGATGATACTGCTGAAGAGACAACCACACTTGGTATTTAATATTGAATCTGACAAGATTTTTAAAGAGTTTAACTCGAGTCAGGGTGTCATTCTGTATTAGCAAATCTAACTTGCAGAGTGGATCCATTTTCCAGATCTTGGACTTAAAGATAAAAGGGTGACCCCCAAAGCTCTGTATTTGTTTAATCCTCACCATTCACAAGAACTATGGGCAAGTGGTCTTGAAATTATTATATTAAGTTTAGACCCTTTCAGCCATTATAGCCCGTGCTGTCCAATTACACCAAATTGGACAACATTTTGAAGGGTGGGAGGAAACTGAACCACCCAGAAGAAACCCTCGCAGACACAGAAAGAACGTACAAACTCCTTATAGACAGCGCTCGATTCGAACCTGTCATTGGCACTGTAACAGCAATGCGCTAACCCCTATGTTAACTGTGCCGCTCCTCTACGCTTACTGTGCTGAACTCTACAGTCTATCCCACAACTACGTCCCATGAAGGAAATCCTTAACTTGCCGTTCAATCCTTTCCAACAATAAGATCATTTATATTGACATCATAGAGGAGCAACCCTGAATCTCACCGTACTTTCAAAGTACAACTGGACCAATTTCCTGAAAGAATTCTGAATGCTAATCAAGTTCCGTCAAACAAACCATGCGATGACCCCTGCTGCCTTTGTCTGTCATTTTTTTCCCTAGCCTTGCAAAACATTAATCAAATGCATTGAACTTCTTAATGCAAAAAAGCACATTTGTTGATGGACATCAGATAGGCATTGCGATTTCATTTGATTAAATAGAGTACTAATGCAGTTGAATAATCTGAAATGAGCACATGGACAGTACCCAAAGACAGGACTGAAGCTGTGCTTGATTTTTAATCGTTTTAAATTTAGAAACGAGCCCTTCCTGCCCATGAGTCTATGCCACCCAAATACACCAATTAAACTACAAACCCAGTATGTTGGAGAGCATGAAGAAACCAAAGAATGCTGAGGAAACCCATAAAGGTAACGGAAAGAATGTACTAAATCACTACAGTCAGTGTGCCAGATGAGAACCCAGGTCCCTGGTGCTGTAATTGCATTGCGCTAACTGTGCCACCCTACATGTGGCTGGACCCGAGGCAACAGTACGACAGCAGGAAACAAACTGCTGGAGAAATTGAGCAGGTTGAGCAGTGGAAGAAAATGAATAGTTGACACTTCAGGTTGAAACTCTGCTTCAGAACAGAGAAAGGAGAAGGAAGACAAGCAGTATTAAGGAGTGGGGTGAGTGGTGGCAGGTGGGCCCAGGAACAGAGAAGAATGGTGGTGCCAGGTAGGGTGGAGTTGGGAGACCGTGAAGTGGAAGCAGACAAATGAAAAATGAGGGGAGGGAGCAGATGGAGCCAGGAGAGTGGAGAGGGGAGGCCAAAATTAAAGAGCTGCAGAAAAAGGTAGATTGGTGGAACCATATTAGAGGCAGGTGGTGGGAGAGGGGATACAATGGGAGAGAGGATTGTGGGTGGTGGGGAAGAGGAAAGGAACTGAGTTAGAGGGGGTTGGGGAATTTGGATTTGAAAAGAAGGATGTTTGAGGGGAGCAAGATTACCAAAAATGAAGCACTGTTTTAAGAAGTCTGAGAATGGACATCATAGGTCTGAGTTCATACCTGGTGGTATGAACAATTAACACACTCCCCTTCATTCTCTTGCTCTTCTCTGCTTGTCGACCTAAATGCTTTCAACACATGCTTTTTTTTTTAAATAACACTCTTGCTGTGCATCTTGAAATCTTTTGGCATGTTCGGGGGCGGCACGGTCCACGTAGCAGTTAACTCCACACTGTGGCAGCATCAGCAATTGGGGTTCGAATCCCACTCTATCTGTAAGGAGTTTCTGCATTCTCCCTGCGTCTGTGTGTATTTCTACCTGGTGCTCTGGCTTCCTCCCACCGTTCAATAACATACCGGGGGGGTGGGGGAGTCATATGGGTGAAATTGGATGGAATGGGCTGAGAGGATCTGTTACTGTGCTGTATGTTGAAATTTAAAAACTTTAAAGGCACCTCATGATTGGAAGTTTTTTTTCTGGTTATGATACTATCAAATCTAATTGCTCAAAGTCTTATGACAACGTATGAGAGACTGTAGATGCTGGAGTAAGAAAACAATCTGCTGGAGAAACTCAACAGGTTGACCAGCATCAGTGGAAAAGAATGGTGGGCATTTTGGTTTGAAACCCTTCAAGACCCTTTTTGACTTAAAATGTTGACCATTCTTTCCTCTCACTGATACTGCTTAATTGTTTTTTACTTATAGTCTAATGTTGATGCTGAGTACTTCCAGCATTTTCACTTTTTATTGCACAGCCGTTATTGTTGTACCAAATGTAGCTGAATTAAACTGTTATCTGATGAATTGTGAACCATCCTGTACCACATATGACTCCACTTTGAAATTACTTGACTTTCTCATGAAAATAAATGGAGAAAAGAGGAGGTAAATCATCATTTATTTTACTCCATTTGAATTCATCTTTGTCCCAGGTGAAATGGTAATGCATGTTCAAAATTTTAAAAAAAGAAAATGGTGGAGAGACTCAGCAGGACCAAGCAGCGTCTTCTGAGATACAATCAGACTGGAATTGGTGCAAATGAATATGCATTTCTCAGAAAAGAATTGTCATCTGGAGAATTATCTAACAGGTCAAGACAGGAAACTGCTCCGAACAAAGTATAATCCATGGGTTTGTTCCTGGAAAGTCATCTGACCGTGCAAGTCAAAAGTTATTTCCCCATGTCAATCAAGGATAGCTCACCCACAGGTGGAAGCACACCTTGCTATGGTTCCTTTGAATGTGAAAAACCCAACACCCAACCCCAACCCACCAATTTTCCCCTGCAGCCGCTGCAACCGTGTCTGCCTGTCCCGCATCGGATTTGTCAGCCACAAACGAGCCTGCAGCTGACGTGGACCTTTACCCCCTCCATAAATCTTCGTCCGCAAAGCCAAGCCAAAGAAGAAATATACTTCGCCTCTGGCTCCCAAAATTACTTTCCTTATTTTGGGTATGCCTGAGCCGGCCCCTCTAGCTGATTGCTGCATAATGTCCATCACACTGAGCAGCTGGCTCTCCTTTTGCCCCAGTTAAACTCCAGGCTGCAAGCCATGGGCAACACTGAGAGTTAATTGTAAAGTGTGTGCCAGTACAGGATGGGGGGGGGAAACTATTGTGTTGGATACCTACAAAGGACTGTTGTGCCTGTGGGTGCTGACTAATGTTTATTTAACTCTCGTTTAGTTAAGTGGGATACTGTGCCTGTGGGTGGCGGGTACTGTTTGCTAAACCCTCGTTTCACAATCAGGAGTTGCGATTATCAGTGATTTATCGCAAGTGCGATTGAGGCACATGATTTGTACATAGTAGCTTTGCTTGAGTGGGTGAGTCTGTTTCCTGATGCAAATTCCCCCACTTGTAAATAATTGCTAATAAATCATGTCCAGGACTTGTTACTCTTTGAACCTGTCGAACATATTGGGAAGATTAAAGGAAAAGAATCTTCCTTGGTGGATCCATGGAAAGATGCCATGAGATGAGAGTTGGTAGAAATGGAAGAGTGAATTGTGTGTAAGATTATATCCCATTTTTAAGAGAAGAAACAAATTGTCTGCCATTCTTTGAAAAATAACCGAACAGTAAATTTCAGTGTTTAAGATGCATGTTGTTTAGCTGAGCTTAACATTTTAACAACCACGGTTGCTCCATCCTGGAATGACTGCGCAAATCCTTTAAATTGTGGTCACAGCAAATATCCAGCTGTCAGAAGAAATATTGCAACTCAAGAGAATTTCAGAGCTCTATTGACAATGGAAAAACAGTTACAGAAGTCTGCAAGAGGCAAAAATATTGACATGAATCCTTACAAAACCACCAAACGCAGTCTATTTAAGACCATGAATGGAACATACAGAGCAACGGGATCGAGGAAGAATAAGCTGCTCAATACATGAGAGAACCGACTTATGCAGCTCTGTGAGCTCTTTCCCTGGTTATCGTTGCACTAACAAAAAAAAATAATCAAAAGAGGGAAAGATTGTTAAGTGGGTGGTGGTTTCCTAACAACTAACCCAAGATTGGAAGCAGTTTGCTTCTCATTTTTATAAAATATCCAAGCTCATTTGAGATCAAATGAGCTTTGAAAGAAAGAGTGGCAAATGTTTAATTAATTAGAAGGATCAGAAAATTCCAGTCCATTATACCCCTCCGAAGCAAAACACAATGACCTGGGGAACACTGAAGGCAAAGATAGACAATTATTTTGCTTTAGGTCGTTTCATCCCATAGTTAAGAGGTATGCGTAAAACTTCTGAAAGTACTATCTTGGCGTTAATAACATCATGTACAAATCTGCTGATACCACGGTAGTGGGCTGCATAAAGGAAGGTGAAGAGTCAACATACAGGACGGAGATGGAAAACTTGGGTGAGTCTCTTCTCTTTGGCTTGGCTTCGCGGACGAAGATTTATGGAGGGGGTAAAAAGTCCACTTGGGTGAGTGGTGCATCACTAACAACCTTGCACTTAGTGTCACCAAAACTGAGGAGCTGATTGTTGACTTCAGGAAAGGAAAGACAGAGGTTTAAACTCCAGTGATCCATGGGGGATCAGAGGTGGAGAGGGTGAGCAAATTTAGGTTTTTGGGATTCACCATCGAAGGATCTTTGCTGGAGCCAACACACCAATGGCACTGTGAAGAAAGCACGTTTATTGATAAACTCCACTGTTAGATGCACTGCAATTCATCTTTTTTTTTTCTAATTGAAGTCAGGTAATCAGCTGAGATGTCATTACAGTAAAGGTTGCTTACTCTATTCAGAGAGATCAAAAAGAATTTGTATTTCACTCTGGATTAAAGTCTGTCACTCCTTTCATTTGCACTGTAACTGTTAGAACCCAGAACTGGTAACCAGCCACTCATCTAAACCAAAGAACAGCTGTTCCTGGATTTCCGTGGTGGTGCAAAGACCAAATCCTGTTTCTTGGTCACATCAGGTTGGAAATAGAGTGGCACTTAGCAGAGAGGAACAAATTAAGACATCGATAATGGAGAAGTGCAAAGAAAAAAGGGTGCATGAATTAGAGAAGGAAGTGTCATGGTGGCTGGCCCCAGTGCCACTGCTGGTAGAGCTGCCCTCTATCTGCACCAGTGACCCAGGTTCAATTCTGGCCTCTTCTGCTTTCTGGGTGCAGTTTGTAAATAATCCCTGTGACCCAGGTGCTGAGATGACCTCCAACATGTATTGGTAGGTAGTCATTTGCAGGGTGGTGGGGAAGCTGATGGGAATATGAAAGGAATAGAATGGGTTCAGTGCAAGTGGGTTGCCTGATGGTTGATGCAGCCTCCATGAACTGAAAGGCCAGTTTCCATGTAGCATGTGATTCCATTGTGTGAAGAACAAAAAAAATTGATTTTTTTTTTAAATTAAGTGTGTCTGATTTTATTGGACAATTAAGATTTTGCTTCCTGAATACGTAGGGTATATTTTTATAGATTTTGGGCTGCTTATTACAAAAATTAACTTAAACATTTCCTATCACACAATATATTTTTTAGATATAATCTATTTTTGTGATTTTCTGTCATATTTTAAACATGCTTCAAGCATACAAAAGCATGAAGAGCTACATGTCATTGAGAATTCATTTTCTGCATTCACACTTGGACGTCTTCCCTGCTGATCTTGGTGCAGTCAGTAACGAGCGTAGTGAAAGGTTTCACTAGGACATTGCAACCATGGATAAGCAGAATCAGGGCAACTGGAATCCATCAATGCCGGCCTTGACACTGACACGTGAGGCATCAAATACTAAGTACAAACAAAAATCAGCCAGCAAAACATTTTTAGCTCAATTGAACTAATGCAACATCATTTTGTGATTAAATATATTAAATTCAATAAGAGTCCGTTTAATGTTTCTCCAACTTCCTACTTGATACAAAAAATCTGAAATTATCTTTGTGTTCAGCTTGAAGGTGTCCATCATACTCCCCAATTTTTTTTATACAAGGACACAAACTTTTTGAAAAAAATTGTTGTCCAGTGTTTTCTTCACTAAATGCATAGATACTGACAATCAAATTAAAGATTGCACTTTCAACTCATTCGACGGACACAATATTGTCAAATGTACTTTCTAAGATTCATGGAAAACCTCCACTATTCAAGTTCTGCATATTCAAGTCAAGTTCATGCACCCAAATGTGGGACAGCAGAATTCTAGAGGCAGGATTTAGTCGTGGACTCAAATTCACTGTGTCAATTTCTTTTTTTTCCTGTTAAAGTCTGAACATACCAGGAGGTAGAAAGACACAAAGGTTGCCTCTCAGAATGTTACCTCACAGTGTCACATAGAATGGAAAACCAGGACTTGAAAAAATATTTTAATATATTACCAGTCAGGTTCCCATTAAATCACGCATGGTGAGCCAAATTCTGAGGCATTACGAATGAGATCAAGATATAATGTACTCCACATACAGTACGATCCAAGTTTATTTCCATATTGTTATTGCATGTTGCTATTTATAGAGGAAGCTTTAACAGAGCCAGTGTGAGGCAGTACTGCTGAATAGATGCCCCATTCACCACCTCCTTCCCCCACCACAGGTGACCACTACACCTGCTGTGTACCATCTACATGATGTACTGCAGTCATTCACCAAGGCTTTTTAAACAGCCTCTCAAGACTACATGAGGGACAAGAGCAGAAGATGAAAGAGAATGGCATCACTGACAACTCCTCTCACCACATACTAACAATCAGAAATATGAGCATTCCTTCAATGTCTTAAATCCTTTCAACAATGTTTGTGTGGTTGTTCTGCACCAAAAGAACATATGAACAGGCTTGTACAATTACTTACACAGGAAAACCATAAGGGATATGGCATAACGCAGGTAAATGGGATTGGGCACAGATCAGCTTCGCACCTGGCATGGCGTGAGGTGAGATAATAGAGCCTTTTTCTGCAGCAAAATTCTGTTTCTATCCATACTGGAGCAGCTCACCACCTGGGATTGCACTTACCTGGAATACTAGTGTCCTGGGTGAGGGAGGAAGAATTTGGAAACGTAAACTTGCCACTAGGAGAAGGCAATGATATGTCCATTCTTCCTTGAACTGTGATATCTACTAGATGCATTGGAAAACATAGCAATGAAATATCCTTCAACACTGCACTGAGGTTCCACTGTAAGGACTGTACTTAATCTCTGGAGTGCATTACAAACATTTGCCACACTTGCTCTGAGGTGTCATGGCAGACCCATAAGAGCAAGTGTTATTAGTTTATTTTTGCAAATGAAAGAAATGTATTAACATTGTCCTGAGTATTCACAGCCATACACAATATCTAACTGGCAATAATATTAAAGTGAGTTTTATAACGCCAACAAATGTTTAGACAAATTGGACTGACAATTGAACACAGAAGAGAATAGTGCATGCCCTTTGGTACACACTATTGAGCTGACCTATCCCAGCGCAGCCTCACTCCTCCCAACCCAAACCTCTTGATGTTTCTTACATCAATGGGCCAATCCAAGAGTCTTTTAAAAGACTCTCTTGCACCAGTCACCACCACCATCAATCCCACCAATGCATTCCAGGCACCTACCACTCTCCATACAAAATTTACCTCTCATGTCTCCCCAAAAATTTACTCCACTCACTTTAAACAGATGTCCTTTGGTATTGGCCATTGCCCCACCCTCCCCAGTGGCAGTCCCCTCTATCTATGCATCTGATAAACTTATGCACCTCTATTAAATTGCCCTTCATCCTCCGACACTTGAAGGAGAAAAATCCTTGCTCACTCAACCTTTCCGAATTGCAGGGCATAAGATGGGCTGAATACAAGATGTCTGTTCTTGAAACCTTCTGCAAAGCAAGAAAAACTCCATAACCTTTAAAAAAAAGCTACCTAATTAATATGGAGATATATATGAATAATTAGGAAAGCAATGATTAGTCTTTGTTCACAATTTAGTGACTGTGTTCTAACCTGGCAGTGGAGAGATGATTAATTCCCCTGCAAATCAAACTGGGTAACAACACATGTCATTAGCTGCGATTATTGTTGTACGCATAATTCAAATGTGACCAACTCCAATCAATGTTGGGAGTGGTTGCAGTTTCTACATTCTTCACTCTTCGAATAAATTTGTTTTCTGAGTAAATTGCATTTGTCTACAATAATTATTTGCTGAGCATTGTACAACCTGCTATACCTTCAGCACAAGTCAACAGACACAATATTGTTAAGATGAATGGAAAAGCCCCACTATTCAAGTTCTGAGCAAAGCATAATGTGCCCAAACCAGAGGGTGGAATTCTGCTGGCAGGACATGATCATTTTAAACTGAAATTCACATTATACCCATGCGTGGTTTTTGATTACTGCAGCAATGTCTAAGGCTTAACACCAAATGAACGCATGAATGATCTGCCTGTTATCCCCATTATTGCAATAGTACAGTTAGTCTTGGTTCCTAGTTAATCTTTTAATCCTCTCAAAAACAGTTCCCCTATTGGGGGACTATTTCTTTTCATTCTATTAAGTTTCTTTCATTTGAATTTTTGCCAATTTGCTTTTTCTGAATTCTCCTCACTGCCAATGGAGGAATGAGGACTCAGTCATCTTTATCTACAGAATTAATTCAAAAGGATTCAATATCCACAATACATAGACAGACTTTGGTCAGGTGATTGGATCTTTACCTTAAATTGTTGATTTAATTCAGGTAAATTCTCTTAATTTATTAACTTCAATTAGTCTAATAATCAAAGAGGTTTTAGGTCCTTTTATATATAGTTTTAAAAAATGCAACTGTAAAGGCGAAGATTCTCCTCCCTCAGGTCGCTGACCCTACCTTCATAAATACTCCAGGAGCAGCTCCAAGATGCCACTTCCAATCCTTCCTGGGGGTGGCCGCAGTGGATGAGCGGAGCGCTTCATTTTGCTTTATAAACGTATTGCCGATGCAAGCCACTGGCTAGGGGCGGGCTGATGATGTCGTGACGACAGGGTCAGCCCACGACCCAGGACCTAACAAAGATGTTTAGTGAATCTGTGCTAAACAGTTCGTGTCAGGCAGAGCCTTGGGTAATTCCTGCAGACATTTGTCTAATGAACCTTCCCTGAGGACATTGCTCCTGTGGCTGCCTGGGTAGTTTCCCCCCTCACCACCCCATTCCCCCTGTCCCCCACCATGTGCAAGGGGGAGTTCACCTCCTCTCAGGGATGCACGGCTGGACTCCAATTTTGGGCGGACCATGCCGCGGTCCTGGTCTCTAATGATCCCCCTCCCCCTATTCTCTTCCCCTCCTACCAGTCACCCTAAGAGAGAACTCTGCAGTTGGTGGGGTCGGAGGAGGAAATGGAAGGCAAGCCCAAGGAGGCGCACCCTATCAGCTTCACAAACTGGAGGTGGTGCTGAGAGGGTGCGCCGGACATGGGGGTAGAGCTGGCACTCCTGCTCTGACTGGTGGTTGCTGAACTATGAACCTGCTTCACCCCCTCCCTCCAACCAACCAACCTAAATCATGTGATCAGGATTCATCAGCCCCATCAGCAACATTTCACCTGTCAACTGGGGTGTGGTAGGAGGGAGGTGAGGTGCGGTAAATGGCCTTCCCTCAACCACATGGATAAATCTGCTGTCTCCACCACCCTCCAACCAACAAGCGCAAATCTTGTTGGGGGTGCCTCCCTTCCTCCCCCACCAGTCACCCTGCCCCCAAGAGACAGGGTGCAGTCGGGGGTTAGTGAGAGGATGCGCTAGTTCTCCTCTCCCACGATCGTGATCTCTAAGAAGAATGATCAATGGCTGACTTAATTAACCATAATTCCACACGGAGCTGGAATCGCTCTGCATTTCCCAGAGTGGTTCCAGCTGCATGAAGGATTATGGGTAACAAAGACAGCCCATTGCTTGCTGCATATTTATCCTGTCATGATGACAGGTGGCTCTGTGGCAATAGTCACCTCACCTACAGTGCCTCCAAAGGATGCACCGAGGCACCGCTCCACATAAAAGCAATGCTGGAGCATCCTTTTTGAGCTGCTCTGTAAAAACGTAAATTCAGATTTTTCTCCGCAGATGGAGCCAGCCTTGAAGTGGATGCCCTCCATTAAAACACCTTCGGCTTCTCCCATGTAATGGAGTAACAAGCTAGAACTGGTCAATTAATATCAGGTGACTTTTGTTTCTTGGAAACACACATTTGTGGTGTGAAAACACAGCAGCCTATGATTGCAACATTTACAGAGTGTGAGCTTGGTGAATAAGGAACTTCAGAGAGAGAAGGGTGACAACATTTATCAAATTAATGTTTTAGGATGGGTATGGCCTGAAAAGACAGGTGATGTACGCACCTGTAGTAAGTAAATGGGAATTGATCGGCCTTTGGATTCCATGGAAAATGGTCACAGAATACTCTTGAAAACTTCTACAGGTGTACCGTGGAAAGCATTCTGGCTGGTTACATCACTGCCTGGTATGGAGACACCAAATCTCAGTACAAGAAAAAACTCCAGAGGGTTGTTAACTTGGTCTGCAACATCACAGGCACCAGACCACTCCATCAAGGACATCTACATGAGGCAGTGTCTTAAAAAAGTAGCCTCTATCCTCAAATACCCCCACCACCCAGGTCATGCCCTCTTCACTCCGCTACCATCAGGAAGGAGGTACAGGAGCCTAAAGACACGTAATCAGCGGCACAGGGACAGCTTCTTCCTCGCTGCTGTCAGATTCCTGAATAATCAATGAACCATAGACACCACCGTACTTTTTGTGCACAATTATTAATTTTATATATATAGTTCACAATATGAATCTTTGCAATGTGATGCTGCGCAAAACACCGAATTGAGTTGCATGACAAGAGTTGAATTGAAGGGCTGGAATCTGAGATTGGAGTGGCATCAGAGAGGTGGTATGTTGCCTGATTAGTTTGTTGAAAGAAGTTGTCTCACCCTTTAGATGAAATATTGTAATGGTCAGGAAGGCCTGGAGGTGTGTCCTTAAGTGAAGCAGGTTTTGAGATCCAGAAGAGAAGGATGTAGGAGTCTCAGGCCATGCACTTCTGAAGGACAGAGTTGCTTGCATCCTCTGTGGATAAGAATCAAGACGAGAGAGAGAGAGAGAGCCCAAACTAATCACCATATTGCTATTGTGGAATGGGAGGGGGAGTAAGAGTAAAAGAGAATTTAATTTTTTTTTCTAAACACAGCCACTGTGTTCCGGGAAATTATTCCCAAATTTCTGGAACACAGTTTGTGTAAAAAGATCGGAACGAGAATGAGGGACTCATTTCTGTTCCAAAATTTTACTTCTTAGACCCGAGTAAATTTTACGAAAAGCCTGCAGTCGAAAGATAATTCCAAAAATAATGGGATAATGAATAGCTCGTATTTATAAGTCCCGCCTCTTTAATTACCGCACTTTCGGTGTGCTGTCTAAACGCACATAAGGGAACAGAGATTTCGAATTCTGGTCAATTGTGTGTGAGAGGTCACTCTGGAAGGTAGGAAGATATTTTGTACAAATAAAAAAAAGTAAATTCTGTGTTTAAAAAAAATCCACATGTGATAATATATTGCTCAAAAAAGCCATGAATTCAGATCCTGTGGGCTGCCTGGTAGTCTATGTGTTAACCAAAGAATGGAAATGAAGGAATATGAGAGAATGGGTTCAAATTGACAAACTGAACCACAAAGGCGATAATCCTCTGGAATACAACCTGCACCATAGGCACAAGGTAAGGAATTTAATACTTTAGCTCAAAGAATGGTATGTTTGAAATAGATTTCAATATATGGGAAATGAGCTTAATTTTGGGAAAGAGGAGCTGCTTTGTTGAAACAAGCTTCATTGATGGTCCCTTATATACTTGTCAATCCTATAATTATGGATCTGGAAAAAAGCCACAGAAATAAACAACTGCAGTATCATGGCCAGTACGGCGATATAGATATAAAATGATAAAGATTGGGAATTGAATAGGTTTTATTTTTGGAATATTTTATTTTAGTTTTATGCTCAAACAAGTATCAAGAATTAACCATCACAAATATAATAAAATAAATTAAAAGGAATCATTGATATAGATTGTCCAAATTTTCAAAAAAGAAAAGGCCCCATCTGTCCTCCTCCCCAACAAAAACCCCTTGAAAAGAAAATAGAAATTAGAAGAGAACAGAAGGCAATAAATAGAATGTAGAAGAAAGAAAAAGGAACTGTTGGGATCTGGAATCCAGTTCAGAAAATCCAATTCTTTTTTCTACCTTGATCTCAAAGATGGGAGAAAAAGGGATCGACAATTCAAAAATAGTACCAGTGTCTTAAGTATTCAACCCCGTATTTATAAATATGCTGCCTTACCTGCAAAAACATATTATATTTTCTCCTTAAATTGTAAGTAATTTCCTCCAGGGGAAACACAACTAAGCATTTCTACATTTCACCGGGCTACGTCCAGAAGGGAGTCAGACTTCCAGGTAACTGCAATACATCTCCCGGCCACTGCTGATATTCTAATTAGTACTTAGACAGCCTCACTTTAAGTCTATGTCCATAATATTTCCTAAAAGAAACAATTCTGGACTTTGTGGCAATTGCTTCCCAATAATCGGGTTTAATAAAATTCTTAAATTTTCTCCAAAAAGATTTCACTTTAGAGCATGACCAGGCAGGATGTAGAAAGGTATCTGCTTCTTCCCGCATCTAAAATATATATCAGATATATTAGAATTTAATTTATGCGATTTCTGCGGGGTAAGACATAGTTGATGCTAAAAATTATATTACACCAATCTACATCTTACATTTCTTGCATTAGTCGTGCAGCTATGACATAAATCAGACCAATTCTTATCATTAATACTAATATTCAAGTCTGATTCCCATCTTTGTTTTGATTTGTATAACTCTCACTTAGGAGTGTCTGATTTAAGTACATTACTGATGTAAATGTCTTTGTGATCCCCTTTTGAATTAGAGTCTCCATTTCACTGCATTCTGGTAATATCATCCTCAGTCCTGGTTCATCTCTAGAATTGAATTGTTCAAAATACTGAAATTTCCATGTACATCAATCACAGAGTCAAGATGCAGGTAAAGGAGGGCCTTCAGTACAGGAGAATTTAAAGCATGAACAGATACATCTTATTGCTGCTAAATAAAGTCTTGGTGAAACGCCGTCTGGAATATGGTGTAAAGTGCAACTTTCCTTTGAAGGATGGACATTTTTGGAATTGAGAAAGTGCAACAAAGTTTCATCAGGTTCCTTTTCAAGATAGTCATTTTTGTCACATGAATAAACAATGCTCTCTCAAGAATAGAAGAATAAGGAAATCTCAATTAATTCTTAAGGGGCTAGTCAAGATCAAGATGTAGAGTTGATGTTGCAGTGTCCCTAAGTCATAGATGGACCATCCAGAAGCATCTTCACCTGGGGAGTACTGAATCTTTGGGATTCTCTACTCAAAGGGCAGCAGAAGTTCAATCACTGTTTTAGAGATTGAAAGAACAGGAGATGGGTGGAAGAAAACACTGAGTGGCAGAGCAGACACAAGTGGCCCAAATGCCCCACTCCTGCTTCTGTCTCTGATATTTATAATGCACAAGAAACGAGCAGATTTTTAAAACCCAATCAGTCATTTGCCAAAGAATCAAAAAGCACAATCAATGCAATGGCTGTCATAACGGAAGAGAGAATCAAATAGAGTTTCGATTCATACCATTAGCCAAAATGGCAGACCCACACTGTAATTACGTTGTGAAAATGCTGCTCAGGTGGATGTTTACCATTTGCTCACCGGTGCTGTGATAAGATCATCAAGTGATCCTTTCGAGTTTAGTCATTAGGTTTTGGACTGAGCATCTGTTGTGACTGTGAACCTGATCCCCTTGCAGCTGCTACCTTTGAAAATGGAATTCCATGACACAGGAAGCTGAAAACATGAGCGGTTAACAGGAAAGCCATCTCCTTTTGAAGGTTGATACTGAAATGTGTAGCAGTCTTCTTCTGTGACTTCCTCTAGCGACTGCACAGTGAGGCAATGAAATGGAATTTGTTATCTTAGGGTGTTATTCTTCCAACAGATCACTATGTGCAAACAAATAGACTAATCATAATTGTAAATAAGAATTTAAAATGTTAACACCCCTTCCCTGGTAAATTTGCAGAAACAATGATATCTTTTTGGGTTTAAAGCAACCATGCAATGGGAGGATTATAAACCATTGTGTGAGAGTGGATCAGGGAACAGGGAGGGGAGGTGGTCAGAGAACTGTGGGGGATGGTCAGAGAAGGTCATAAAATAACAGAACATAAAAGCACAGTTCAGGCCCTTCAGCCCTTGGTGCAAACCAATATATTCCTACCAAAAAGAACTAAACCCTTCCTACCTCATATTTTTTTTTGCTCATGTACCCAAGAGTCATGCCCTTAATGTTTCACCTCTGACAAGGCATTTCAGGCACCCACACTCGCGTGTTTAAAAACAACTTACCCCTGATGTCTCCCCTAAACTTTCCTCCCTTCACTTTGTACAGATGTTTTCTGGTGTTTGCTATTCCTGCCCTGAGAAAACAGCATTGGCTGCCCACCTTATCGATGTCTCTCAGAATCTTGTATACTTATATTAAGTCTCCTCTCATCTTTCTTCTCTCCAAAGAGAAAAGTCTAGTTCTGCTAACCTTACCTCATAAGACATTTTCCAATCTAGGCAACATCCTGGTAAATCTCCTCTGTTCCTTCTCCATTGCTTCCATATCCTTCCTATAATGAGGTGACCAGAACTGAGCATAATATTCTAAGTGTGGTCTCACCAGAGATTTGGAGAGTTGCAATGTGACCTCTTGTCTCTTGAACTCAATCCCCTATTAATGAAGCCCAGCATCCTATTGGCCCTCTTAACTATCTTACAACCTGGGTGGCAACCTTGAGAGATGTATTGCTTTGGACCACAGGGTCCACACTGTTAAGTATCCAACCATTAACCCTGTACTCAGCCTTCCAGTTTGACCTTCCAAAATGAATCACCTCACAATTATCCAGATTGAACTCCATCTGTCACTCTTCTACCCAACTCTGTATCCAGTCTGTATCCTTTTGTAATCTATGAGAATATTCAGTACTATTCACAATTCCTCCAACCTTGGTATCATCCGCCAGCTTACTTAACCATCCTTACGCTTCTTCAACTAGATTGTTTATAAAAGTTACAAAGAGCAGGAGTCACAGAACAGATCCCTGCAGAACTCCACTAGTCACTGACCACCAGGCAGAATACTTCCTGTCCATCATTACTCTTTGCTTTCTACATTTTTAAACCACACAGCCAAGGTTCCATGGGTCTCATGACTTTCTGAACGAGACCCTCATGGGGGACCTTGTCAAAGGCTTTACTAAAATCCATGTAGACCACATCTGCCACTCTACCTTCATCAATCTTTTGTTATCTCCTATAAATTCAATCATGCTTGTGAGGCATGACCTTCCCCTCACAAAACCATGCTATCCTTAAGTAGACTGTTATTCTCCAAATGCTCATACATCCTATTTTTAAGAATACTCTCCAATAGAGTGCAACCATAATTCCCAGGTTTCTCCCCATGACCTTTTTTTTAAACAAAGAGACCACGTTGCCTTTCTCCAATCTTCCTCCCTGTGGCCAAGGAGCACTCCAAGATCATAGCAAATGACCCAGTTATCTCTTCTCTCCCTTCCTAAAGCAACCTTGGTATGTTGCATCTGGCTCTGGGGACTTATCAATGTTTTTATGAAGATCCAACATTCCTCTTCCATATTTTACATTGTCCAGCACACGCCTGTTCTATTCTGACCTCACCTGATCAAGGTGCCTATTCTCTGGTAAATACTGCAGCAAAGATTTCATTTAGGACCTCCAAACCTTCTACCACTCTAGGGACATGTTGGCTTCTTTATCCTTAAGTGGTCCCACCTTCATTCTCATCCTTTTTCTGTTCTTCACATATGTACAGAATGTCTTGGGGTTCTTAATCCTATATGCCAAGGCCTTCTCATGCCCGCTTCGAGCTCTGTCCTTTCGTCAGTTCCTTCCTAGATACCATATAATTCTCATGAGCTTTCTGTTTCCTGCTTCCTATAGCTAATGTATGCTTCCTTCTTTCTCTTCACTAGCTGCCTCACCTGTTTTGTCAACCATGGTTCCCTTTTCCTACCATCTTGTCCTTATGTCAGTGGGACAAACCTATCCTGAACCCATCACATGGTCCCTGAACATCCTCCACATTACCTCTGTGCTTTCTCCCTGAACACCTGTTCCCAATTTACTCTCCCAAGTTCCTGCCTCATCCTGCCACCTTCCCCAATTAAACATTGTGTCTGCTTTTATCCTTGTCCACAGCTAACTAAAGCTCTGGAAGATGTGGTCATCATCACCAAAATGCTTCCCCCAGGTCTGCCACCTGACCAGGTTTCTGACCCAGCAGTATGGCCTCTCCTCTAGACAGCTGGTCCACAGACTGTGTCAGGAATCCTTCTTGGACATGCCTGACAAATTCTACCCCATCTATCCCTCTTGCAGTCAGGTGGTGTCAGTCAATATTAGGGATGTTGAAGCCTCTCATAACAATAACCTTGTAATTTCTGTACCATTCCAAAATCTGCCTACTTATCTGCTCCTCGATGTCCTGAGGGCTATTTAGGGCCTAGAAGCTACTCCCAGTTCAGCGATTCCTCACTTCCTATTTCTGAATTCCACCCACACTGACCCAGAAGACACTCCCTCCACAGCATTCCCCCTACCTTTCTACAGCAGTGCAGTGATCCCTGACCATTAATGCAACTCAACTCCACGCCCCCCCATATCTCAGCCTATTCCTTTTAAAACACCTAAACCCCAGTACCTGCATCAGCCAGTACCAGTACCAGTCCTTCCGCCAGACAAGTCTCTTTAAAGGCCACAACATCGTAATTCCACATACTGATCTGTGTGTTTATATATAAAATTGGTAAATTTAAAAAAATCTTTCATGACTGTTTATTTTCATGTTTGTTCAAATTTCATTGAACTTAAAGTATTGAAATTACTGAACATTGTCTTATTTGTGGCTTCAAAATTAGATTTTTTATTATTAACCAAGAATTACAGGGAAATAGCTAAGTGTATTTTAGAAAAAAAATGGGTGATTCTTCTTTTGAAATCTCCCCAAGGGAAGTGTGACTTGTACATGTGTGGAACTTGTACTCTATATTCCACAACAACTGATTGAAATTGGAGAAGTGCAAATAAGTACGAAACTCCCAAAAGGGGTGTCCCATGTCATACTGTAGCCTTCAACGTGTTTAGCTGCTCCCCACTGTTCATTCACAAGACAGACATTCAGTGCATTCAAGAGGATAACCTCAGAAAGCCAATCTTCCTTTGATTCCTATGTTCTAACAGGCCACTTATAAATGGGCAATGGGCCACTGATGGCCTGTGGGCTGTAATAAGGCCCTAAGTGGATGCAAACCTGATTGACAGAAGAACCACCTGATATGAATTAATAATTCTATGAGCAGAACTTGTAAAGGTACAGAAGCACAAGCAGTCACAGTCTTGTATGTACAATGAAATGTCTCTCCAAATGATTCACATGGCAGCTTTGGAAAATGATTGCGAAATTCTGAATATGTGGGGAAGAGGTGGGAGGAGGGGGGAAATGGACAGAAGAAGTAGGATTAATTTGCTTCAGACGAGAGTAGCAATTTTTCTTCCAGCTCTCCTGAGTTTAACTTTTAATTAAAATACAGAATCACTTACTGACAGGAGCTCTTTGACGAGCCTTTATTCAGGTGAGACACACAATCAAGTGGACTCAAAAGTTCCTTCCAGTGAACAATGGCCCAATTCTGTGCCTTTTATAGACATTCATTTCAGTCTGCAGTAATCAAGTAAAAAGAAGCACTATTCATCAGTTAATGAACGGCTACGAGTGGGATGCAGTGAAGCGCATCTGGAGAAGGGCCATTGATCATTTTTTTCTTCCTTCGACGGACATGTGTGTTTCCAAGAGCTTCCATTTCTGAATTTTACTTGGACATCTGCAGCCAGCGTGGCAATCAGTCAGAATTGGAAATGGGTGGGGGGGGTGGGGGGGGGAGAAAGGGAAGGCAGTGACAAGTAGTTAAAAACAAGGAATGTAAACGGAAGGTGCAGCAACAGAGGTTGGTAGTGAGTAAATAACTATCACAACCCATCCACGAGATCTACCGGAATCCTTGTCTGAAGAGGGCGCGCAGAATCATTGAGGACCCCTTCCACCCCACGCACGGCATCTTTCAGCTGCTCCCGTTAGGGAAGAGACACAGGAGGATCAGAGCCAGGGCCACCAGGCTGAGGAACAGCTTCTTCCCACGGGCAGTGAGAACGACCAAAGAAGCGGCTCACACTAACCATTTGAGACTCTCACGTTTATGAAACAATATTTATTTATTTATTTGTTTGTTTGTTTGTATAGATGAATACTTGTCCTGCATATGTACTGCTTCTCTGTATGTGTGTTATATCTGACTGTGTGTCTGCATGTTTTGCACTGAGGACCAGAGAACGCTGTTTCATCAGGTTGTACTTGGGCAATCAAATGATAATAAACTTGATTGACTTGTAGGTTCTTTACACTCTCAATGGAGGATAAAGAAATGAGAGAGATCCTAGTGTTCCCGATTCAGAATCCAGGATACTCCTTTCACAAAGGCTACAACACACTGATTAATTTAATTCAAATTATTTGCTAACTTTAAAAATTCTTAACTAATTTTCACTTCATTCTCACCATATTGTTTAACTTGATGGGACATATTTTTTGCAATGAACTATTTGTTTTGGTATACTAACACTGGATTTAAACTGCCAATATTCTCCAAGCATTAAATGCTTGGGAAGTAAAACATGAAAGTCTGCAGACACCGTGCCTGGGAGCAAGTTGCACAAGACTAAACTCAGCATTAGATCCTTTCGCGGATACGTCCAACAGTTAAGAATCTTTTTCCCCAGGATGGAAATCTCAAATTTATCACGAGATTTAGGTGCAGAAGTAGGCCCATTGAGTCTGCTCTGCCATTCTGATCATGAGCTGATCCATCCTCCCATTCACCCCTGCTCCTCCCTGGCTTTCTCCCCATAACCCTCGATGGTCAGATGAATCAAATACCTGTCAATCTCTGCCTTAAACACACCCAATGGCCTCACTTCCACAGCTCCGAGTTCCACGGACTCACGACCCCAACTAAAGAATTTCTTGTTTGGGACTCTCCTACTCTCCTAGCCACATCTACTCTGTCCAGGCCTTTCAGTGTTCAAAATGCCTCGATAAAGCCTCCCCCTATCCTTCTGTACTCCAACAAGTACAATCCAAGAGCCGGCCATCCATCTTCATATGCTAACTCTTTCTAGCTTCATTAATCTTGTCTGATCCTCTCCAATGCCAGAATCAGAATTTATTGCCATGATCAAGTCACAAAATTCAGTGTTTTGCAGGATCATCATATAGTGCAAAGATTCATGTTATGAACTATCTTACAACACTAATATATATATTTTTTAAAAGCACTAAAAGTAAGGCATCTAATGGCAATGGGGAAGAAGTTGTCCCTGTGCCACTGAGTTCTCGTTTTTAGGCTCCTCTACGTCTTTTTTCAAATAAGGCGCCCAAAACTGTACACAGTACTCCAAGTGAGGTCTCACCAGTGTGATATGAAATTAAATCAAATTTTAAATGAAATAAAAGGGGCTACATTGAAAGGAGATGTGCAAGTTTTTCCCTCTTACATATATTTCCCCTCTCTGCCTTCTGCATGGACCATTCCCTCCGTGACTCCCTTGTCTACTCCTCCCCCTCCACCAATCGACCCTTGCGGCCGCAGGAGATGCTCCACTTGTGCCCACGCCTCCTCCCTCAGCACCATTCGGGGCCCCAAACGGTCCTTCCAAGTGAAGCAACATTCCACTTGTGAATCTGCAGGGGTCATCTACTGCATCCGGTGCTCCTGCTGTGGTCTCCTCTACGTCGTAGAGACTGGACACAGACTGGGGGGTCATTTTGTTGAGCACCTCGGCTCTGTCTGCCGCAATAGCGTAGATCACCCAGTGGCCACCCATTTCAATTCTCCTTCCCATTCTCTTGCCAACATGTCTGTCCATGGTCTCATGCACTGCCAGACTGAGGCCACCCATAAATTGGAGGAACAACACCTCATCTTCCGAATTCCCCTGTCATCTCTCCTTTCCCTGACTCCCTCCGCGCAGACATGATAAATTCTCACATAGTCCCTTCAATTAACACCTTTGGTTGGTCTGGATTTCTCCCCCATTGTTTGAATTCTGAGACTTTCTGATATATCCTGCTTCTGCCTATTCTCATTTTTCCTTGAAGGAGGACTCAGGTCTGAAACGTCGGCAATATATCTTTGTCTCCTTTAGGTATTGAAGACTGGTTGAGTTCCTCCAGCATTTCAGTGTTTTTTCTGCAATCACAGTATCTGCAGCCTATTGTGTTTCACTCAAGACAATTATTTTGTTAGAGCATTTGGTGCCTGGCAGAAGTGATTAAAAAAGCAAGGTTTAAGAGGCATTTATAGGCATGCATGGGAACAGGCAGGGATATGGAGCGTGTGCAGGCAGATGGGATTGGATAAAGAAACACAAAAGCTGCAGATGCTGGAATGTTGAGCAAATTTAGCAGGTCAGGCAGCATCCATGCATAGACACAAATAGTCAATACTTTGCATTGGGACCCTTTTATCGAGTGCAATTATGGAATGGGTAAATTTGCATCATGGTCATTTTGGGCTTATTCCTGTGTGGCACTGTTCTGAGGGGAAACAGGTCAAACATTCCAATGTCAACCTCAAATTCTGAGCAATGTTTCCAACAACTTCACAATAACATCTTGAGGTGGCACGGTTAATATAGCAGTTAGCGCAATGCTATTACATAGCCAGAGATCTGGACAGAATCCCATGCTATCTTTAAGGAGTTTGTACGTTCTCCTGTGTCTCCATGGGTTCCTTCCGGAGGCTCCGGTTTCCTCCCATCATTCAAAACATACCAGGGGTTGGTGGTCAATTGGGTGTATTGGGCAGCACGGGCTCGTGGGCTGAAATGGCCTATTCCCGTGCTGTAGGTCCAAATTAAATAAAAGTCACTGGGCCCTTACTTTGAGGCCCACGCTCTGTTACAAAATTGCAATTCCAGGGTGGAAAGATATCAATGCATCCGACAAATCCACTCCACCAGGCATTCCAAGATAGAACTCTGGGATCCACATTATTTTAAAATATCTCCCACCACGCATTAAAATATGTTCAGCAGATTTCAATGAATTTACATTAGAAATTCAGGGTTAGATTTACAAGCGACACCAATCAAATTGAGCAGAATTCCTTTTGTCCACAAGGTGCCAATTAAAACAAGTTACTGCATATACTGGAGATCTCAATTGGAAGCCTAAAAAATGCTGGTCAGGCATTTGCAATAGAAACAGATAATGTTGCACGTTTAATGATCCAAAAGGTTGACAAACAGCAGTAACTACTTTTTTTATATAACACGGAAGATTGTAATAACAGGAATGTATGCTTCATCAAGTACATTTCCTAACTTTCTGGAAACCTAGTGAATGTACATGTGGTAAATATAACAGCCCAGAATTTCTTGTCTTGCTCAGTCAGGCTGAACTTATCTTTTGGAAGTCTGATGGTGTCAGTTTCCTGAACAATAAGCTTACTTTCCATCATGTTGTCACAATGGGAGGGTGATAAAATCCCTGCCCAAAAATACACAATGAAACTGACAGCTGGTTGAACCGTAGTACCCAGTTCAGCCAGCTGTAAAAGCAGCCAACAGCAATAACTGCGCTGGAATGTTTAAGGCAGCCATTCTCAACCTTTTTTTTTGGAGGGCTATGGCCCCCTTAGGTCTCTGCTTAAAGTTTCTGGGCCCTCTTTCCGGTGAAGCAGTCAAATTTTGGTTTCTTCCATCCTCATTTCCAAACCAACTACATAAAAAATATTTGTTACACGAGGTGATAAGAAAAGACGGCTTCTACTTAAATGAGCTGTGATCCTCCCCCTCCACCCACCCCCCACCCAATCCCCAGGGGCTCCTGTTGAGAATAGCTGATTTAAGTCATTCAAAAATTATTAAACAAAAACTATTTTTCATTTTAAAAGCTACACAAGCTGGAACAAGACTCTAAACAATTCAAAGAAACACGTAAACTGCTGATGCCAGTATCTTGTGTGAACAACGTTCAAGTTCCTTTAATGTCACGCACACAAATGCATAAAATCTGGGGTTTTTTTGCCCTTAAAGGCACTCCAAGGGGCACAACTCAGTGCCTCGACTAAAAAGAGAATGAGACGCAAAATGGAGTCCCTTCAGAGATTGATCTCGCCACCGCCTCCTGTAACCCCTGTAGTGACACTTCCTCCTGTCTGTTTCAGTAGTGAACCTGAGCTCCCGGCATCCGGAGCCCACCCCCTCCCCACCTCCCCACCCAACCCCCCCCCACCCTCCTCAGGCCCTGGTTCCGAACTCCTGATGCAATTGGAAAGCTTTAGCTTATACCGTGAAGGGGGCTCATGCCTGAAATCTCGGTATTATACATTTACCTCCCACGGATGCTGCAAAACAGGCCGAGTTCCTCCAGCATTTCTCCACACTGTGAGGTCTTCTCCTCAGCTGGGGAAGGGTTCCTCTGCTATAGTGCCCCATGCTGAACCACCACTCGCCAGAAGCCCTGTTGATCTGGGCTGCAGAACATGGGCGTCACCGTCGTGGATTCTCAGATGATGGATTTTTTTTAAAAATCACCAATGGCCCCATTCTCCAGGTGATTTCAATGTGTACGGGGCCATCAGACACAGTGACTAGGCCTCAGACTCATCTCCACTCCTCCTAAATCTGAAGCAGCAGCCCTGCACTTACTGCAGCCGCTGGTGGAGTGCCGCCATCTCTCTTCGTGAAGCTGGATGTACTCAACAGGACCGGCAGCGTTCAGGAGAGAAAAGGTGGCCTTGATGGAAAAACATTGACTGACATCTTAATAAAAGGTCCTGATCCAAAGTAAGGACTGACCACTTCTAGCCATGGGTGCTTCAGGATCTGCAGTTTCTCTTAAAATAATTCAACTCATTTCGTTACAGACGATCAAATTAATTTGTCCCGTGCAGCAATTCTTTTTCCATTCAGATTAATCTCGTCTGGTCAAGCAGTTCTTCTCGACATTGCCAATAAAATGGGGCCTTACACAGACAAAATTATGCCAGCATAGAATTCATTAATTAAGCAGATGGCAAACAGAATTTACAACCATCGTTAATAGACTTGGTTGTGCAAGATTTTTGTGCATCTAAGTGCTATTTCATTTATGTCCAGCTCGTACCTCGTAACTGCACATCACAAGTTACAAGTCGCAAACAATTTCCAGCTGTGCCCTCCACGCCAAGGTCCACCTTACTCACTGGCAGAAATATTCAGATTTATTATCAGACTACATAGATGACATCACATACAACCTTGAGATCCTTTCTCCTGCAGGCGAGGCAGAATTACCACCAACTGGCAATGCAAAAAAAAACTAGACTCAATGCGCACATGTCAACACACTGTGCAATACAGAGAAAAAAAACAACAAAGTGCCGAAGGAAAGACCCCTCAAATGAGTCTCTGATTGAGTTTGTTGTTGAGGAGTCTGATGGTGGAGAGGTAGAGCTGTTCCTGAACCTGGTGGTGTGAGTCTCGTGGCAACTATACTTCTTTCCTGATGGTAGAAGCGAGAAAAGAGTGGGTGCTGGGTTGTGCAAATCCTCGATGATTGCTGCTGCTCTCCGATGGCGGCGTTCCCTGTGGATGTACTCGGCGGTGGGGAAGGTTTTGCCTGTAATGTTCTGGGCTGTGTCCAGTACCTTTTGCAGGGCCTTATGCTCAGAGGTATAGGTGACCTACTGCAGAAAGCTGCTTGTGCTGAGGAAAGCCACAAGTGTCATTGCACTGCTCACAGCTGCTTCGTGGAAGTCAGTAGGCCCTTTCAGGTGAATCCTCCACCTTGAGGCTGGCAACAGGGGTGAATTTAAAACTGCTAAAGCCCTAATAAAAGGCTGCTGCAGAATTAACTGGTCCACCTGAAAGGGCCTATTCATATCCAAAAGGCGCCTCGTAGCGCCCTCCGGATCTGATGGAGGAAGGGCGACTGGTGCCGCAACACCACCCATCCTAAATATGCGGCATAGTACTGGACGTCTTCTCTACCCATAATCCCCGACGGAGGTAGAACCACTCTGTTTCCCACAACAGTTCCAGCTGCGTTGGGGATTGTGGGTAGGGAAGACCTCCACTGCTATGCCGCGTTTTGAGCCACAGAGAGCGGCTCCGGTGCAGGAGCAGCCAGCCGGGCTGTGACAGCCCACATTGGCTTCCCCATGATAGCCCCCGCCAGCTCCCCTGCCCCAACGGCCCATGTCAACCTCCCCTCCCCAGTGGGGCAGGGGCTGTCAGGTAGCGGGGCAGGGGAGGCTGGCAGGTTGCTGGGGGGGCTGTCAGGTAGCGGGGCGGGGGCTGTCAGGCAGCAGGGGGAGCTGTCAGGTAGTGGGGAGTTGGGTCGCAGGCTGATGGAGTCATCATCCTGCCCCCAGGCAGCCGCTTACAGCGGCTGCACATTCAAGTGTGTTGGCAGAGCCCGGCACTCTGCCGACCATCCCACCTGGAGGAAGGTTGACGTCAGCGCCTCGGAGACGCTTCTGCTGCATTCAGGTGAGTATATCTTTAGCTACAAGGGGGGGGGGGGGGGGGGGGGGGTGAGATTATGCAGTTTTACAAGGGGATGTTCAAGCCTCCTGAAAGGGCTCAGTGGAAGCTTGATGGCAAAGTGCTCTGCCATCAAGAATTTTGGATACACACGTGGAAGGAATGTTTGGCTCCCATGTGAACATTCATAGAAGGCAATTGTATCCTTGGAGATGCCCCTGACAAGGTCCTGCCATGATCCTCCTTGCAGAGCCTGTGTAAATGCCGTTCCAAAGTCTATACAGGTTCCTCTGCTCCAGCCAGGACTCTGCCAGTCCTTTCTCACCACTGTAGTTATACCTACTCCTTGCCTGGTGTCAATTGGAGTGTCAGTTATATTGTGATGTCAATTTTGGAAGACTTCCACTGGCTACTGTATGGAATAGCAACTGTAGTTAGGTGCTCCTGCTCTTTACGTAACCTTTTCCATTCAGGCACCTTCACATTTGCAACTAAAGGGTTTTATACTTCACCCCTTTATTAATTAATATTGATTACCATTCCAAAATGGCTACAAGTGCTGCTAAAAATGGCAGGAAGCAGGAAGAATCAGCCTCTCCGACTGCAGACTCCATTGCTGATCTTCTGAACGTGATGTCAATTTTTAAGCATTGCGTACTAGGCCAGAGCAGTTTGGAATTCTGTTGCTCATACAGGAATGTTGAAGCTCAATGTCTGAAAGAAGAGAGCTTCCCAGTCTGTTTGGCATTAATAAGTTTTCAAATTTCTTAAAGAACGGTTTTAAAAATCTGTCATGGAAGTTATTAAATACTATTTTAATGCTGGAAAAATTCCAATGCCCTGCTTCCAGGTGTCATCTCCATGGAGCAGCTTTCTCACCATCAGATCCATGAATTGATACCAACTCGAGCAGATGCCCCAAGTATTATTAGAGGAGGCCTCACATAATAGTCAGCTCAGCTCCGTCACCACTGGGGCGAGGCTTGAGCGGGCCGGCTGAGTTCTATCCCAACGCAATCAATAATGTTGCGTCTCTTTTTATTGAATGTCCCCAGAAGTATTGAACTTCACGTTTCACAAACATTTCCACGACTGATTCCACCTGCATTGAATTCACCCATCGTTATTGAATGAAGATCTACCGGGACCAATGCCTGAAGAGGGCGGACAAAATCAGTGAACCGATGCAGACTCGAAAGGCCAACATGGCCTGTTTCCGCTCCGTAAATGGTTATTTGCTGTGATTGCTAGCTTCTGCAAGAGTGGCCTGCACCATCCGATGGTCATATCCTAATCTACACCACGGGTCAGCACCATTGTACAATATCATTTCTGAGACTGGGTCTCTGAATTTTTTTTGGATATTTTTTACTTCCACTGGCTTCCGGTCATCAATCACATGCCAAACGTGCATTGAGAGCCATTCAGAAATTGGCATGTAGCTGTCTTGAATAATTGCGATGAATAGGATGTATTCGATAGTTGTCACTCTGGCAGTGTTCTGAGAGCTGCCATGTAATGTGGGTTAATGCTCCATACCTAAAATGGCTCCCCCATTTGTCAATCAGTTCAAAATTAATTCACTGGCTAGTAATTGTTAATTTGCAAAGAGTCCTAAATAAATGCAAGTTCATCTGGCGCTTCATTGTAGCTTTGCTGCCTTGGATAGCCTTTTCTCATGGTCTTCGATGTGCTGGCTCCTTCTGTTCTACTACTGCTTATAAACTTTGAATGAGGAATGTGACAACCACACTAAGGGTTCTTGCACCGATAAACCATTGTCTCTTCTTGTGATTGACCATGAGCCTCTCAACTCTGCCAAATTTGTCTTTAAAGCAGAGGTTTCTATTTGACCACCGCCAGTGGGCTGATATCGCCTCAAACCGTGCATCTTGGCGCCTCACAGTTTGGCGGGCAGCAACCTCCTTTGAAGAAGACCGCAGAGCCCACCTCACTGACAAAAGGCAAAGGAGGAAAAACCCAACACCCAACCCCAACCAACCAATTTTCCCCTGCAGCCGCTGCAACCGTGTCTGCCTGTCCCGCTTCGGACTTGTCAGCCACAAACGAGCCTGCAGCTGACGTGGACTTTTACCCCCTCCATAAATTTTCGTCCGCGAAGCCAAGCCAAAGAAGAAAAGAAAAAGATCTATTCTACCAAGGATTCGATAAAGAAGAAAAGCTACAATGACTTGAATTGTTGAGCAATAAAACAAAAGTTAAAGAATAGATTTATGTCATGGTACAGACTGACCTCTGGTCACAATTATCCAACTTGCACCCCTACACACAAAGAAACTTGAATATTATTACACTCAAGATTCAGGTTTGTTCCTACAAACAGCAGAACAGGTTCGTGTTCTCTTTCTTTTTCCCCTCTCTCTCTTCAAATTCCTGGGTGTCAATATCTTCGAGGACCTGACCTGGAGCCTCCACGTTGAAGCATTCACAAAGAAGGCTCGCCAGTGGCTACACTTTGTGAGGTGTTTGAGGAGATTCAGTGGGTCACCAGAGACTTCCAAACTTCTACTTGTGTACTGTGAAGAGCATTCTGGCTGGTTGCATCACCGCCTGGTATGGTGGTGACAAATCTCAGGACAAGGATAAACTCCAGAGGGTTGTTAACTCGGCCTGCGACATCTCAGACACCAGACTTCGAGGAGATTGACATGAGATGGTGTCTTAAAAAGCAGTCTCTATCCTCAAAGACCCCACCACCATGCCCTTTTCACTCTGCTACCACCAGAAAAAAGGTACAGGAGCCTGAAGACAAGCACAGTTTCTTCCCCGCTGACATCAGATTCTTGAATGATCAATGCCTCACTTTACATGCACTATTTTTTTAAATATTTATTGTGGTAAGATGGCTCACAATATGAACATACGCTCTACGACACTGCTGCGAAGCACCGAATTTCGTGACTTGTACAAGACAATAAATGCTGATTCTAATTTTCTCTCTCATCAGGATTGTAGGCATTTGACACCATTCATTAAAAGACTGTGGAGGTATGGCTATAATCATGAATGATTTAGTGTATTTTCCAATTTATGGAAGAAACAGACTTGTTTCAAAAGGAACCTCTTCGTTACCGAGGGACATCCTGAATGATGCTTACCTTGAATTTTTCTGAATCAAATAATCAGGAATATAAAAATGCAGAATGCGGCAGATTTGTGAAGATGCTACTTATCTCCATTTTTGAGGTACATTTTTAAAATCCTAACATTTTCTGTAAAGATTGAAAATGGAAAACTTTCATTAAATTCAAAGTGTAGCAGATTCAGTCCTAAGAAGTCTTTCTTATTGTTCCTTTCCTCCCTTAGTTACATGCATAACAATTAATATGACTACTGGACACCAGCCCTGTCTGCTGCATGAAATCTATTGCTATGCAAACACTTACAAGCTTCCCACAGGCCGGCGCATGGCAAATGACTATTTCGAAGACTCCGTCTCCTAAATGCCTTGCCACTGATGTACAGGAGTGCCCACAGCTAGTGCAGAGCTTGCACGAGGCAGCACCAATAAATTAAACAGAGATGCCTCTGGGTTGTGAAACAGCACCTTTATAATTAAAAAGAACACATAAATTTCAATCATATACACTTACTGTTCTGTATTTTTCCGCCAAGCATCATATCTGCTAGGAAGCTGCCAGAATCCAAAAGAACACAGTTTATGATTTCAGTCACAACTCTTCCAAAAGGAAGAAAAAGAAAACATATCAGCTTCCCTATTTATTTAAAGCAGCCCAGCATCTATTGACAGAATAGTATTTATAGAACTGGATTTACATTTTGAACCCATTTGGGTGACAAAACGGATGGAGCCATTTGCCTCGTAACACAAATCTGATTTGAGAAACACAATATTACAAGGAATCAAATGTACCAAATACATTGAAAACTATGTCAGTACATTCCAATCTATTATCTAGTACATTTGCAGAGAAGGCATAAAAACAAGAAACAAGACAAAAATGTTAAACTCAGAATTGTGGAATTAAAACGTATGTGTTTGTACAATTCATCTGTATACAATAATACTGTAGCAATTGCACTCTTTTGCTTGTACTCTTGGAAGTTCTTGCAACATGCTTCCGGTGTCTGAAATGTCCTTCTCTGTCAGTAATACTGATTCTAAGCCATGCTGGCTTTGTAGCATTACTGCTTTACAACCCCCTCTGTGACAATATGTTGTTTCTATACTAAAATGTTTATCAAAAGCTAAAAGAGAGTCAACATGGTTAGGTTCCATAGTTCCCTACATGTAACATTGCCATGGGCACAATGTTTCTTTATTTATTGATAGCATGGTGGAAACCAATCCAGCAATGATATCTGTGCTGCCCAATAATATAAACCAGAATATCAGCTAAAAATGGCAGGAAGCAGGAAGAGTCAGCCTCTCCGACTGCAGACTCCATTGCTGATCTTCTGAACGGTGATGTCAATTTTTAAGCACTGCGTACTAGGCCAGAGCAGTTTGGAATTCTGTTGCTCATACCATATCCAGGTATCCACATATCAAGGGCAAGGAAAGAAAGATTATTATATTACAAGTGGAGTTGAGGGTAAGAAAGATGACGTCGTCTGGGGCCAGGGTTTCATCTCCTTGCAGGTTCATCAGGGGTGCCCCCTCCATGCACATTGACAAAATCTATATGATCCTCTGTTCCAGTGAAATTTATACAACCATTTTATAGAGAACACACAAACAAAACATTTAAATGTTCCACAGCAGAGAGGGCAATGCCACCTTCAAAAACAGTTCTCTGAGTTCTACGTTGGTTAAATTGATTCCACACAGTTTCTTTTCAATAGACTTTCATTTCTATAGTTAGCAGAAAGCCAGAATTCCATTCAATGGTTTAGCTCAGGAACCAATTAAAATTTACATGTTGAAATATGAAGTATTTCATAAGTTCTCAATTGAAATACACAGAATTCCACTTCCAATTTCCTCAGAGGATCATTCAACATTTGCTTTTAAGAGAAAACCTATGTTTTTTTTTCCTCTTCCGTCCAGCACTGCCTGTGAACTAAAGCTGGTATAGCACAGCCTGGTTGAAATCTGTACTGAATTGCTGGAATAATTTGGCCTGAATTGGACAGCTCTCAAGCTATTACCACGCCATCTACCCATTGTGGAAAGTCCCCCCCCCTCCCCCCACCATACAACATCTACCACCTCAGGCCATCAGGCAGTGGTCAGCATGGAACGTCCTACAGAAACTGAGAGCGAGGACTTGATGGACCCGGTGAGATGGCTCCCTGAGCAGACTGTCCGGGTCATCTGGCGGAATGCCTCATTGCCAAGTCTCACAAACAAGCACCAGGACTCGGCCTGGCTGATGGTGAGAGGAGCCCTACCAATCAGATTCTTCTTGTACAACTGGAACATCAAACGCCACACACGTTGTCCCCAAGATGACTGCCGTCGAGTAGAGACTGTCGCCCACCTCTTTGTTGATTGCAGATTCGCAAAGAGTGTGTGGAAAAGGATGCAAGGGTCCTTGTCATAGTTCATCCACAGAGGCAACATGACAGAGGCCTCTCTGATCTACGGGCTGTTCCTGGGAACACACTCAGAGTCAGACATCCAGAATTGCTGGAGCCCCATAAGCTCAATGAAAAACACACTTTGTGGTTTGCCTAAAACCTGTTGGTCTTTCAGCACATGGTGAAGTCAGTGCGGTAATGCTGCCGACTGCTGCATTCCAGACTGCAGGAGTCGTGCACTGAGGGACGCACTGAAGCTTGGCGCTGTGGGGAAGGACCACAATCTAGAGTCCTCCCATTACCAGGCATTGAGGGGCTGAGATAAAGGGGAAGTCCCTCAACCAGCAGAGGGGGAGGAATAATCGTGGTAACGGTGTATTGAGAGAGAACCAATCTAACAATGTTCGTTGATGAGAATGTATAGGTAAGTCTGACATTATGGGTGTAAAAGGGCTTGAACAGTTTTCTTCTTTATAAATAATTTATTGTGAATAAAGTATATTTTTGGTTTAAAATGAAAGCATATGGATATGACACCAATGAGGTAAAGATTTTGAACAGTTTTCCTTTTTGTAAATAACTTATTTTTTCCAAAAATAAACTTTATTCACAATAAGTAATGAAGCTGAATTAAGATTACTTGGCATGGTTCTCCCGAGATCTTAGACCTGGAGCATCAAATTGTCCTGCTGTTCAGATCTTCTCATCTAAAATTTATAGCACCTCATAGCCTGAATACACTTGAAATTATATAATCTCAGAAGCTAAGCAGGCTCAGGATTGGTCAATACTTTGGGGGGGGAGGGGCACTGGACAAAGTGCCGACTCTCTGTCTGCCTTACAGGAAACAAAAGTTAAAGAATTTCATGTACATTACATTCTAAATGTACTACATGACAATAATGGAACCTTTGCCTTTAAAAGACTGGGTTCATTTTTGGGTAGGTGATCCAATCTTTTTACTTATTCTCTAACTGTGCCAATGAGGGAATTAATGGACATGGCAAGCTTTTCGATGCACATTTTTTCTTCTTTCCCATGACATTCACTACCTTGCCAGCTCCTATGACTTCTGCAGTTTTTGACTTGCAATAAGAATTTGTGGATTAAAAAAAAATTTGTCCCCTCGTATACAGCTTTAATGGATCTTCTCAGACTTACTGGCAGGACAAACAGCCCAGTATTTTCCAACTAAAATGGTTCTAAGTAGATTTGCTCTCCGTGGCCAAAAGGTATTTCGGGACTCCCAGGCATCTTGATTGGTTCTCACTGGTGATTTGTTCTGACATTGGATTCCACTGTTCAGTTCTTCCACTCTCAACATTCAGTGATCCAGAAAAGTCAATCCATGTGAAGCAACGATTCACTTGTACTTCCTGCAAATGAGTTTACCGTCACAATGTGTCCTCTTCAGCACTGGTGGAAACAAATACAGATTGGCTGATGGTTTTGCCGAACACCTGCGCTCAGTCTGCGGGGTTCGCAGCTTCCTGTTGCAAGACACACCAATTCTCAATCCCACTCCCATTTCAACTTACGTCTGCAGTCTTTTCCAATGCTGAGGCCAATATAAAATAGGAGAACTTTGCAAATTAAAGCCCTGAAAAAGACAATGGACATAGCCAAGAACATCAAAGGCAAAACCCTCCCCACCATCGAAAACATCTCGAGGGAACACTGCCATCAGAGAGCAGCAGCAATCATCGAGGACCCACACCACTCACCACATGCTTCGTTTTTGTGGCTGCCATCAGGAAAAAGGTGCCACAACGCTCACACCACCAGGTTCAGCTGCTACCTTTCCACAAAACTCAATCAGGGACTCCTTTAAGGACTCTTACTTGTGTACTTTATTGATTTTTTTTCTCTCTGTACTGGATAGTTTGTTTAAATTTCTTTATTTGTTTACATGTACTTTGCATACAGGTTTTTTTAAAAGCACTATCAATAAGTGATCATTCTCCCTCGCCTGGCGAAAAAGAATCTCAGAATTGTATGCAATGTCCTGCATGTTCTGTGACAATAAATTTGAAATCTGAAAATCTGTTCTGGAATGAACATCAAATTTTCCAACTTCAGGTAAACTGCTCTTTCCCATGCCCCTTTCTCACCCCATTTCTTTAAAATGCATTTCTAACATGATACTCAAATAAAATTAGAGTGGGTTTATTTTTTAGCCATTTTGGACTGTTAGAAAAAATACAACATTCAAACTTTATGATAGGTTTGATAGCTAGTTCTGCATAGAGATCACAGAAACAGGCCCTTCAGCCCCTCTCATCCTTGTTAGCCAGAATAGCCAAACTTGTCCCATCTGCTTCTGTTTGCCCCACACCCTCCAAATCTTTCCTATCGAAATACATGCCAAAATGTCTTTTGCACAACACGGTTGTACCCAGCTCTACATCCTCTGGCAGCTCCGGAAGTGGACCCGATCCGAGATGGGTTCAATTAGCAAGTTGGTGCTTCATGATCCTGACGAACGCAGACCTTGTGAGGAGGGGAGTAGCATGCGAGGCTAGCTTGCTTCTTCCAGGAAGTCCAAAGGCAAAACAATAATGTTTTTATTTTTTTACACAGTTGCTGCATTCCAGGAAATTATTCCCCATTTCCTGGAATGCAGTCTGTGTAAAAAAGATCAGAACAAGAATAAGGGACTCATTCCCGTTTCAACATTTTACCTCCTGGACCCCAAGTTATTTTCACAGATCACCTACAGTCTGAACTGACTGCAGGCGAACCGTGAACAATGGGCTAATAAAGAGAATGTCCAACCTCCTTAAATACCACACTTCACGGTGTGATATGGATATTTGGAGTTTTGGTCATTCCTGTGTGAACGTCCACTCCCAGAAGATAGGGACACACTTCAGAACGGAAAAACTCACACAAGTTCTTTTTGAAAAAAATAAAGACTTGACCCTGTTCAGCAACAAAAGCAATGCGCATGCAGGCATGCAAACATTACCTTCAAGAAGGATTGTCAGCAGACTTTATGATGTTAGATGCACAGCTACCTATTTTGCAGTATACCATGACATCAATTAATTTATGGATAATTGGCAGCTTACACCCAATTTTAAATACTCTAATTTCTGTGGGTCTTTCCCTTTAAATAGGATCTATTTTGACTCACTCAGGTTTCTCAAAAATATAATCCTCCAATCAGAAGCTGCAAAATAAAGTGGGCAATGAACAGCTGCACAGGTTGTCAAATACTTGCATCTGCACAAATTAATTATTAGCTGAAACACACACACATCATAAAACTGCAGAAGTAACACTACTCTGAGCCACAAGGGAGACGAGGCAAACTATGGCAGCTCGAGCACGACGACACATTTCAACAGCCCGTATCAGTGCATTGGGATGACTGGCTTCAAAACAGATAGATGTATAAAAATGCCTCAAGATCAATCCTGGAAAGCAATAACCTACACCTCCCTCTATCTGCTTTCATTTTGCACAAGTGATGATACCAGATTTGTGATCTAGGTGATGTTGCTGGGAGTCAACAACAGCTCGCCATGTCTCTGCACTCATCTTCTCGGGTGAATCTGTATCACTTTGCTGATTGCCTGGGGAGGGGGGGGGGGGGGGTGGCTGCATTTAGAAAATCAGCCAGATAAAATAAAAGCCATTAGGATTTCAATAAAAATATGTTAATATTTACATTTTGAACGACCCAGTGATGTATCATTTGTTCTGCAGTGGATTTTTGTTTTGACTGCAGAGTTGGCATTCTTTCTTTGAACTAACTCACAGAGTGAAATGAATTACCTTCAGGTACAGCTGGCCACCACATCATGCAATCTTCCCTTTTTTTGCACGAGAGAGCCTCTCAGTTCTAAATGGGCCCTTTAAATGGACATTCATGGGGACCTAGTGCTCATTCATCCGAGCTTTCTGAAAACGATAATGGGCCACACAAGAAACACCCTTCAAAAATTATTTAAGCCTTGCAATCACAGTTGTCAACATGTGCAAATTAGTATTCGGTATCATCTTCTAGAATTCCTCAAGTCAGTTATTTTGCTGGAGACACAGATCTAGAGTATTTCACTGTGCAAACAACATTTTTCTGAATGTGAAGAAAGGAATAGCAGACAACTGTAAAAGCTCTGGTATTTAGAATTCAAGCAACTGCCTCCAACCGCACAAAAGAAAATAAATAAATAAATAGATACAAGCAAGATAAATAAGAGTACTACAAATTTACTACAAATTTAAATACATGCTCTCTGGTGAAGATGGGTGTGAATATTCAGCCAGCGGAGAGCCTCGGTTGTGTTTTGCTCATAGCAGCTGTTTGAATAAAATGGTGTCGACCAGGGTGATGAGCAGGTTGATGCTGCAACATGGGGGGGGGGGGAGTCTCAAAATGTCTTCCTTAAAGTTTCTCTAATCCCTCTTTAGTAAGAATCTTCATCTTTATTAGTATACTATTAAGTATATTAGTAAGGCTTTATCTGCAAACTTGGTGGGGGGGGTTAATTATGACGGTGTGGTTAGTCTTTTGGGTGGCTCTGTGGAGGGGGAAGAACCTGCAGGTGCAGCGACAGTTAAATGTTTTCAAAGAATGTGACTGAAAATCAAGTAAAACACTTTAAGGTTGATATAAGTGAAGTTTGTTCACAGTGTAAATGCAGCATAGTATTTTTTTTTGTCTTTTAAAAAGTTTATTCTTGATGAAGGTTAGGCATTGCAATAGCGAGTCTCAAGCTACCGGAAAACTAGCTCATATGGCATCTACCAATCCCCTTGGGTGCTGGATATCAGTGGTTTTACTGTATGTTGATCTGTGGTTCCATTATAAATGAAATAATTGATCCAGCTGGAACAAATTGTCCTCTTGCCATTGACGATATGTTGTCCTCAGATTTCCAAGGTCATTAAACCAAAACAAATGGTCAACCATTGAACTATTCAAATTATAAAGTATAAGACCTTAAGTTTCTCCCCTCCCCTCTCCTCTCACGATGAAGAACAGCCCTCGCAGCACCCTGCTCCATTGGGAAAACAACAACCATGTTTGGTCAAGTTGGTCAGTGGTGGGGTGGGGGGGAAGCTGGTGAAGTGTTGTGATTGAGTTTGATAATGTGCCTTGCTCATCATATGGAAGGCACTTGTCAATACATTATAATCGATCCCAGGGCCGGTGCCAGACACTTTGCACATGAGGCAAGGCCAGCCACTTGCACCCCAAACCACCCCCGACATAAAAATTGCCAACTTCGATTTTTTAAAACAGATGTTTTGTAGAAAAAAATGAAAAGCACAAAACTTGAAACTGCTCATTTTAAATTGCAAGAATAGCTAATACATCAATTTTTGATTATCTTTCTCAAACGCAAAAGAAAATATTTTGCCACACAAATCAGGGCACTCGGTAGAATGCATCCCTCTGCCAAAGGTAACATTAAAACATTTTACTTCACACACCTTATATACCTTCCAGTGTCCCACAAGGATGATGCGTATGAAAATGCCCCTTGGCCCATCAAGTTTGCTCTGACGTCCCAAAAATCATTTTTACAAATCTATGCTATTCCCTTTTTTTTAATTTTCCCACATTTCTCTCATTTCCCCCAGAAATGACAGTGATGGCCAATAATCTACCTGAGATTCGAGAGGAAATTGAAACATCCAGCAGAAGCTCACATGGTCACAGAGGAAGTGTCCAAACTGCATACAGACAGGTCCAGAGTTCAGGGCAGGAGCCAGATTGCTGGAGTTGTGAGGTAGTAACTCTATTAATTCCACCACTGCGAGAAAGCATCAACTATAAAGTTGATGACACGTCTCTTTAAGAACTGGCTGGAAGGATAGTATCTCCATATTACACAGCAACAACCCTGAGAACTTGCAATATATTGATAGAGAACCTTGAGCAAAATGTAACTGCAGTACAACTCCCATTATACAAAATGGTCGGGACTAGGCCCATGTCATAACATATAACATAACAATTACAGCACGGAAACAGGCCATTAGGCCCTTCTAGTCCGCAACGAAGCAAACACCCCTTTTCTAGTCCCACCTCCCTGCACAATGCCCATAACCCTCCATCTTCTTCTCATCCATATACCCGTCCAACCTTTTCTTAAATAATACAATTGACTCCGCCGCCACTATTTCTCCCGGAAGATCATTCCACACGGCTACCACTCTCTAAGTAAAGAAGTTCCCCCTCATGTTACCTCTAAACCTCTGCCCCTTAATTCTTAACTCATGACCTCTTGTTTTAATCTTTCCTCCTCTTAACGGAAATAGTCTATCCACATCCACTCTGTCTATCCCTTTCATAATCTTAAATACTTCTATCAAATCCCCTCTCAACCTTCTACGCTCCAAAGAATAAAGACCTAATCTGTCCAATCTCTCCCTATACTCTAGATGCTTAAACCCAGGTAACATTCTGGTAAACCTTCTCTGCACTCTCTCCACTCTGTTTATATCCTTTCTATAATTAGGCGACCAGAACTGCACACAGAACTGTCGGATAAACATTTTTTTCAGAGAAATGGCCATTTTTTAAAAAAACAGCCCAGTAGCAACAGCAAATCACTTGTATAACGTTCAAACAACAACAAACAACAAGGCCGTTTAAGCATTAAGATAATGTTTAATTCTCACCCTAAAAAAATGCTGGCCGCAGCCAATCCCCGACAGGATCCAACCGCTGATCTTAGGGAGGCTTCCCAGACTGGTGGAACATTCACTGGCAAGTTGGCAGGCTCCTGTCTCCCCGGTCACCCCCTAGCTCCTGACCCTGATGCCCGAGTCCCAACTCCGAATCCTCCCCTAGCCCTACTACAACATACCAAGGAGTCCAGTGCACTCCAGGTTCGGAGTCGGCGTTGGGAGCTCTGCTGTGCTGAGGAAGGAAGGAGGGGAGGGGAGAGAGGGAAGGAGGGAGGAAAGAGGTGAGGAAGTGGGGGGGGATGCCACTGAGCCAGAGGTCCCGATCCTGCCCGGAGGCCACTCTCCTTGACGACGCCAGGAAAAGGGATTCATTGCCCTCTGTGATTCTGCCGACGACCATGGTAATATTGGCAAATTTTAGATGGTATTTGATTTGTACCTAGCCACACAGTCATCTGGACCAAGCATGCATCCTTGAGGTGTATCATTTACCATCTTAATGCAGCTGTGAGATCAGTCACTCTTTCCTATGCCTGAATATTATTTAAAGGGTGAAAAACTACAGCATGCTGTTGAGCAGAGGGACTTGGGAGAGGTTGTGCATGAATCGCAAAAAGTTAGGTTGCAGGTGCAGCAGGTCATTAAGAAGGCAAATGGAATGTTGGCCTTCATCGCTAGAGGAATTGAATTCAGGAGTAGGGAGGTAATGTTGCAACTGTATAAGGTACTGGTGAGACCTCACCTGGAGTACTGTGTCCAGTTCTGGTCTCCATATTTGAGGAAGGATATACTGGCTTTGGAGACGGTCCAGAGGAGGTTTACTAGGTTGATCCCTGGGATGAAGGGGTTGACTTATGATGAAAAGTTAAATCGTCTAGGATTGTATTCGCTCGAGTTCAGAAGAATGAGAGGAGATCTTATAGAAACATATAGGATTATGAAGGGTATGGATAGGATAGATGTAGGAAGGTTTTTTGAGCTGCCTGGGGAAACTAAAACGAGAGGACACAGTCTCAAGATTCGGGGGAGTAGATTTAGGACAGAGATGAGGAAAAATAGTTTTTCCCAGAGAGTAGTGAATGTTTGGAATTCTCTAACCAGGGAAGTGGTTGAGGCTGCCTCATTAAACATATTTAAAATTCGCTTAGATAAATTTTTACATGATAGATGAATTAGGGGATATGGGGAGACGGCAGGTAGGTGGAGTTAGGTCATAAATTAGATCAGCCATGATCGTATTGAATGGCGGAGCTGGCTCGATGGGCCATTTTTGGCCTACTCCTGTTCCTACTTCCTATGTTCTGATGTAAATGCCAATTTCTGGGCTTGTATTATATAATTATCCACAAAATTATCCTCAACTGTATCCCCACTCATTCAGCACAAAGTAACTGAATAGAGTTCTAAAGACAATGTGAGTCCTTCATAAATTTTGAGTGCCTGCACTTTTGAATTTGAAATGGTGGCACTTTGTATTTACACGGCAGTACTTGGGCTCAGAATATTTGAGCAGGGACTCTGTTAAAGTGCAGACTCAGCAGGTATCACTGTTGCACAAGTGCACATTCAGGGTATAAACCAAATGCCTGCATTTACTGACAGATTCTTCTCAATGACACATTGATTTGAAATTCAATGACAAATTAGGAGTCCAACAATTTACAAATTAACTCTAACAGCAGGGAAGGGGGAAGGCTTAATGAAGGCTAAATCAGGCAATCTATACATGAACTAATCTGCGCACTTACTAATGATTTGCCAAAGTGGTGATTGATCAACATTGGTAATTGTGAGTTCCCATAGAAGATGGTGACCTAAAACTCAAGTCTGAACTGAGGTCACCACAACAATGAGCTACTAATGTCTCACTAATTGATTTATTCATACCACAACAGTCCACTCTTCACTTATTTAAATAACAAGTTGTTGTTGCTAAGAGCCCCCCCCCCCCCTTCAAAAATCACAGCTCTGGACTTGTACTTCAGTTGCTAAAAACATTCAGTTCTCAACTCACAGTAAAGTGTGGTAAGAGGACAGAACAGCACCAGTCACAGAAGGTCCAAAGTACACTCAGCATCCTGTGTGAATGAAGCTTATGAAGAAGGAGTGGATTCAAATGTCATTTAAGTAATCAAGATACCACAATCTGCTTTCCAAGTACACCCCTGTCGACAGGCATGATGGACATTTGTGAAGCCAGGTTCTATTATTTCCGAGAAGATGTGCATGTGTGAAGAAGGAGGCACATTGCATGATGGAGTACCCTCTTAAAGGCAGCATCGCCCCAAAAATGTCTGCTTTCACAATAAAGAGGAGGGCTGGTGAAAAGGACAAATTATATAAGCCAGTGCCTCAGTTCAGTAACAATTTCCTCCATCTGATTTTGCATCATGTTTTCACGTGATGTAGGATTGGTGACAATATCACCTCCTTGACAATCCTGAACACCGCTGCCCTGCAAGGCCGTTAACTGTCTCTTCCTCCCAATGCACTGTGCAGCAAAACACGGCTCTAACTCCATCCGCAACTTTGCGGATGATGCCAAAGTCATTGGTTGGATCACCTGCAGTGACATTATGGAGTAGAGGAAGGAGATAGAGAGTCTACTGGCACGTTGTCAGGATCTCCTTAAATGTTAGCGGACAGGAGCTCGTCATCAATTTCAGGAAATGGAGAGGAGCGCATATATCAACGGTGCTGAGGTGGACAGCTTCAAAAGTTCTTAGGAGTACACATCACCAACAACCTGTCCTTATCCAAACACGATGATGTTACAACCAAGAAAGTGCACCAAGGGCTCTACTTTTTGAGAAGCCTCAAAAATCTGAGGTTTCTTACCAACTTTTACAGGTGCACCATAGAAAGTATCCTGTCGGGATAAAACACAGCTTGGTTTGAGAACTGCTCTGCCCTGGACTGGAAGAAATTACCCAGTTTCTTGACACCCTGCACCATCTGACGACCGTGGCTCTACTTCCTACACTGCTTATTTATAACTGCACTAATGTGATAGTACAGACCTATCACCAATGTATATAGTGTATATAGTTAGAGTATCTAGACTGTGCTTACAGCGATTGGCTGAGAGCTTAGCCACGCCTACTGTCTGGGCCTTAAAGGGTTGTGTCCCTAGCCAGGTCAGATCATTCCGGATTGGTCGGCCACCTGTGAAGAGCTCCTGCCTTTTGCTAATAAAAGCCTTGGTTTGGATCAACAAGTCTTTGGTTCTTTCGACGAGCTCTTCAACTACCTGCTATAGTTGGATAGCACATAGAACAAAGCTTTTACCTGGATCTCGCTGCACATTCATTCCTTCAGGTAAACAGAATAGATTAAGCATTAATTCATAATCATACTGACAGTGCAACAGACCTGATTGGGTCACACACCTGAATGATGAGTGGGGCCACTGAAGTTGCCTCGGACGAACGGCGCCTGAAATGCATACACACTGTCCCCTTCACCAATTATGTTCAAATCCTCCTCGTCTGAAAAGGAGCGTTCAAACCCATTGGTGTAAACTTCAGCCAAAATTATCTGGAAAAAATAATAAATAAACCCTGCTCAGATTATTACTGACAGTGTTTTGTTTTTAAAATTTTTTAAAATCAGTTTTGCATCATGAATATTGCTTTTGGATTTACGTAGAAAATACCATAGGGTTTTTACAATACACAAGTTTCAAGCCAGAAGGATCTCTGGCAAGTTGCCTTGTGGCAAAGACTAAACATGCTTCCACAGCCAATAAACCTACCTGCCTAAAATAGATCCCCATCTGTGTTGCAAACTATGCCTTTTAGTAACAACTGCCCTTTTCTCGGTCTCCAAAATTCAGTTCTGTTGATATTAATCACAACTGAATTTCAGAGTCAAATTACCCCTGTCCTCATGTAGTTTGTTTCGAGCCAATGGCCAGTCTTCTTTCAAACTCAAGTTGATGCCGCTGCCCATTTTTAATTCGTTCTCATTAAGCAGAATACAGGGCTCAAACTAAACACTTTCAGAACAGCATCAAAGTCTGCTAATTTGAGGCCTGTAATTTCAAAGAAGCAAGATTAATCTTAAAAGAAGAGTTCCAACATTGGCTTGTCATTGAATATTACAATCATAACAAAGTAATTTCCAATTCTTCTTAGAAAATATGCAGAAATGCTGGAGTAACTTAAGAAGTCCTGCAACGTCCATTGGGGGCAAAGATATACAGCCAATTTTCCGTCCCCGAGACCTTTGTCGAGGTGCAAGCAAGACGCAGGCAGGTGCCTGAATGGAAAGGAAGGGGAAAAAGAGTAAGAAGGGGCAGGGGAAGGAGCACAGGTGTGGAAATGGATAGGAGGGCAGGAGAGAAAAGCTGAGGATTGATCGAGGGAGAGAAAGAAAGAGAGGAAAGAAGACACAAAGATAGATTACAGGAGAGATGATGGTGGTGGTGGGGTCGAAATTCTTCTTTAAAACCTAGATAAACAATGATAATCCTATGTTACTAAAACTTCTTTGATCTTAGAAGATCTCTATCAATCCCAATCGACACTTCACCCAAACACTCTCATAATTAATACACAGAAGTTTTTTTTAAATCTCTCGTTCAAGTGTAGTCTGCTAGGTTTTCATTCAAATAGACAATATACAGTATTTATTAACGAGACTAAAGTTACAACCTGAACCTTGGCGACTGATCAACTAAGCATGATGTGCCATGGTTTGCGCAAGAGTTAGCGATTATAGGACCAGCAATCCGGGATCAAATCTGGCGCCGTCTGTAAGGAGTGTCGTACTTTCCACCCACGACCTGCATGGGTTTTCTCCAGCTGTTCTGGTTTCCTCCACCCAATTGTAGAATTGCCCAATCCTAAGCCTCTGGCAACACAGATCTGAGCCAAGGGCCAAAACTTCAATCAGACTGGCTGAGGTTCTTTCTCATGGACATTTGGCCCTGCATGAAGGCCGTATTCTTCAGCTCATCCCTTTTCCAGGAATATGGTTAAACCATTGAATGGGCCACTGGGAAGTAGGGTGTACTCATACCTTGCTGTTATTGCTCAGTGACACCACAGCATCTCATATGCTAGTTACTGAGTGAAAATCACCAAAGAGTAAAACTAAAATTCTGCACTAATGTAAAATGGAAAGATTCACAATTGTCTTAAGTGGGAGATTTATTGTCATCAGATTTAATAATTAAGATTATGAATGCACTTGACTAACAATAAAATAATTCAAATGAACAATAATTAAGACAATTCATCTATTATGTTGGGCTGAGACTGAATCTGTACCTGATCTGGAGTCACTTTGCCCTCATCTGCCACCATTTTCCGAAGTGTAGCAACGGTTCCAAGGAGCGGGATTGCCAGGCCTATCCTCAAATATCTTTGATTCTTGGACTGGAAAACCAAGGTTACATTCAAAGCCCTAAAAGTAAACAGAAATCATTCATAAAGTAAACTGAAGCTACATACACATGTTTGCAGCAGTTTTTCCACTGGAATGATCAATGATTTGAACTTAATGGGATGGATTTTTTACTCCACTCTGCAACACTGAACAGAATCAATTCAGAAACTTCACCGAGCACATGCAAAGGGGGGAAAAAGATTAATCCCCTCCTTGCTCTAAGAGAGAAAAAAAAAATCAGTCCAATTGAGCTATGTTTCTTGTAAAATTACTCAGCTAACACAACACATTCTCTTCTTTTGAGGATCTGAGGCATCACAAACGAGAAGAAATCCCGTTCCTTTCTTACAGCACCGTTCCATGATAACTGTTCAGGTAAATTTGCAGATCTGGATGGAAACATTCCAGGAAGTTGTATCATATGATGTCAATCCCAATCGACACTTCACCCAAACACTCTCATAATTAATACACAGAAGTTTTTTTTTAATCTCTCGTTCAAGTGTAGTCTGCTAGGTTTTCATTCAAATAGACAACATACAGTATTTATTAACGAGACTAAAGTTACAACCTGAACCTTGGCGAATGATCAACTAAGCATGGTGTGCCATGGTTTGCGCAAGAGTTAGCGATTATAGGACCAGCAATCCAGGATCAAATCTGGCGCCGTCTGTAAGGAGTGTCGTACTTTCCACCCACGACCTGCATGGGTTTCCTCCAGCTGTTCTGGTTTCCTCCCACCCTCCAAAGACATACAGGATTTGTAGATTAATTAGCGCATTTGGGCAGCAAGGGTGTGGGCCGATAACCTTGCTATAATCAACTTTTTTTTAAAATAATGTCGCCAATTGTGGAACACAAACTCTAAAATCTAATACTATCAAAAAAAGGGGAAAAAGTTTTTTTCCAAAGTATCTCAAATTAAAAATTAGTCAGCAAAACTGCAGATTGGAGCACAGAAATGAAGTACAAATTTGAGCATACATACAGTAAAACCCCTATTATCCGGAATTCAAGTAACCAACAACCTCAAGCAATCGGCAAAAAAAATCACGGAAAATAAATAGGTAAACACTGCGGAAGTTTAAAATTGGCATGACTCGTTGTTAGTTTGCCAATCCGTGAAACACAAAATCCCAAGTAAATGGAAAATTCACTTATTGGCATCTACCAATCCCCATTGGTGCTAGATACCAGGGGTTTTACTGTATTTAGACTGCAAGATCGCTTGACAAGTATGAGTTATGGATAAGTGAAGTAAAAAGGGGTATCTATCAATGGGCTAAAAAGCATCTATGCATGATGCAGAGTTGTTTCGAGATTATAATTTTAAAAGCAATTGTTAGTCTGCCCATTCCTAACAGCCAATCATCCATTGGAAGCATTTTCACTTTGACCAGGAACAATCTGCTGTGGGAACCTCGCGGGTCGAGCAGCAAAAGAAGGAGAAAAAGAATGACCGATGTTTTGGGTTGGAATCCTCCACCCAAAATGCCAACGACTTTTTTGTTCTGGATTCCACCATCTGCGGTTTCTCTTCTCATGGATGCCGTGGAAGATGAGAAGGGCTTGAAAGCAATTAAAGGCAACATCCCAGGCTTCAAAAAAAGTCTCATGAATCTCCTGAGGGAGGAATTGGGTGGGGTGGTGGGGGTGGGGGGGGGGGGGGGTCCTGGTCCATTCCTACTCAATCAAGTAAAGTCAAGAAAAATGTAACAGCCTGGATGTGTTTCTTACCTTTGTTGTGGGTGTCTTGAACGTTGTACGTAATTGTGGTCTGTTGAGTGTGAGGAGGGGAAAAAATGGTTCGGATTCAACGGTGAATCTTGTATATAATGGATTACTGAAATTTGTGATTGATTACTGTAAATTGTTTGAGTTTGAAAATCTATAAATAAAATATTTTTTAAAAAGTCTCATGAATCCAATGAGAAAATGAGAACCTTGTAGAAATCTCCAAAATATATTTGCAAGTGTAGCAAGCACATGCATTATTGGAAAACATGACAGGCGCAAGAGATTTTTGAAGGATGGCTCAACCTTGAGGTAGCTTATAATTAAAAGCCTGGGCCAAAGTACAGTGCAATCACTTTACTGCTTGCAAGATGCCCCATTTTTGCAAAGATATTGATCACATATCAATTTTGGCTTCATCTTGACCTATCACTGCGCAGCAAGTTCAATGCATCAATGTAGAGATTGAAAGCACTGCAACAGAACCTATGATGTCATTGTTTAAACCTGATCAAATCCAGCTCCCTTAATTCAAAGTTCATGACATTTACAAACATTAAGCTGAACCACTGTTTGCAGTGCCATTAAAAAGAAGTACTCAACAATGGCCAATTTGAATTCACAGTGCAATCAGGTTCACTGCAAACACACAAACGTGCTGGAGAAACCTAGCAGGTCACGCAGCATCTATAGGAAGTAAAAGGTAATCAATATTCTAAGTCAGAGTTCATTGTCAAGGTATAATCACTGTTCTAAATTACATGTCTGCTTCCCAGGTTCATACAAGTCGTCAGTGACTTAAATGCAACATCTTACATTCAGACCTGTGCATAAGAAACCATTACAAATGGCTTCAAAGAAAAAAAAATATTCCTTGTTAATTGTGAATCCTTCAAAAATTAGGTTCGAGTGCCTGGTGGTTTTCAATAATATTAAAATAATATTATTAATACTGTTACAGCGCCAGCGACCGGGTTTCAAATCCGGCGCTGTCCGTAAAGAATTTGTACGTTCTCCCTGTGTCTATGTGGGTTTCCTCCGGGTGCTCCAGGTTCCTCCCACTCTTCAAAACCTACCGTGGGTTTAGGTCAATTGGGAGCAATTGGGTGGTACAGGCTCGTGGGCCAAAAGGGCCTGTTTGTTACCAAGTTGTATGTCTAAATTTTTTAAAATTAAAAATACTTTCTTCATGAAGAATGACCAAAGAAATTCAGGTATTGCTCATGAGTAGCTTCAGACCGGCATGAAAACATTAAAGGGATAATGCATATAGCTCAGGACTAGAACTGACATTGAAATAAGTGGGTGATGGCTTTCCCCTCTGGAAAATATAAATCCTGATGTTTAAAAAGGTGAGTTGAGGCACAATTCTAGGAGGAAGTGAGAGTGGGAGAAAGAATGGTCAATTGAACGCTTGACTGAAGCACTGACCATTGTTTTTCTCCTACTGCGGCTTCTCGACCTGCTGAATCCCTCGAGCAGATTGGGTTTTTTTTGCTCTAGATTCCAGCATCTCAGGTGTCCATTTTATTGTGGGCCTGGAGTGATACAAGTGATTCCTATGTTTTCCAAAAACGACCCACCACTTCCACATAAACAAATATTCCTCTTCGCCAGTGGTTTTCAAAATTCTGAAACCACGCGTCTTCAATACATTTCCTTTAAAAAAAATGAATACAGTATTAAAAAGTATATTGATTCCTGTGTCAGACAGAAATAACTTTCTTTAGGCAAGAAACAAGAGTTCAAAATAAAAAGTATCACTGCAGATTGAAACCAATGTCACACGGGAAGGAAAGACTTCAATCCTCCCTCTTCTCATCACCAAGACAAATGGTATTTCCTTTTAGAATAAAATTTGAGAGATTGTTAAAAGAATATCAATGTTCTGACACCGCTTCTAACTCTCCAGCACATATGTGCGTGTGTGTTTTTTTAAAAAAAGACTGTGGCAGCCCGCCACTGCTGAGATCGAGCCGTCACATCGCACAGCAGAATAACACACTGTAACACGTCCCTTAATGCAGCGAACCAGCGCAGTTGAAAACTGGAGCAGTACAACACCCTAAAATGGCGCTGGCTAAGCTGCCCAGCTAACAGATCAATAACAGGCTGGGGAAGAAGGGTATTCACATGCAAGAATGTTCCCGCCCACTATTGTTATTCAGGCAGCTGATGTCAGCCAATCAAACAAGTGGCAGAAACTCCAACTGTATAAAAGGAGCCTTTCCAGCCTCAATAAATCTCAGATTTTAACCTCCCCACTGCGAGTGGCTGTGTTTCTTTGCAGAAGACACTGAATAATAAAATGTGTGAATCATCTTCACCAAGAAATAAAGATGCAAACCTTTTAAAGTCAAAGATTTTAATCTATTATGTTGTTTTCAATAAAATGATTTATTTTCAGGATTCTTCCCAAGTCTCATGGTCAAAACACAATAACCAGGGAATGATTCTGGGAAAAACGTCTGAGGAGTGTGATGTCACAAGATGTAGTTTTATATTATGATAATATAACATTACTAACAAAATAACATGAGAGATTGGTGAACTTCAAATTACTTTAAAATCAGTTCTCTATTGATTGGCACATGTATTTGAAATCTGATTAGGTTCTGCAGTCAAATTTACTTGAATAATAGAACATTATGAAATGAAATCATTAATTTCCATAGAGTGTGTTGGATTTCCAGATACATTTATGGCACCAATGTACAGCTAAAGCTATTTTATGCGACAAAAGTTATTTCTATCTGAAATCTTTCAGGTCCTTCTCGCAAGTGTGGCAGTCTTTTTACAAATTCTACCCAGATCTTCTATGTATCCAACATATATTCAGTGGCATTACTCAGACGATTCGAAGTCACTGAACTGGACAGTTGGGGTCTTCTTTAGTGATGTTTCAAGTGGTTCAGAGTATTCTGCAAAGCATTTGTTAAGCCCTTCAAACTTTGCTTTGGTTTTATTTTTATAATTTTTTTTGGTATCCTTCCCCCCATTCATGGCCCCATTCACTCCATACTCTCCATTTCATCCTACACTATTAGCCAATCTCATGCAATACCACGGAGATGTCAGTATAATTACACAACAATCCACCCACAACTTTTATGCCAAACATGTGTTCAACCCCACTAGCACCACATTTTGTTCTAATCACATCTGCTCTTGGCAATGACCACATCTATTGACACTAATATTTCTCCGACCCCACCCCCCTTTTCCACCTACAACCCCAACCTAATCCAGTTCCAAGCAATTATCCCTTTCCAGTGCTCAATGTCAGAGGGATGAGACATTCTTTGCCTAAACTAGGCTAGATCTGTTCTCTCATTTGGGTTTTATCTTGGAGGCCCTACCTAAAACTGCAACAGACCTCCTGTGCAGCTCAACTTCAATGCACCTTTCAAACTAGTTCCTGCAGTGTATGGAAATTTTTTAAAATTCTGTGCAGATAAATTCCATGAAATGAAGAGCATTTAACTTGAAAATCATTGGGCAGAAATGTGTATGAATCTTTTTTTGGGGAGAAAAAATACAAATCAAGTCACCTTGAACTAAGTGAAACCACTTTAATTGCAAATATACATTACACCTCAGAGGCAAGTCAGTTCGTGCCATTCACGACTTGCTGCAGTTTAGAAAAGAAAAATTGGCAAAATGGCTTGTTTAATTATCCAGTAAATGACGCAGAATTTAATAGCGCTCTTGTCCAATTGGCAAGCAAGATTAATGGTAAGCTCTCGCCTGTAATACTCAAAGAGGAACTTTGATTATTAAGGAAATCTGTGGGTAGATAATTGAAAACCTTCTTGTTAAAAATGCAGTGGGAAATAATGGAAGGCAGATCTTCATGCTCTAACCAACCCATACATGAAATAATGTACTGCACCATATCTTGCCATTCTTTCTCAGGTTCTCAAGTTCAGTCTGAAAAATATAGCAAATGGTGATGATGCAAATTATAGGAAAATTATTTTCTCTGGACATACTATGGAGCAATGCCTTCCCTTATTACTTCAACGAATTTTAATTAATACGTGTCTTTTATCATAGCTTTTTTTAAAAATACAAAGAATGCATGAAATCATGGTCATTCAAAAATGATACATTGTTACCCCTTTTCTGCATTTTGGTGGATCTCATGCTATTTAAATAGGTCCAGCATGGACTTTATCGGTGTGTCTGCACCAATTAAAATGAGTAGACTTCACTATTTTCTTCAGCAACATGAAAGAGAAATCCTCATTCATTCGTAAGATGTGGCTCTCACCAGGAAGACAGTGTTAAATGCCTGTCCTTAAATTTTACATTTAAATAAAGATGTACAGCAATGTAACAGACCCTTCCAGCCCACGGAGCCTAATTCACCTACAACCCCCATATGCTTCGAAGATTGAGAGGAAACTAGAGCTCTCAGAGGAAACCCGCACCGATATACGGAGTACGCGGAAACTCCATACAGACAGCGCTGGATTTGAATCTGGGTAATAGCACTGTGCTAACCGCTACGCTAACCGTGTCATCCAGCAAGCTGAATTACTTATTTACCGATTCAAAGAGTTGTTAAGAGTTGGCACCCCGCTGAACGACTCTGGTGTGGAAAATAGTGCAAACCGCTCATGAGTGGTAGACTTCCTTACTGAAGAGCATTTGTGAACCAGCCATTTTCAAGGCTGTTTTCATGTATGCGGGTCTTTATTTCAAATTTGTTGAGTTAACTGGTTTTAAATTCCCCAATGAGGGATTTGAATTCGAGTCCCTGATCAGTCCGTTGAGAAATCTGCATTGCAAGTCCGATGAAATAGTTTATGTTCAGTAATATTAACTTTGGGTGCAGATGCTTTATTATAATAAATAGTAATAGATAAAATAATATAGTTTACTTTTTAAAGAACAAACGTGTCAAATGCTAAGGATCAAGAAACAAGACACCAAAAGGTGTGCACAGATGAAAAACAAATCGAAAACCAAGCTACAGTAAAACCCCTGGTATCCGGCACCAATGGGGATTAGTAGATGCCAGATCAGTGAATTTTCCAGTTGCCTGAGATTGTGTGCTACATGATGAGCGAATGGCAAGGCGCGCCATTGTTAAACGTCCTTATTTTTTACCTATTTATTTTCCACTTTTTTTTGCCAGTTGCTTGAGGCTGCCGGTTGCCTGAATTCCAGATAGCAGGGGTTTTCCTGTATTTTGTGCATTTTTGGTTGCACTCACTCAAGTCGAGACTCATTTCTTATTCTCTTGCAGTTTTTTTTTTCAGCGTCCATCTTATCCAAATGACATCGATACGGGAAGGCACAAAATCTGTCTCCACCCAGATTTTCAACCACATCAATCTGAATGACATTAGATACTTACTCAGGTCAGTGCTTACTAAGTCTCTTTCTTCTATTCTCTCCGATATAATGGTTAGGAGTCTGGACACTGAATCCAGCAATGCAAGATCAAATCTTGAAGGAATTTTGTAATGTACCTGCATGAATATTTTTCACCAGGATTTTGCTCAGACTAGAGAGCTTGAGTGACAAGGAGAGTTGATTCGGATGGGCCTTTGTTCCCTAGAGCATAGGAAATGGAAGGTGATCTTACGATGGTTTCTAAGATCACAAGGGGCATGTCTTTTCACCAGGACAGAAGATTTGAGAACTGGAGGGCAATAGAGGCAAGTGATTGAAGAGGAACCTGGGGGCAGCTCTTTCACTCAGAGGTTGGTCTGTGTCCTGGAATAAGCTTTCAGAAGAAACCCTAAAAGCGGCACAATGTTGACGCTCAAAAGACACTTGGACAGGAAAGACTTGGAAGGATAGTCACCAAATACAGATAAATGGGTCTGGGCCAGAAGGCAAACTTGATTGGCATGGACAAGTTGGTTCACAGGTCCTGTTCCACGTTGTATGGTTTCAATATCCGTTTGTACAGCCTTCGAATATCTTAATCATGAACACATAGACACATCTCTCAGGCATTACCAGGACACATAGTGGTCAGCTTCCTAACTTTGGGAGCATTCCAGCTCACATCTGCTGATATGTGCCACATAGCAGCATTAGGGAGGTCAGTGACATGCCAGTCCACACTGCATTCACTTCTTCATTCACTGCACCACTGTTGCATCTGGAGTACACACTGTAATCTGCCAGACTTAAATGTTTCTCTGAAGTGAAGGCATTCAGAGATATCATTTTGTCGTCAAAGATGCCTGCCAACTTCCTGCCGGCAGCTCCTGGTGTTAGCTATGGAAGGTATTTGCAAGGGTGACTGCTTTGCAGAGAAAATATCCCTCCTCCTGCTATAAATGCTCAAGAATGTGCTAGCACATTTAAGGGGATGGCGAATGAGCTTCTGAATAAATGTTGAAATATTGGCAAGAATGAGAGAAAGAACTAGCAATATCACTGTTCTTGAAACAAAGTGATGCAATCCACCAATCCTATTTTCCAAATGCCATGATCTTCTAACACGTTTTTTTTTGTAATGCAAAAAGACTCATTTTATTTTGATCTAAGCAATATTGCCAAAGGTTTATAGTATTTTAATCACATACAAATATATTTATCCTCTAACATATGTTGAAAAGCCAAGCAACAATGCTTTGAGATCCAAACATCAATGAATTTTTAAGATGAGTATAAATTTAATTGTGAGTTTGTTTATTACTCTCTCTTCCAGATGGAAATTATTTTTTTTCCAATTCAGATCCAGATGGAGTTCATCCAGTAAGCTTTTAATCTGTGCTGCAATGCAAAAGCTGAAAGGTGTAAACATTTCAAATTGGATATGGAGACTAGATAAAATAAGAGTAAGCGCCTTCCAAAGTTCAACACATATTCACTCAATCATATTCGTTGTACAGACTCTCCCTCCCTCCTTACAAGCACAATGAGAATCAGTATTTTCAATCCTCATCTTCCTTCGCGTGTCACAAGTTACAGAAGGGTTTCTCAGGTCCCCTCCCCTTTTGGTTCCTGAAGCAATCAGTCCAACAAGTTTCATTTACTCTCAGACATTTTCTTTCTTCTTCTGCTTTACACACCCCCTGCATACTCCTACTATCTGTCGTGTTAGACAAGCAAAATCTCGGTTTCCTGCTCTACGAACTTTTATAGTACCTTTTGGTAGCAGGAACTTGGCTGGCACTCACCTGTTTATATAAAAAAAAAGAAAAATATATTTTTTAAATGGGCAGCACAGTTAGTGCAGCGGTTATTGCCAAGCTGTTACAACACCAGCAACCGGGGTTCGAGTCTGGCATGGTCTGTAAGAAGTTTGAACGTTCTCCACATGTCTGCGTGGGTTTTCGCTGGATGTTACGATTTACAACCACCCTTCAAAATGTATCGCGGGTTTGTGGTTGCACACCACTGGCCTACTGCAGGGGGCAACCTCTGTACCTGCAGAAGAGCATGGGGACAAAACAACACCTGGCCGGCTGTCAATCAGCCGACCTGAATAGACCAAGCCCCACCCAGTCAGGTATCAATCACCCTCCGGGATATAAGCCTGAGATGGCCCTTTGAAGACACTCTCAGAGTTTACAGCAGCGCTCCTCACAACTGGCTCTGTGGAAGCTTATGTCGAAGAAAGCCTGTTGTACAGACTTTAGGTTTTGTGTGTTTGCTTCTATCTGATAGTGCACCACAGGGTTGCGGGCCAAATGGGTGTAATTTGGCTCATGGGGTGAAAGGGCCTGTTACCGTGCTGTATGTATAAATTTCAAATTTACCTTAAAATATTCTCACGGTCTGGACATCAGAGAAAAGGTGAAAATTTACTGCTAATCTCAAGTTGCCCTCAAGAAGGTAGTGGTGGACCTTTTTAATATGCTACAGGCTCAATGGCGAAAGGGCAATTACAGTGTTCTTGGGCAGGACGCATCTTGTTCATCGAGGAAGGATGGTATGTAATTTCCAAATCTCAATGGCATGTTGAGGTTGTGGCTTTTCACTCACCAGTTGCCTTGGTCTTGGAGGAGACCATCAGAAAAATGTCAAAATACCCATTTTCATTCTTACCTTGAAGCTGAGGACAATTACACACATCTGAAAATTAAATGCATGCATGTCTGAACCATGAGCTGTCCTGGCTGAATCAAGACTCAACAGTGGGGAACAGTTAGTTTTAAGCAAGCAGTGCCTGAATGCACTCCTTCTCTCACTGCTGATGACCGACAGCAGACTTTGGGCAAGGCTGGTTACGTCCTTTCAACCAGCACAGAACCATAAAATACTGTAGCACGGAAACAGGCCTTGTGGCCCTTCTAAAGGAACCTCATCACCTTGGCCATACTTTCTCCTCACTGCCACCACAGAGTCACAGAAGCCTGAAGACCAGAACTTCTAGGTTCAAGAACTGTTTTCTTCCAACAACCATCAAATTCTTCAACCTATGACATAACAAGACCACCACCAAAGATTCATCCATCAAGCAAAACATTTTCTGCACTACCAGCTGACTGCGAATATTTATTTTCTCTTCTTTTTATATTTTACTATCATTTTTTTCTCTTTTTGTGGCTCCAACTGCACCAACCTGTGAATTTTACAAAACAGGGAAACTGCAGCCTGCAAGATTGTCATTGTGTCTGCACCTTGTTCCTGTGTATGCTCATTCATTCATTAGATACACTAATCAATTAGTAATAGTGAAGTCTATTACATACAAAACTGGGAATCTTGGCACAAAGCAAGTAAAAATTATTTTCTTCTGCAAATTATTCTAAACACAAGCTTTTTGTCTTGTCCCCAAAATCAGTGAAGTGAGGAATGTTAACACCTCTCCTGTTAACTTCACTTTCAACCCAATCCATTTCGAGCCTCTCCCAATTTAGTTAAAACTACCCTCCTGATTGATATCTTTGTTTCTCCTCAACCATCAGCCCAAAACCAATTGCATGTATTGGCAATCTGATGGTGGATGCTAATAAGGAAACTTTCAATTAATACTTTTGTTTCAGAAACACACAAAGCAATTAATGTAGGCTAACTTATTTGAAATACAGGTGGTATTGAAATCCAGGGAAATCTAATATCAATGTTTCGTTGATTATTTCCTACAAAATACCACCCTCCAGCTCTTTAGTAAATGCTTTGTTGATGTCCAATAATCATGGGGTCAGTTCTTCTCAAATGGTAAACTCTAGTGTCAGAATTCTAAAACTTATAGCTCCCTGGCTAGGAAGAGAGAGATCATTTCTGATTTATATCACAAAAAGTTAAATCTAATCTGAACTCCCTGATTTTTAATAAGACACTCTTGTGAAGCTCAATAATTACGGTGTCTTCTCAGACAAATGCACTGTCTTACCCATTTGAGATTAGATCTGTGATGCTGACAACATACCTTTCACTGGACTTCATTAAGTCAGTCCACATTGCCAAAAAGCAATTAAGTGCAGCAGGAAACACTTGAATAACTGCACAGATGGGAGGTGATTGGAGGAGTATGGGCAGGAGGGCACATGGGTCAGCATGGACAGTCTGGGCCTGTTTCTGTGTTGTAACACTCCAGGAAACAAGTGCAAAACTGAAGTAAAAATACAATGCTGGAGAAACTCTGCAGGTCAGATAGTGTACTTTCTATAGCAGTGGTTTTCTTTCCACTCACATACCACTTTAAGTAATCTCTATGCCATTGGTGCTCTGTGATCAGTAAGAGATTGCTTAAGGTGGTATGTGGGTGGAAAGGTTGAGAAGCACTGCTGTAGACCCAATTGTTACTGAAATATTTTGCTTGAAAAAAACTGTCATTGGCCCATTTCCTTTGGAGTTATGAAACCGTGCACATAACAAGTCCATTAAGTACAATTAAAAAAGTGGTTTTCCAACTTTTTCTTTCCCTCACATACCACCTTAAGCAATCCCTTACTAATCACAGAGCACCTATGGCATAGGGAATACTTAAGGAAAAGGATGAAAATCACTGTTCTATGGCAAAGATAAAGATACATAACCAACACTTCGGGCTTGAAACATTCATCACAATATGAAGAGCTGTAAGCAGGCATCAGAAACTAAATGATGGGGAGGAGGAGTGGGAGGGGAATGAGCACAGTCCCAAAGGCAGAAGATAATAGTCAGATAAGGGAGGAAGGGAACATAAGCAAGAAGGGAAGGTTCTGTGAATGGAGGGAAGGGGGTGGAGAGCTGGAGGGAAAATGGAGAAAAGGCTAACGGAAACCAGAGATGTTGATGTTACTGTTATCCGTTTGGAGGGTGCCCAGACAGAAGATGAGGTGTTGCTCCTCCAATTTATGGGTGTCAACTTTCCATTGTCTCTCCCTTCCTTCCATCTTCTGCTTCCACCCTCTTCCCTCTCCATCCCTCCTTCCCCTGCTTGCTGGTGTGCCCTCCCTCCCTTATCCACTATTAGCCCTGCCTTAGTGTCTGAGCTTCTCACCTTGCCTCTCCCCACACCACTATTTTGTTCGGGTGCTTGCCTGCATATTTTCACACCTCGATGAAGGGCTCAAGCCCGTCACATTGGTGATGTATCTTTATCTTTGCTATATAAAGGACACTGTTTGACCTGCTGAGTTTCCCCTGCACTGTGTTTTTACTTCAACCACGGTGTCTGCAGACTTGTGTGTTTTACTTCTGCCAAGATTGAAGGCTGCACAGCTAGAGAATTTCACAGTCAGCATGAAAAAATGTGCAGTTATGTCAGACTGTTTCAAAATCTTACTGGTTGACACGAATTTAAGTCATTTCCAAGAGTAGCGTCTAGTGTAAAGATGTTTAATGTGCTGAATAATTTGCACACAAATACACTCTCCGTTTTCCTCTAATTATTTCCACAGTGGATTTTTTTTAATAAATCGTTCATCTCTGATGTATGTTACATTGGGTACAGATATTTTGTAATATATTTTATGCCTTCTCATGGAAACGAGTAAGCAATCATGTCCAGGAAAGAAAGGAGCCATTTGACTTTCCTTGTCATGGTTACCTGCCCAGACTGCTTCCTAAAAATGTTATACCAGCATCTCCTTTTGTCCCACTCGAAACTCTAGAATGGCCTGCTCAGATTTGAAGCCACAAATTATGAATGTCGCTTCAAGGTTCAATAAAGATCTTCAAACATAACTCTCAATCTTGGACTGAAGACACTCCCACATGGCAAATGAACCCCCCATTCACCATCTGACTCATTCTAACCTTCTAATTACAACCTGAAATTAAACTGGCAGAGTAGAACTGCCTCACATTATAATGACATTATAATGAAAATCATGGAGCTTCACTATTGGGTAGTGGGCCACTCAGTCAAGACAAAAAAAAAATTCTGCGCTCCTCAAGTAACCCTTGAAAGCTTGAAAATGAATCCACTTTATCCAACAAACAACCTACTGATGCATATAACAGCAGCACTGCCGCTGGAAGACAGAGACACAGTGCTGCTCCGAAGGGTTCAACTGCCTGGTCCCAATGCCGGCAGCTCTGTGCAGGCTTTAAGTGACCTATTAAAGGAGCTGAGTGTTTGTAAGTAAAATCCTGTGACCGTGGAGAACTGTGCCCAAGCTGGCGGAGCCTGTGCTTGGCAGCAGCTGCAAGTGGTTGCAGGCTGGCACAGGGCACGAGGAACGGGGAGGACCCCCCCCCCCCCACCCCCCGAGAAGGAGAAGCAGAGAAGACGACCCTATAGGACAGTGAGCATGCGTGCAACTTGCGGTAGGGGGACCGCACAGGCTGCGGATTGCTGGAGTCTGGCTCAGAGGAACCAGGTATCGGAGCCAAGATTTCAAAGGGCAAGAAGGGCTCCCCAAGGGCCTCAGCGCTGAAGGCTTCCTGGTTGTGCCAGAGGTTTGGTTCTAGAGCTCGGCTTGGTGATTAATCGAACAGAAGGGTATGCAGTTGTGGGATCACTAGAGGCGAGTCCATGAACCCTCAGTGATTCTGAAGAGACTCTTTTTTGCTTCTCTTTCTCTCGAACTGCAGGTACTTCTGAATATTATGTGAAGCCAAGAAATGTATTACGAAGTTCCACTAAATGTATTACGAAGTTCCAATTTTCCAAACCTGTCTCGCACTCTCACAGTTTCCAAAGCTGCATTTCTAAAACCTGGAGCACCCACTGGAATAAAGACTGACCTTTTTCCCTGAGAAATTTAGCTTTTCTGGTTATTTTGTTGTTTTGAGTGATGAGAAATAAGGTGGAATACATACATACACACAGAAGGGCTTGCAGCATGGTAACAGGCCATTTCAGTCCACAAGTCCGTGCCGCCCAATTTACACCCCATTAACCTACACCCCTCCTCCCACCGGTACATTTTAAAAGGTGAGAAGAAACCGAAGCCCTCGGAGAAAACCCACGCAGACCCAGCCAGCACTCTGCCAGACAGCTTTCACTCAATGCCAAAGTGCAGACAAGTATTAAAACTGGAGGAAAAAAAATGTCATATGCACAACTGATGGAGGTGCTTCCGTTGAGTTCAAAGCTCAGTCAACCATGATTTCTAACAATAACAAAACCTCTTTCGTCAAGATCCACATTGAAACTGCCTCTCTTCAGAGCTGGAGTCTCTGCCACACTTGATAGGTGGTCCACTAAATGATACCTGAAGCCAAGTCAGCAGATTCCAATCTCCTCACAGCCTACACCAAAAACTCTGGACTTGATCAGTTTTACGATTCTTGATGGAATTTGCAAGATGGAGGCTTGCCTGCTTCCCAGCTAAATTAGCAGATGTAACTTTCCCTTCTTCTAACGAGTGACATGAACTGTTGGTGAAGGAAAGGGGAAGCACGGAGTTGGTGAAATTAGATGTACTTTTTCCATCTGGGCCCGCACTCTGACACTGAGATTAAATATAGATGTTTCAGGTGCCCACTATCAGCTCCATAAGTAACGGTCTCAGAATCAACTCATACACTAAATTATCAACTCTTGCAGATGAAGAGGCATCACTGGTCCACAAAGATCCAGTTTCTAATTACACACAACAGCCAGTTTAAGAATGTTGAGCTAAAAATTGTATTGCCTTTCACACAAGAAGATTTTGGCCACAGTTGCAACTTTCTTTTTTTGGCTGCACTACTTCGTTGATAATCGTGCTTCTCAGTTATACGACCTCCTCATATGGCAACAAAAGCACAGGAACAAAAATAAAACAGAGGTGGAAGAATATTTACTGACCATTTCACATGCAGTAAAAATCCCCAGTATCTGGCACCTACAGGGATCACAGATGGCGGAAGTGCGAATTTTCCAGTTGACTAAGACTCACTCTTACAATGCCTAATTAATACACCTGCATTAAGAATAAACAGTTTAAAAGACAAAAGACAGGGCAAAATGTAAAGTAATTTGAAACAAAAATCAGCACTGTTGCCTTTATGTTCTTACAAGCTCCAGTTTTAGTAAAATGGGATTATCTAGACAGGAGGAACTGAATGGTCACATTTAACATTTCACACAAGCACCATCACAACACATGAGAGCCCAGTGAACATTCACTACACTGGAAGAATTGAGGGAAGGCTTGTCACTGTCTGTTCCAAATTTGCTACATTTGCAAAGACACTGTGATTTTGCAGGGGAGAACCACTCTGGCTGCTGGAGAGGAAGCAGCTTTTTGAAGCAGCTCTTGTGACCAACCATTTTTGTGGAATTCAGAGCAAAGGATACTCTGTGAATGACTGGGCCTTTTTGGTGGGTTGACCTGTGCCCGAAAGGTCTTTTAGGAAACAAAATGATTCATTTTGAGTGTGACTAATAGTAAAGGTCACATGGATAGACTGGTGACAGGGTCTTGGAAACTTTGAGGAGGCTGCCCAGTTGTTGCCTATAAAAGGACCAGTTATGATTACAGCTCGTGTGGATGGGCATTTCTTCAAAGGCAACGCAAGGAGAATGATTTGAAGAAACTACCAAATTGTTTATTAGTTTAGCTCAATAATGCTGAGGTCCTTCTTCAGACAATTCTCTTCAGTGATGCTGATTAAATAGAATGTACCAATTCATGAGACTTACTTCCAAGAGTCTCCATTATGACAAATCTGGGGCAATTCCCAGCAATTCTTGGAGCACATGCTCCTGGCAACATACTCAATCTTCATTTTTATATCAGTTTTTTTCCCCCCCAGATGTGACCTTCTCTTCCCACAGATGCGACCAGACTGCTAGTAGTTTCTGATTTTATTTCAGATTTCCACTATCTGCATCATTTTTTTTGTTTTCATTTACAATCGGATTCTGGTCTGGGAATGCCAGACTTGAAGATCTCCTCCGCGTGACATCTATTGATCTCTTTTGCCTTGTTCACCCTCTCAGACCTCAAATGCTAACTTCCTTTGTTTTCCACAGATGCTCCCTACGTTCTCCACCTTTGGAAAATCATGGGTCTCGAATAGCTCTTAGTAAATTATTTGATTCTTCCTCGCCTCTTAAACTGAGCCACTTCCTTTACTAATATTCCAAAAAACAGTAAAATCCCCAGTGTCTGGAATTCAAACAACAGAAACACAACCAACAGGCAAAAAAACCATAAAACAAAGAAATAAATAGAATTAAGATCAATAAAAATTTAAATAAAAGTTTAAAATTGTGAAAATAAATGTTCTCCAAACAACTCACAACTTCTTGAAGATGAGAGCAAATATTCATTTCTCCTTCACCCGCAGCAGCTGTTTGAATAAAGTTTCAATAAAGTTGTGTTTGAATAAAATGGCACTGCCCAGGATGAAGAGCCGGTGATGCCACTCTCTGCTGGGGCAACTCTCCCAAAGTGTCTCACTATCCCCACCTATTATACGTCTTTATTAGTATTAAGTATATTAGTAAGGCTTCATCTGTAAACTTGGGGGAGAGGGGGATTAATTATGATGGCGGCACGGTTAGAGAAATGGTTAGCATAACGGCTACAGAACCAGGGTTTGAATTTAAATTTTGTTATTTTTGGGAATTACCTGATTAAAGTGAACTTTACATAATTATGGCCTACAATACTGATTTTTTTTCCCAAATTTTTCACTGTCTTTTGTCCTCTAAACAGTATTCTTAATGCAGGTGCAATAGTTAAACATTGTAAGAGTGTGTCTTAGTCAAGGAAAATTCGCAATCCCTGTGACAGATACTGGGGATTTTACTGTACCATATACACCACAAACAATTCAACAGCTGCCCACATTTTCATCAGTTAACAACAGCAGGCAACAAGATCTGAAATTGAAGCTCACAGGATAATAGTTTACAATGGCTTTTTCCACATGAAATATTTGCATTAAATTGTACACTTGCATGCTAATGCAAAGGAGACAAGCAAGATACCTTCACAGACACACATGAAGAGAAACTGAAAAGTAACTGCTCAACTTGCATGAAAATGCTGATATTTTCCCTTCAATTATGAAGTTAAATCTGTATTTGGATTATTTTAGATTATAAAACAGCACTCAAACTGGATACAAGTCCTTCACTCATGACTAAAGACTTTTGAAAAGAAACAACTGTTCAGGTTGTTGAACAAAGCAAGTTCAACAAGTCAGATTACAATATGATTTTTAAAGTATAATTCTAGAAATAATTTCAACCTTGGCAGGGGGTGGAACAGTGAATGGAAATAAAATGATTATTGAAGTCTTAGCATGAAAGAATCTATTCAATGGAAAGAATACCACATGTGATCCCTCTATCAATTAAAATGTAATAAGTTCATGCAAGCCAGTGTGAATGAAAGATGTCAATTCCAATAGTGAGAAGAATTCTACCAGTCACAGTGTTGGGAGATTGGGGGGGGGGGGGGGGAGAAGGAATGTTCCTGTTAACATTTTGAATCTTTCTGATATTTGTTCGATCCATCTTCAGCCAATTCAATTGCTGCTAAAATCCAAGATGGTACAGATTTGTAATTACTTCAGTGGTACAATTGAACCCCCTCATTAATCGGCAATTACATAATTACAATGCATAATTTCAATGCATCTGTTCACTGGGTGAGCAGTTCACATTGTTCTTCCAATCTCAACAATATGTTATGATAATCCATGGCAGGAAATGTGTTCTGCAATAAATGATCTTGTGTTTTATCAGATCTACATGTGTGGGCTCATCATTTCTTCCTCCCTCACCACCATCCAGCATCCTGAACAGCCCTTCCACGTGAAGCAAAGATTCACCTACACCTCCTTTAACCTCATTGACTGCATTCAGCACTCCCAATGTAGATTCTTTGCAGACTTGGGAGACTGTTCAGATTTATTGTCAGAATACATACTGGACATCACATACAACTCTGAGCATCCTCACTCTGCCTGCAATGGCCACCAACTCTCCTTTCTGTTCCCACACCAATCTGTCGTTCCTTGACTTTTGCCATTGCTGGAGTGAGGACCAACATCAATTGGAGGAACAACACCTCATATTACCCCTGCGCAGTCTACAGCCCAATGGTATGAACATAGAATTTGCTAATTCTATTCTCCAAGCGCCCCAAAATAATGCAGTTCTTTAAGACAGGCGTCATCCCATCTGCTCTGTACCTCCTTCAGGGCCAACACCTTTTTCCAAGCCTCAATGCAGTGGCTCAGAGAGGGTAATTAAATTCTTTTGATTACATTTATATTCTTATGCTTGTTATCAAATGTACTTCAGTTTTATTTAACTACATTTACTCTACGCTCCTCAGAAGCCTGAAGAAATTTGGCATGTCCTCAAATTATGTTCATACTTTTCCTCAATGCATCTTAGAAAGGATCCTGCTTGGATGCATCACAGCTTGGTACAGGAATTACTGTGCCCAAGAACAGAAGATGTGGCCCAGTATTGTGACCGCAAACCAACCTCCCGTCCAGCGACTCCATCTACATCTCACATTGCCTAGGAAAAGCTGCCATTAATATTAAAGGACTAATCCTATGCTGTCTGCACTCTTTTCTCCCCTATCTTCATTTATCATCTGCCTGTACCTGCACAGCCAGATGAAACAGTTTTTCTCCAGACCATGGTGCACACACAATGTACAGCACAAAACAACCACGTATGATCTGTACGCTGAGACATTGTTTTAAAAAATATAATTATTTTAGATGATTTACACTGTTACGGAATACTGCTCATCAATCTCACAGCTGAGGGAAGAAGCTAATTTCCAGCCTGACGGTCCTGACTTTGATGTTCCTGTACATTCTTCTCGATGGTAGTGGGTAAAATATACTGGACACTGGTGGAAAGGCTCCTCCATAATTCTTTGAGCCTTATTTAAGCAACAATCCTGGTAAATGTCTTCAATAGAGGAAAGGGAGACCCAAGTAATCTTCTTGGCCATTTTGTTGATCTTCTGGTCTTGCTATCATACCAAGCAATGATGCAGCGGACAGGACACTAATTTCTGCCCCTGTAAAATGTTGTCAAGATGGGGGCTATTAGCCTTGCCCTCCTCAACCTCCTTAGGAAGTGATAATGCTCCTGCACCTCCCTGACTAAGGAGATGATATTGTGGGTCCAAGATAGGCCAGACTTTGTTTGGTGCTCTCCATTCCAAACATGACAGATCCATTCATGTGAAATGGAGAACGGTCAACCATTGCCCCCTGAAGTCCATAATCATCTCCTTTATCTTCTCCACGTTAAGGATCAGATTCTTGTTCTCTCACCATTTTACGAGCCACCCAACCTCCTTTAGGCCCAACTACTGTTGTATCATCTGCAAACTTGATGATTCTTTTTGAACTGAACCTGGCAGTGGCGTCATGGGCCAGCAGCGTGAAAAGTAACCAGCTGAGTACACAGTTCGGAGGTGCACCAGTCCTCTGAAACTTGAGATTTTGCTACCACCCCAGACTGTCTTTCACTGAAGAAGTCCAGAATCCAATTGCAGAAATTGGCTGAGTCAATCTCTGCAAAAGGTTACTTCAGAGAACATCTGCTTTTACAATTTTAAACTTGCGTATCTTTTACCTATCATTTTTTTTTTTTAATTTATTTTCCTCTGTTTATTTTTGCTGGTTTCTTGAATTCCGGATACCAAGGGTCTTACTGTCGTACCCTTTCATAATGTACTTTACTGCAGTGGAAAATTTGCCTCCTGGACCAAGCTGCCCAGATGCAGGAGAGGATAGAATCAGTGGCCATGTGGAAGTCCTATCTCTGGAGGCCTGATCAGCAAATCAGGTAAGTGGATGTGATTCATACCCGAGAACTATCATAAGCCCCTTTTCCAATGGCATCCCAGTTAATTGGCCCAGGATAGGAAGCCCTTTGTGCCATCTCCACTAGGCCACCCTTAACTGGGACACTAATTGCCTTTCTACCGACCACATATCCCTGGGGATCGGAGTGTTCTACCTTCCCTTCAACTGGAAATGACTTTCTGCTGTCCCTTTTCCACTGGTTTTATCAGAACGCTGGCATCAGCAAACACCAGGGATATGACATCATTTGACGCCAGCTTTCGGACAATGTTTCTATTCCACTGGGATAGGGTGCCAGTGGAAAAGGGGCTAAGGATTGTAGAAATGAAGGGTCGGGGGTTTGGTGCCAAATTTTGAGTGGAAGGATGGGTTGGAAAGATCAAATCCAAGATTGGACATAGTTTACAATTGTCCCTCGGCAGTGTCATGGTTTGAAGGATTGCACTGGGAAAGGCTTTATTTCATTTGAAATTGATGCAATTATCACTTAAGGCATGGGGATAAATCACTCTGGGGAAATGCCCAGTTGAATTTCCTGAATGGTGTGAAATAGTCATCAGAAATTTTCAGTCATATTGAACAGAAATCAGAACTGCACCATCTGGCTGAATTTCTTCGCCATTTCAATGTGCAAATTGACTGCTGCATTGAATTTCCTGTATAACATTTTAGAACCACCAAATGGCCACCCATTTCCATTCCCCGCCCCATTCCCTTGCCGACATACCTTTCGACGGTCCAATGCACACAGACTGAGATCAGCCGCAAAATTGGAGGAACGACACCTCACATTCTGTCTGGGCATTAACACTGACTCCTCCAGTTTCCATTAGTCCCCTCTCCCCCCCCCCCCCAAGTCTCCTTTCCTCCAGCTCTCTCTCTCCCTCTTCTCTTTTCCCTCAGTCTCCTTCCCCCATCTTAGCATTCACAGACCCAACCCCCCACACAATCAATTTTCATCTTTCCTCTCTCCTGTCCTATCCTTCTTCAATTAACACCTTTTGTTTGTTGGTCTGTATTCCCCTCCCCCTCCACACCACCCCCCCCCCCCGCCCCCCACCTTCACCCTTTGCCCTTTCTTTTAATTCAGGTGCCTGCCGGCTTTTTACTCACACCTTGAAGAAGGGCTCAGGTCCAAAACGTCAGTTATATATCCTGCAAGACCTGCCGAGTTCCTCCAGCATTTGTGTTTTCACTGTTTTCAATTAACATTTTGAACTATCTGCATTGATCAGTGCTTTGGGGTGTTCCATAATATTTTGAAACCTATTTGCATTTTCCAGGTTGAATGATTTTCTAGCTGTTTTGAAAGTGTCAAGATGACCTGTATTAATGCTGCACCCTGATGTTTGCAGTAGATCGCAAAACCATGCAGAACTGAAATACTGGAACAAATTTGGAAGCGCGTATTTAAGAGGCGAGTCATGAGAAACAAAAATAGGATGCTGTTTAAAAATGCAAAATCAAAAGAAGGGAATATAAACCTTCTATTTGATTAATATACAATCTAATATTACATGAGACATCCAGCAAACCAAGAAATGCATGTCTTAACTGAGTAGAGAGGTGCTTTATAGCCAACTGAATTAAATGCATGTTACCACAGAGTTATAAATACTATTGTCCAAGTATCAATCAGTTCCCAGCAGACAGATAACATAATTGCCAATGAACTGAGAGATCAGAAATAGAATTCCAAAATCACAGAATCTTGATAGTGTTCAGCAAAGCAGTCAACAGCTGAAAGAACAAAACGCTCTGGATGAAAATCATGATCAGTTGAGCCTTTCCTGCTTCAATATTATTGAGCAGGTCGATTAATCTTGGATGACCTTTGTATTTGTTATTCTGGGCTGCATTTCCCTTCGGGCATTAAGAGGAAAGGTTGGGTTGGGCAGCCCAAATCTACTTTACTTCTGCCAACAAGCAATCTGCTGGAGAAACTTAGCAGCGTGAGCCCCGTCAGTGGGAGAAAAAGAATAGTCAATGTTTCAGGACTGAAGCCTTCATCAAAAAAAAATGACAAACAGCACTTGAAATTTTTCAGCAAAGAGACAAGATATTCATCCCACTTAATAACAAACTTCTGATCCAAACAGTACCATTATCACGTAGTAATACTGTAATAATAATATTTAATTTGGTGGCAAAGTTGCAGCATGGATTCAGATTGCATCTGTATACCAATTTCTATAAACTGCTCTAGAGTCAGTAATTGTCAGATCTTTGTGCCACAGCCCATTTGAATTACTTCAACAATTCATTCTAATAACATTAAATTTTACTGCTGTGATTACATTTTTAAAATGTATTTATTCTGGGTGAAAGTTGGTGGAATGGTAGCATAAGCAATAAATAAAATTAATAAGACCATTTTACGCTTGAATTTAGAATTCCACAGAATAAGATTGAATGGGAAATGGCTTAGTAAATCAGATACACAATTTTATTCCAAATTTATCATTCAAAAATTGCTCTGTTTGGAAAAGGTCATTTGAACTCTATTTGCACTGTTGTGTTCAGTTGGGATTAATTGGAGTTCTTGATGATCATGCAAATTGAAATTACTTTGGAGAGGTTGGCTCCCCAGGCAAAGTTTTGATTGTAGCGATGTGCTGCACACAGCCCTAAAGCAGTAACGTTTGGAGTTGCACTCAAGAATCCCTCATTCGGGTCTCCAGCCCAAGCTTATCTGTTTTTCCGTTTCTGCCGCTCTCGGAGAAAATGGCGTCATCGGTGCATACAAAGGACTCTTCCCACACGCGGGCTTCTCCCCCCTCAATGAAGGCAGCCCAGGGCCATCTTTGGAGCTGGCCTGTCTGCCGAAGTGCGACCGCCGTTATGAGAGCCGATTCGCTTGTGTAGTGAGTGGGCCGCCACATGATCAAGCATCTTATGACTATCAACGCGGGAGCAGAATTAAACTATTCGCCTCATCAAGACTGCTCCCCCCATATGGCAGAAACACTTTTCCTTTCAACCCCAATCTCCGGCCTTCTTGCCATAACTTTTGACACCCCTTACAAATCATTACAAATTATGCCGAAAAGACATTTTCTTTACAGATTTATGTATGGTTAATCATGGAGACTCAGATCTCTTCTTCAGTGATGATCCCTTGATGGATATGTGGTGGGAACTGAAAAGTTAGGAACGATTTTCAAAGCTGCCAGCCATATATACATTTATTTGCATGCCATGAGGTTGCAACAAATCACTGAATAGTGAACTGCTCTGGAGAAATCTGCATCAATTATGTTTTTTTAGACTGCAATGTCAGGAAAATCACGGGAAAAAATAACATAATTACTGCCCATGTGCTCGTTCACACTGGGCGCCTTTTTAGACTGCAAGTACCTGAGTGCAACAGTCTCAGTGGTTGGACGTGCAGAAGAGTAGATGACCATCAACAAATTTTTCCGGTACGACTTACACTGCAGCTTCCTCCAAAAAGTTGTAGGGGTCCTGCAGGAATTGACTCAAACTTCCCACACATTCCTTTTTAGACTGCCAGTATAGCAGTAAAATTCCTTGATTGAGCTATTACATGCCTACCATGTAAAAACCATGTGATTTGCTATTTCCTCTGTTACTGGTCTTGTTGGGACGGCAGAGAGAGATCCATGGATTGATTATTCAAATCCATAGTAATGCAGCTTTGTCCTCAAGTAGCATACATCAGAAAGTTGCTTTTCACTGGCACACATTTTTTCAACCCTTCATTTTAACAGCTAAGAATGTCCATTTTTTAAAAATGATGTATACTTTGAGTTCAATTTTTCTGGTACAGGAATTACCAAGGCTGAATTGTTTAACTTGGAAACACACTGATAGATTGAAACCTTTGTTAGCTTAACGTCAAAGTCTATGAACTGAAAGAATTTTCATATTTCCTATCAGATACACAGTTCAGACCTGCAATGTCTCAAAGGGCACCTAACAAATTCTCATCTTTAGGTTTTGTGCAAAATATTGAAATCCAAGTCAATGTAGGGAGAATTGTACTTTGTTTAACTCTGAGCAACCTCAGAGTATGGATCAGCATAGTATTTCTTAAGTCAGACCAGTACATCTGCTTTCCTTCTCTTTAGCCCCTTTCGCACTGGCTCCTTGTCCTAGTAATTGGCAGCCAATCTACTGGACAAGAATCCAGTGTGAAAGCTCTTTCACTGCAACACAGGCATCATCAGATGCCAGGGATGAGACCTCCTAGGTAGGTAGAATCATTGCCAGTAACTGATGACCCCCCAGGTGTCGATTAGCCCAACGTGAAAGGGGAGAGAGAGAGAGAGAGAGAGAGAGAGAGAGAGAGAGAGAGAGAGACAGGAGACAGAGAGAGCGTGTGATGGTGGATCTGCCCTCCCAGAATTCCACATGGCAGAAAAACTGCTCCATGAGTGCTCCATGCATACACCCCTTTCCCTGCTGCATGGAATTCGGGGAGGGCAGATCCACCATCACTATTTCCCACAGACTCCATAAATTGTGTGCTATTACCGCTAGGACTTTCCACGGTGTTTATAAATTGTGCGGCTATACTTTCCCACGGTCTTTCATAAATTTATAAAGGTTTATATAAGTCGGCACAACAACAGGGGCTGATGGGCTAATACCATGCTATAACATAATGCTTAATTATGTTATTTTTAGGCATGATTAATTTTGTTTAAATACAAGATCATAATACATTGACCAGGATTTAGGGCAGGTCCACCATCGCTCGATGCGTCACTCAGACGTCACTGGTGGAAGATAGAATCCCGTCCCTGGGGATGTCTTGCAATGAGTGTGAAAGGACACAGAGAACCAGTTAACAGTGGTCTAGTGTAAACGGCAAAAACGGCTTCCTTGACCGGTTCACTGAATGACCAATCTACTGGGTAGCCAGTGTAAAAAGGACATTTGACTCTCTAGCCACTTAGAGTCTGAAATGCAAAAGAAGCCAAAGCAATGTTCTCCTCATAGCAGAAAAGTAATCAGTGGCCAAGACATCAGTCTCTCGTACACCTCACCCACCAATCATTCCCTCCATTTAATTCATTCTCTTATCAGTGATTACTACAAAGCAATATTTCAGGCTAAATGCACCTCTACAAATCTGGAAACATCATCGATAATAATCTGACTGCAAAAGATCATTCTTAACAGAACAAATGGCATAAGTGCCATTAGGAAATTCCACATATAATTCACCACACTCCCACAATTCACCAATATAATCCACCACTTAATTCATCAAATACTTCACAAAAAAATATCCATGGTAATATGGCGGAATGCCATTAGGCAGGCGAACCGGCCCCGCTTGCCATGCACAGAGCGGGGCAGTCGGCCAAAATGGCGCCATCGGGGGTTTCCCCCCCGACCTCTGCACTGGGCTCAGAAGCCCGCTCTCTGCGGTTCTCAGCCAGGTCCGGACTGGGAGTATAAGACCAGCCAGGCAGACTTCAATAAATGAGTTTTTGCTCACTGAACTCAACCCGTCTGGTTGTCTGATCCTTCAGTTAGCAGTGTAGCCTCTGCTACAATTGGTGACCCCGATAGGTTCAAACGTCTTTGAACCCAACATGAACAACCCTTCGATCAATGCTATAGCCATCAAGTTTCCTGAATTCTAAGTTCAGGAGCCGGAGACCTGGTTCAGCCATGCAGAGGTTCAGTTTCACCTCTGCCAAATTTCATTGGATTCGACCAAGTTTTACCATGTGGTTGCTGCCCTGGACCAGGCCACCACCAAACGAGTGCTGCACCTTGTTCAGCACCCACCCGCTGAAGATAAGTACGGGACCATCAAACGGGTGCTCACCGGCTCCCTCGGCCACTTCAAACACCAGCGTGCCACTCAGATGCAGCGCCTCAACACCTTGGGGGACAGAACTCCAAACGAGTTGATGGACGAGATACTCGCGCTCATGGGTGATCACACCAACTGCCCTCTCTTCAAGCGCATCTTCCTCGACCATCTGCCTGAAGACATCCGGCCGTTACTGTCCCAGGAGAGCTTCGTCGACCCTAGGAAGGTCGCTCAAAAGGCTCAGGAGCTATGGCTCAAATGATTCCTGGAGGCTTAGCAGTCCAGCAGGTTACGAGTCATGGGCATGACCATGCCAAGCCTTCCTCTAGCGCTGCGGTGGAACACCCAGCCCCTGCAAGGGCCTCAAAGAGCATAGCCAGAAGTAACTCATCCACTTCAGGCCTCTGCTTCTTCCACCAGCGCTGGGGAGCCAAGGCTCAGAAGTGTCGGCAGCCCTGCTCATTCCAGGGAAACGAGCAGGCGGCTGGCCAAGAATACAGCCTCCTCTACCTGCTGGATTCAGTCAGCAGCCGACGCTTCCTCGTCGACAGCAGGGCCCAGATCGACATCATCCCGGCCACAGCCATCGAGTCCCCGAATCGGCCTCAAGGACCTCCCCTCCGTGCAACCAATTCGACGGAGATCTGAACGAATGGAGACAAGACCGTCCACTTCCAAATCGGCCAGCGGAAGTTCTCATGGAGGTTCACCGTTTCGTCCCTTCCTACCACCATCCTGGGTGTCAACTTCCTCCTCGCCCACGGACTCCTGGTCGACATTCGAGGTAGGCGACTGGTAGATGCCCGTACCTTCCAATCTGTTCGCCTCAATACCTCCCACAAAGAGCAGCCACAGATGGCCATGGTCAGCACGCCCAAGGATGAGTTTCAGCGTTTCCTGGATGAGTTCCCGTCCCTCCTCAAGCCATAGTTCTCCACCGCCTCATCACGCCACGGGGTGTTTCATTACATCCCCACCCAAGGTCCGCCGGTCCATGCCAAGGCACACCGGCTCCTGCCGGATAAGCTTCAGATAGCGAAGGAAGAGTTCTCGCACCTGCAGGAGCTGGGGATCATTTGACGCTCCGACAGTCCTTGGGCCTCACCACTCCACCTGGTCCCGAATGGCACCTCTGCGGAGATAATTGACGGCTTAACGACGCAACAGTACCTGACCGTTACCCGATCCCTCACATCCAGGACTTTACGGCAAACCTGCATGGTGCGAGGGTATTCTCCAAGGTCGACCTGGTGAGCGGGTATCACCAAATCCTGGTGCATCCTGAGAACATACCCAAAACGGCCATCATCACCCCCTTCAGCTTGTTTGAGTTCCTAGGCATGCCGTTCGTGCTCAAGAACGATGCCCAGACTTTCCAGTGTCTTATGGACACAGTGGGCAGGGATTTGAAATTCATATTCATTTACCTGGACGACATCCTTGTCGCCAGCAGAGACCAGACACAACACAAGTCTCACCTGCACACCCTCTTCTCCAGACTGGCCGACTTTGGCCTAACGATCAATCCAGCCAAGTGCCAGTTCGGGAAAGAGTCCATGCAGTTCCTGGGCCATACCATCATGGCCGAAGGAGCCACATCCGCCGCAAAGAAGGTCGCTGCAATCAGGGAGTTCCCATGCCCGGACAACCTCAAGGGGCTACAGGAGTTTGCGGGTATGGTCAATTTCTATAACCACTTCATTTCAGGTGCTGCACACATCATGCAGCTGCTCTTCGCCCTCATCACGGCCAAAGACAAGACACTCGACTAGACTCCAGAGGCCATCAGGGCATCCATAGCCACGAAAGATGCCTTCGCAAAGGCTACCCTGCTCGTCCACCCACGCACCGACCTGCATATGGCGCACTCCATCAATGCCTCTGCCACAGCCATCGGCGCCGTCCTGGAGCAGCAGGTGAACGGACAGTGGAAACCACTGGCATTCTTTAGCCGACTTCTTCACCCACCAGAGCGCAAGTTTAGCGCTTTCGATTGTGAGTTGCTGGGTAAGTACCTGGAAGTGCGTCATTTCCACTATTTCTTGGAGGGGAGGCCATTCACCATTTTTACCGACCACAAACTCTTCACTCAGGCGCTCACTATGGCAAGAGATCCCTGGTCGACCTGCCAACTGCGACACCTCTCCTTCGTGTTGGAGATCACCACCGACATTCGGCACAAGGCGGGGAAAGACAACGTGGTCACTGATGCACTCTCATGACCGGCCATTTGCGCACTGACACCCGGCCTCAAATTCGACCAGCTTGCCCAGGACCAGAAGTCCGACGAGGAGACGCAGGCCTTCAGGACTGCCATCACGGACCTGCAGTTCCAGGGCCTCCAGACTCCTCACGGTGCAATGTCTCCATGTCCAGTGGTTCCCCAGAAGTGGCGCAGGCAAGTCTTCCACCACATTAATGACTTTTCCCACCTTCCATCAGGTCCATGGTCTGCATGGTGGCAGAACGTTTCGTCTGGCACGGGCTTCGGAAGCAGATTGTGGACTCGGGCAGAACCTGAACCCATTGCCAGCTTTCCAAGGTACACAGACACACCAGAGTGCCCGTACAAGATTTCGAACATGTCCGGGAACGGTTCAGCCACATACATGTGGACATCGTCAGACCCTTATTCATTTCCCGAGTTAACTGTTGCCTTTTCACTGTAGTAGACCGCACCACTTGTTGGTCCGAGGCGATTCCAATGCCAGATGCCTCCATGGACTCCTGCTCCCGAGCGCTTTTGAACGGTTGAGTTGCCCAGTTCGGTGTCCTGAACCACCTCACCAATAATCGGGGCACCCAGTTCACCTCTGCACTCTGGGCACAGCTCGTCAACAGGCTGGGGATCGAGCTGCATCACACCACGGCCTATCACCCACAGGCCATTGGGCTAGTCGAGCGATTGCACCGCCACCTTATGTCGGCACATGGCCCTCCTCACCAGCCCCGACTGGGTGGACGAGCTGCCTTGGGTGCTCTTGGGCATCCGCTTGACACCCAAAGAAGACCTACAGGCGTCATCAGCCGAGCTGGTCTACGGTGCACCGCTAACCCTATCCAGTGAGTTCGTCAACCCACCTCACAACCTCCAGCATTCACCGCGTGGTCTACTTCCCCGCCTCCGGGCCCAGTTGGACTCCTTCACACCCCCACCGCCGCCCAGACACGGCGCACAGGTCTCTTACGTCTCCAGCGAGCTGTACTCCGCAGAGTAAGTTTTTATCTGGCGGGGCCCGTCCACAGCACCTCTACAAAGATCATACGAAGGGCCGTACAAAGTTACCCAGCGTTCAGGATCCACTTTCACACTGGACATCGGTGGTAAGAGGGAACTGTCTATGGTGGGCAGGTTAAAGGCAGCCCACCTCGACCCCACTGAACCAGTAGTTGTGGCACAACCCAAGAAGGGAGGCCGCCTGGCAAAAAAGGACATTGGGCCGGTTATGGGGGGGAGGGGAGTAGGCAGACAAACTGGCTCCGCTTGCCATGCATTTGGCGGGGCAGCTGGCCAAAATGGCGCTGTCGGGGGTTTCCTCCCAACCTCGGCACCGGGCTCAGAAGTCCGCACTTGGGGACCCACGTGACGCCCCGGTGACGTCGGGGCCCCGCAAGCGCGGTTCTCAGCCAGGTCCGGGCTGGGAGTATAAGACCAGCCAGGCAGCCTGCAATAAATCAGTTTTTGCTCACTGAGCTCAACCCGTCTGGTTGTACGATCCTTCAGTTAGCAGTGTAGCCGCCGCTACAGTAACACAGTTTCTAAGTAACCTGGCGCAGAAATAAAACAATACAAACCTTGAGACCAATACTGTACATCTGCCAGTTAAGTAACAGTTTTTAAGAATGTGGGTTCAAGGATTTTTATTATGTGCCTCAGGGATTCACCAAACTTTGCTGTGAAGTGTCAGGTCTGAGAAAAAGATGACAGAAGTCAGACTGCACAATTATCCTGAAACCTAATGATCACATAGCCCCATCCAAAATTAATTGGAACAATCACATTGATTACTCAAAATCAACAGCAAAATAATAAAACTATTATTACGTATCATTTAGCTTAATGGACCACGAAGCAGAAATAATTTATAGAACTATTCGTGCGACTATAGCTCAAAAACAAAACTTAATGGGCATCTCACAGAATTCAGCCAAAGCTGCAGATGGTCAACTGATCAGGACAAGCAGCACCGGGGGGAGGGGGTTTTGCTAGAATGGTCGACGTTTTGAACCAAAACTCTTCGCCAGGGCTGATGTGATCATTTCCATTGAAGGTTTAATGAGAAATTAATGTGTAAATGCAACAAATGCCTGAAACTCATGGTACCGTTCTCATTAATGGTGAAAGCAGCACAAGTCTGCTATTAAATGGTGGAGTGTTGTCATTTGCGGGTCATCTCTTCCTCCTCCAGAGATGCTGGTAGAAATGCACATTATTAATGGCAGGCTACATTCACACATTGTCAGCAAATCACAGCCTTGTTCATTGTTGTATTGAAAATCCATTTTCTGAGCTTATCTAATCATCCCTTTATAGCAGTTAAAATTAATTAATGAAAATGTCATTTGATCCAAAAACAAAATTAGATTTACAAATTACCAATATAATAAATTTTACTCCCAATTCTTCAAATATCAGCTATTTTTTTTAGTTGATTAATGAAGAGTTACAAGTTTGTTCAATCCATTCAGCTTTTCAATTTATCACTACTTGAGTGAGTTCAATTAAAGATGTGTAATCCCAAAGAGCTCAATCCATTTCAGAGCAAGTCCAAACATTATACATCAAAATACAAATCTTGAAAATTCCTCCACCCCTTGAACTGCTCACTTTTCATGGAAGCCATCTGCTCATCTCCTCTAAATTATTAAATTAATAAAACTTTATGTGACAGAATTATAGATATGTTTTTGTGAGATAAATTGGGGCAGGTTTTTTAGTGTGGGTCACATACAGATGAAAGAGCTTGTCGGAGCCGCAGACAGTCTGGAGGGGAACTTGCTGTTCTAAGAGTGTCATGTGGTTTTGCAAGCAGGGCTTTCTCTCTGCATGAGAGAGAGAGAGAGAGACTCAGAGATCAGTTTTACAGTCAGTAGCAGCAGCTGGATCAGGAACAGGACAAGCTGGCAAGCTTGTGGAAAACCCCATTTGGAAGATGGGTTGTGAGTGCTTAGTTCAGCCTGGTCAAAGCCCTTGTGGTTCATTCAAGAGGAGAGGACTGGCTGTCTAATGTTTCACTTGGAATAAGGGAAACAAAAAGGAACTCTGTGGTGACCTGAAAGAAAGAGGTCATCATCTGGAGAACCCTGAGGGGGGGAAGTTTCTTCGGCAAGATAATTAAGTTTCTGATGGAAATAAATCAGTTGTGGGTGTCAGCGTACAATGAAACTCCCTCTGAAAACCGACAAGAACCTTCCTGAGTGGTAACCATTTACCTTTCAACCACCAAAGTCTGGTGAACTTCATAAATGTTAAATTCTGTGCACAGTTTAAGAATTGCCTGCAACCAGTGAATGGAGGAATGAAAAGTGAGATTGGACTGTGATCAAAGAACTTTTCTGAACTTACACACACATTACATACACATGCCCTTACAACTAGAATGGGATTGTTAGGTTCGATAAATCAATAGTGATAAAAAGTGTGATTCTGTTTTCATAATTAAAAGCAACTTTTGTTTAAGTAACCATTTGTCGTGTTGAATATCTATTGCTACTGGGTTTTGGGGTCCTCTGGGCTCATAACATTTAGAATTAGTCCAATTATTTTTTGTGAAAATAGAAACAGACTAGATTAAAATACTCTGGCCTGTTCATCTTAACATTATATTAATATCAACTTTCATCAATTTTGTCCATAAGACAAAAAAATTTGAGGTCGGGGTGGCAGAGGGGAGCTTGTGATTTTTCCAAAAGTAAAGAAAAAAAAGAGGAGATTCGGGTTGCCAAGATATAGGATTGTGAAAATATTGATAATGCAATTAAGTAGTAACAGTTGTATTTTGTATTTTTTATTTTTGTTAAATAATCTTGTATTTATTGTTTGAAAGTTAAGTGCATAGAAATACTCATGGAGAGCTTAGTGAAAGAAAAAGAAATCTGGGGAAAATGGTAGCAGGGTGAAGACTCCTGTTTAAGGGGGAGAATGGCACCTGGAAAGGAGTAGCAAAAAAAATGGCACTAAATGGAGGGGTTCTTCTTCCTCGGGAGATGCCATGGGAATTTTTTCGTGGGCTTTCGAGGCTCTACACATACATCACTATTGGGGCAGGGACGTTGTGTGATTTTCTTTAAGGGGAAGAATCACTTCATTATTTAAAGAGTCAAATAGATTTTACTGTTAAAAAATATTGTTCTAAAGAAGAATATGGATAGAACACTAATATTTATTAGTTTTAATGTTAATGGAATTAATGGAATGGTGAAAATAAAAGGGGTCTTGGCATACCTAAAAATATTAAAGGGAGATATAGTCTTTTTACAAGAAACACATCTTACCGAATTGGAACATGCAAACTTAAAAATATGGGTGGGGCAAGAAATATCATCTTCATTTAGATCAAAAGCAAGAGGTCTAGCCATCTTAATTAATAAAAATATACCAATAATAATAAAAGAGATATTAATGGACCAAGCTGGAAGATTTGTAATGGAGCACTGCAAAATTTATGCAGAATCATGGAAATTATAAACATTTACGCTCCAAGTTATGATGAAGTCTTTATGAAGGATATCTTTTCTTAAAACCACAGGGGAAAGACAAAATATATTGAATGGAGGAGATTTCAGTTTTTGTTTAATCCAATATTGGACAAATCAGCAAGAACAATAACAAGGACAAAAGCTGCAAAAAAACAATAATTTAAGAAGGATTTAAACTTAATTGATATATGGAGACTACTCATTCTATTCAAAGGTACATGATTCATATAAAAGGATTGACCTACTTTTAATGGCTGACCAGTTACAAAGTAGAGTAATAAAAACAGAGTATTTAGCAAGACTTTTATCATACCATTTGCCATTAACGTTAACTATTACAATAATGGAAAAGCAAGAAAGTACGTATAGATGGCACCTTAATGCTACGTTATTAAAAACAGGATTTTTGTGAATTTATTAAGAGGCAGATAGAAATATTTTGTGAAAACAACCTTCTTTCTACTGACAACAGTTTTCTCATATGGGCTACACTTAAATCTTCCTTGAAGGGACAAATTATGTATTATACTAAATATCTTATACTAAGAGAATATTCAAGAGATTTAGAAGGTCTAGAGAAGGATATAACAAAATTGGTAAAAGAATATCAGATATCAGGAATACAGGAAAAATATAGAATATTAGAGAATTAAAAGTTACAATACACGACAAACATATAGAACATAAAAAAATGATATTAGAAACTAAAAAATATTATGAGTTAAGAGAACAGGTACACAAAGTGTTATCTTGTCAGTTAAAAGCAGAGGAATCATCCAGAATGATAAATACAATAGAAACAGAAACTGATACTGTAACATACAATAAAAAATAAGTAAATAGTACATTTATATATGAAACTATACAAATCAGAATTAATAGATGAAAACGTGATGGAAGAATTTTTAACAAATGTTGAACTTCCTAAACTAGAAAAGATAGAAAAAGATGATTTAGATGCACCTTTTACAAGGGAAGAAATAGAGAGAGTTCTGGGTACTTTACAAGCTAATAAGTCCCCGGGGGAAGATCCTCCTGAGCTCTATAGACTATTTAAAGATTTGTTGAGAAAAATTGTCATTACCCATTTCCTTTGGAGTTATGAAACCGTGCACATAACGAGTCAATTAGGCATGATTAAAACAGTGGTTTTCAAATTTATTTTTTCCCACCCACATCCCCATCTTAAGAAATCCCTTGCTAATCACAAAGCACCTATGGCACAGGGAATACTTAAAGTGGTATGCAAGTTGGTGGTTGGTGGTTGGGAACCACTGTTCTTGATAGATTATACAATACATAAGGCAAAATCAAAGTTGAATCCAAATATAACTATTTCTTTAGATGCAAAAAAAGGCATTCGACTAACTAGAATTGGATTTCTTATATCAAACATCAGAAAAATGTGGTGCAGGTAGAAAATGTATAAATTGGATAAACACTCTTTATCATGAGCCACAAGCTAAAATTATCACTAATAACCAAATGTCATCTATTTTTCCCTTGAGTAGATCAAGTAGACAGGGGTGTCCCCTATCACCAGCATTATTCATCCTAGCTATTGAACCTCTGGCAGAGATTATAAGAGATCCGAATATTAAGGGCTTCAAAGTTGCACGGGAAGAACATAAATTTAGTTTATTTGCTGATGAAGTGCTATTATACACGTCTGACCCAGCTGAATCATTGATAAGATTACAAACGATACTAGAAAAATATAGAAGAATATCCGGATATAAAATAAATATGGATAAAATTGAGATAATGCCATTGCAAATTTTTGATTATGAAAGATACCAAAAAAGCAGTGGATTTAAATGGAAGAAAGATGGAATTAAATACTTAGGAATAATGACAGATAATAATTTACAGAATTTGTATAAGCTTAATTAGACCCCTCTATTAGAAAAAAATAGAAAAAGATTTAGAGAAATGGAAGAGTAAATTGTATAAAAATGAAGATAATGTTTTAACATGCTACGTGGTCGTGTGTGAAGGTGGGATTTTTCTGGCAGGATACTACTGAAATACTAACAAGAATAACAGGGGTGGCCTTCACGGACGACCCAGAGCTTTATCTTTCGGGCAACTTCATTGAAATAATAATTATATTCCAATTTTCATTTGTCAAAATAGCTTTATTGTATTGAGATTACTTGGAAATCCAATTCCCTTCTACAGATAGTATGATGGAAGACAGTTGTATACCCATGGAGAAAAAAAAAATCACATACAATCTAAAGGACAAATATGATGCATATACAAAGATATGGCCACCATATCTGGACTATATAGGGGCCCAAATATATTTTTTTTAAAAAGGTGCTACTATTATAAAAATATAAGTGACCTCCCCAATGAAGATTTTCTTTTTTTAAAACCCAACTGTAAGCCCTGACGGTATACGGAAAATGTAGCATTTTGACATGTATGTGGGGGGGAAGAAAACCAAAGGTGGCTAAATCACATGCTCCATTTGTAATGCCAGGCATCCCACATAACAATGTGACCTCATGCTGAGGACTTCTTCAGCTGGAAGGTCCAGATTCTGTGCTCAGCACTTCCCCCTCTTTGTACATTATTTTATTGCATCATGTCTCCAGCTGTTTACAGTGGACAGAAGAACAGACCAGCTAAATTTCTCCACATTTACTTTTTTTTTTAAAAACAAAAGAGATTTAAGGTGCTGAAATACATCCCTTTCTTCACCTGATCCTTCAGCATCTATAATTCCTGTGCTATGTATTTAACATTGGAAAATGCATCATATTCAAGATCCATCATGAGAATTGTAAGCAGTTAGACTAAAAATATCCCTCATTGTGCTCCCTCAGCATCATATTTTTCACTTAAGTTTTGCGGATCAAACTACTCCCAATTGAAAATTCTGTCGGGTGGCTCCAATTATACATCCGCTTGCTATTTTCAGCTCCATTGTGGCTTTCGGAATCTAAAAATGTTTAAAAAGAGAACCAAAGCCTTGCAGAAAAATGCATCTCATTAAATTATCTTTTTTTTTCTGTGCAAACATATCTGAACGCGAGAAGACACTGAGCAGTTAAAGAGATCAAACGCCAGATAGGGAACTGCAGCACTCGTAAAATGATTTTCGCCCTGAGGTTCGCCTGTGTGTCAATAAAATTCACAAAAAAATTGTTCATTTCTAATGACAGCGAAACATTGTAACGATATTTGCCACAAATATCAACATAAAAAAGAGAGCCTTTTGTCTTGACCAAATGGCGCGAAGCTGGAGCGACTCAGCCGGACAGGCAGCAGCCAGGGAGAGAAATGGAGTCAACATGTCTGTGTCTAAATCCCTTTTCATTTGCTGCACTTGAATGAAACAATGTGAAAGGAAAGCACCTTTTACTCCATCTCGTCTGTTGGGACTTTTTTTTAAACCCTTGTGCTGAGTTTACAGGCAGCTCGCATCTACAGACTGAACAACATTGCTTCATGGATTGATGCGTTATCAATGCTCCCATCTTCTTTTACATGCTAAATGAAAAGGGCTGCTAAATTGATTCCATTGGAGCTCTTTTGTTCTCTCATCCTGCTGTGAATGTCAGAGCAGCTGAGTTTCAAACTATTCTTCGCTGAGGAGCGCAAGTGGGGAGATGGAGGTAAAAAGTTGGGAAAGGCAATTGGCACTTGATACAAATTCACACCCCTAAACAGGAGTATCTCATATTCTGGACAAGGCATTCTGACTGAATACCATAAACCATGAATGTACTACTCAGAAAGAAACTGATTTCAGATTTGTAGGTTTCTGAGTAAATTTTGCATCAAATTAATCAATTCCTTCTCTAGGAACCATGACTATATTCATCAGATGATTACAACCACAGAGAAACCTGGTCTTATTTGCCATACAAAGGGTAGATTTTAACTCACAGAAACCTCTGGAGAACTTTGCTAAAAGGTTTTCCATCTGATCAGTGCCAGTTCCATCAGAGAAATTTCAGTGGAGGCAGGGTGCAAGCAAATGCTAAATGAAAAAGATCATGCAACCAGATGGTGGACATGATTCGTCACTTGATATGTCAGGAGGAAGGAGAGTATGGAAATTCCTTACAAGGAATGTGGGGATGGATGAACATCACCACAAATCAAATTACTTCTTCACTCTCTTCTCCAACCCTACACCACCTCCAACCTCCCTCATTCACAAAAGATGTATTCACAGTGCATGCATACTTTTCTAGTAATGCAGCTTAACTGCACCACAGAGTCACAAAAATGTGTAGCACGGAAAATGGCCCTTCAATCCAACTCGTCCATGCCGACCAATCAGTGCGCCCGAGTGTGTCCCATTTTTCTGCATTTGACCCATGTTCCTCTGAATCTTTATAATCCTCATACCTGCCTAAAATTCCTGCAAACTTCGCAACTGTACCCCCCTCTACCACTTCATCTAGCAGCTCGGTGCATGTACTTGCCACCACATAATTGGACTCGATCTATCTCTGATCAACACAACATCAAGGAAGGCATGGAAAGGGGAAAAAAATGAAAATGTCACTGTGCATATTTTAATGCTGAATATTTGTATATATTGTTACTAACATGGTTCATGGTGAAGTATTAAATAAAAAATATATTTCTGCCCCTCACTGGACATTGCACTCTCTGTTCAAATTTGTGCAGCAAACATGGTTTCATATCGAAACCTATAACGTGAAGTCACTGTAAAATCAAAAATAAACCCAGTGCTGAAAACAGTACTTAACTGTAGCCCCTTTCACACTTGCTTCCCAGTAAATCGGCTGTTCATTGTTCCGGGATAGGAATGGGTGGGGAGGGGTTTGCCCTTTCACACTAGGCCACTCCTAACCAGGACACTGAACGCTTTCACACTTGCCAAGGTTTATCCCTGGCGTTTGGTCTGTTCTACCTTTAATAGGAAGCGCCTGCAATGTTGCTGCCCACTTCACACTTGCCTGATCTCAACGCCGGCATCTGCAGATGCCGGGGATTGTACTAGGGGTCGAGGCCAGCAATCCCTGGCATGAGAGGATGTCATCGGATGCCGAAGTTGAGCAGATTTTGCTTTCACACATGCCACTTTAAAAGCCGATTAGCGTTCGATTCCTGGGATCACTGACAAGTGTGAAAGGAGCTATATATTCCAAAAATCAGATACAAATCTGGTCATCATGAAATCGTTGCTCGCTCTTACTCAAACCCTTCATATGTTGAACATTATCACACACAAAAATTCTACGCTGTTAAGTTTTGTTCTAAGCAGTGCCACTTACCCTAATGGGCCTGCTGCACCATATCAGGATCTCTCAATCTGATCCACAATACTGCCACCACACTGAATGCTTTCCACTTGATCCTAATGTCTCTACAATCTTTTCCATCATGTACTCCCTGAAACTGCAATCTCTTCTGGCTGGTATCAATTGGGAGCTTGCAAATGATGGCTCAGGGACTTTGCCCTTTTCACATTATTTTATCATCAACTGCTCTGAAATTTGTAACAGGCTGATGAGAATGAGCTGGCCCGTCTTGTAAGTTGTCACCAGGTTGAACAACCTTGGACTGGAGGGTTTTGTGAAAGACTACAAATTGAGAAGTGGCAGAAGCCCACCATTTAATTGTGTGTGTTTTTTTTAAAAAAGCTACTCCATTAACAGAGCATTACTGGACAGAAGAAAAATCCCCATTCAGATTAGCACACAAGAATGTAGCCAGCTTTAAAGTTAGTCCAATCGAGTTGTGTGCTTGGAATCCCCACCAAAGATTATCGTCCAAAAATAGCGCCTTTACTTTATTCCCTTTCAAGAATCCAGCTTGTGTATGTTCAATTTATACCTTCCAGGTCAGCCCAGCAATACCAGTGCTATTCGTGTTACATTGAGATTCATTAGTCGATAAATACAATCGGTGTCTTTTCTCTCTGGTGTCACTGCGTACTTTTACACATGAAAGAATGTAACTTTGTGCCTGACATTCAGTCCAAATTTTGTAGAGGGCTCTTGCTGCCAACTCCTCGGTGACAATTTAATTGGTGCAATGTGCAAAGTGTGAAGCTTCTAGAAAGAATCAGCCTCTTGATGTCTAAAACAATGGAGTACATCACTTCATACTGGAATGTAGGATCACGATTGTAGAAAGAGAAAGGAAGGCAGGAATACCCACTGAATAGTCAAAGAGCTGGAGAGAGTGGGCCTGAAGATGTTTCCAATCATAGAAGAGGATGAGAGGGCACAGCCTCAGAATTTGTTAAACACCAAAGGCTGCCACATTTCAAATGTTTATCCTAAATTAATAATGAAATAGGTTCCTTTTTAAAGGGGGGTGGTTGCTTAAATGATTGGTACAACTGTTGAGCTGTACAAACGACACCAGGTCAACCTCATCGTTCACATGTCTGATACTAGTTGCCCAAAGCAAAACTCGATTCTGCACGAAATCATGGGAAGACTTTGCCAGGTGGACAGAGGATAAAATCTGAGGATGTATTGGAAACCTCCTGAAATTCATCTCCAGGCTGTTTAAGATGGCTGTTGTTTCAAGGAAAGGTGCAACACAATCCAAGGCCGCATTTTATAACATTATGGAGGTTCCAATAATCATCTTAGCACAGCGAATTCTCTTCACAAAAATGTTCCACGACAATACAATTTGTAGCTTTGAGTCATGGACAAGGCATGTCTGCTCAAGCAAATGAAATCAGACCTAAGGAATTGCCTCTCAAAATCAATCTGTTGCTAATCAACTTTCAAGTGTGTTCATTTGCACTGTCAATCACGCAGCAGATATATATTAGGCTCTGGTAATGCAACTGCTGTCCGAATCAATCTTAAACACGTTGGTATTCTTGAAATAAATTCAGAAATAACGTAAATTGTAATGGACTCTCTAAAATTGAAAGGGTGGGAGCAACTACTTCAGAACATGTTTTGAAATTTCTCTCCGCAATGAGCAAAATAAAGGAAGTTGTCCCCAAAAATCAACAGCGGCCATTTAAGAGACTGTTCAGCCTTGATTGACATTTTGAATTAGACACTAAAATGTTTTATATGTAAGCTCATTACTGTCTGCAGGTAATACTCCATAATCGTGGGAACGATTGGGAAAGCAATATTCTCAGCCAGTTACCTTTTCTGGAAGTGCCAATCTGTGGATTAAACTGGACTGTGAACTATTGTACAAAGACTGGAATTACTGGTATACAGAACAACAAGTCTATGCTTAACAGCACCTTTGTGTTAAAATACCAGGAGATAAGGAAGCTAAAATTAATTGTACATCTACACATCCAGTTCCCTTCTCAAGGGATAGATTTTTGCCCACAGGGATGTGGATAAATCACTTCAATTTGATAACAACTAGCCTTGTATTCAATAGCATTGCCAAAAGTCCAGGTCAATCACTGTGAGACATTGGTCAATAACAACCTGTGGAACAACTCTTAGGGCTAACCACAGGAAAACAAGAACTGGTTCAACAGGCTCGGGATAAAAACTCCATCAACAGACTGATTGTACACCAGCGTTATGAGTAAATACCTTTTCTTACAAATGCCAAGCATGGAAATCATCGCCAAAAGACCTTGACATAGTAACGTTTAAGTTGACCTCTAAAAGCTTTCCCATTCCAGTCTTAAAAAGACAGCAATAAGGCTGAATGTTGAAACAGTGAATGTTTGCTCTGGTGACATTCCTTGTGCATTCCAGACAGTTGATGCTCATTTTATGTAGCCAAGATAGATAATGTGACTTTCATCTCTACATTGACTCAGTGCGGCTGAGGATTTTTATTTTTTATCTTCTTTATCTTCTCATTGTTTCTATCATTGGGCTTAACCTTGTCAAAATTTCAAGATCCTACAAGTGGGATGGAAATGTTGGCAAACAAGACTTCTCCACAGCCACAGTTAACTTTCTCTTGAAAGGTCCTGCCAGCAAGCTGGAATCAAAATCAAAAGCTCCTGTCTGTCAAAACAGTTTTATTCACCATTCCAGACATCCCAAACAGCCTAGTGCACTCCTCCATTCACTTACCACACTCCATTCCAAACTTTTCGCAAAACAAAAATCTTTCTCACTCCAGGAGCCCAGGCAGAAATTTTGCAATTTGTAAATTGGACCCAACGGCCATTTGGATGTCAATTTCAGAAAAAAACAAAATATTTTTTAAAACTGTGAATCTGAAACAAACATAGAAGACTCAGAGAAAACTCAGTAAATCGTGAAGTATGTGTAGAAAATTAATCAGTCAATGCTTCAGGTTTGCTATTATCGCCAAATCAATTCATTTGGTGATATAAATTTATGACGTGCACTCTCAGTCAACAAGGTTTTTAACTGGGGAGCATCAATATGTGAAGTTTAATCTCTAGGGTCCTTTTTTCCAAAAAGCCATTCTGTCTGCATTAATGTTTAGGAAGATTTTGAATGTCTGGGAAAAGATCGTCAAGAGCACAATTGCGCGTGGCTGCGCACTATTCATCAGTTCTGACGAAAAGTCTTTGGCCTGAAATATTATCTCTTTCTGCAGGTGCAGACTAAGCCCCTGACTGCTTCCAATATTGCTTTTATTTCTGCAAATAATGTGAGAAAAATGAAGGAGGCTGTCGTTAAATATGCGTAAATATGGCAAGCTGGTGTGCTGTGGAAAGGCAGTGGAACCTTGTTTAATGGTGACCTTTGAAAGGCTACTAGATGCCTTAAGACAAATCAGCAAGTGGGAAAATATGGCAAATTGGATAGTTGAGCCCATTTCTCTCAAAAAAATTCACTTTGAACCTGTGGCCCATCTCCTTGATTTTTCACTGATTGCATGTCAGGAATATAGTCAGCCAGAAAAACACAGCACTGTACAATCATGGAGATTTGTTAATAGCATCTTAAAATTACTTGACAACTTTGAAAACATTCTATTCTGATGCCCATGGCTATGAAGATCCCTGACCAAATAGAAGTATGCTGGAATTATACAAAGGGGTCTTGCACCATTTTATGGGCTTATCAAAATTCATCTCTTCTTGGAGGATTTTACAAAGGAGCCCCAGGCTTTTATAGCAACTGCAATTCATCCACTTCCTGTGTTTTATGAACAATGTACAAGTGCTCTACATCACCTTTGTTGACCTCACCAAAGCCTTCGACACCGTGAGCAGGAAAGGGCTTTGGAAAATACTAGAGCGCATCGGATGTCCCCCAAAGTTCCTCAACATGATTATCCAACTGCACGAAAACCAACAAGGTCGGGTCAGATACAGCAATGAGCTCTCTGAACCCTTCTCCATTAACAATGGCGTGAAGCAAGGCTGTGTTCTCGCACCAACCCTCTTTTCAATCTTCTTCAGCATGATGCTGAACCAAGCCATGAAAGACCCCAACAATGAAGACGCTGTTTACATCCGGTACCGCACGGATGGCAGTCTCTTCAATCTGAGGCGCCTGCAAGCTCACACCAAGACACAAGAGAAACTTGTCCGTGAACTACTCTTTGCAGATGATGCCGCTTTAGTTGCCCATTCAGAGCCAGCTCTTCAGCGCTTGACGTCCTGCTTTGCGGAAACTGCCAAAATGTTTGGCCTGGAAGTCAGCCTGAAGAAAACTGAGGTCCTCCATCAGCCAGCTCCCCACCATGACTACCAGCCCCCCCACATCTCCATCGGGCACACAAAACTCAAAACGGTCAACCAGTTTACCTATCTCGGCTGCACCATTTCATCAGATGCAAGGATCGACAATGAGATAGACAACAGACTCGCCAAGGCAAATAGCGCCTTTGGAAGACTACACAAAAGAGTCTGGAAAAACAACCAACTGAAAAACCTCACAAAGATAAGCGTATACAGAGCCGTTGTCATACCCACACTCCTGTTCGGCTCCGAATCATGGGTCCTCTACCGGCACCACCTACGGCTCCTAGAACGCTTCCACCAGCGTTGTCTCCGCTCCATCCTCAACATCCATTGGAGCGCTCACACCCCTAACGTCGAGGTACTCGAGATGGCAGAGGTCGACAGCATCGAGTCCACGCTGCTGAAGATCCAGCTGCGCTGGATGGGTCACGTCTCCAGAATGGAGGACCATCGCCTTCCCAAGATCGTATTATATGGCGAGCTCTCCACTGGCCACCGTGACAGAGGTGCACCAAAGAAAAGGTACAAGGACTGCCTAAAGAAATCTCTTGGTGCCTGCCACATTGACCACCGCCAGTGGGCTGATAACGCCTCAAACCGTGCATCTTGGCGCCTCACAGTTTGGCGGGCAGCAGCCTCCTTTGAAGAAGACCGCAGAGCCCACCTCACTGACAAAAGGCAAAGGAGGAAAAACCCAACACCCAACCCCAACCAACCAATTTTCCCTTGCAACCGCTGCAATCGTGTCTGCCTGTCCCGCATCGGACTGGTCAGCCACAAACGAGCCTGCAGCTGACGTGGACTTTTTACCCCCTCCATAAATCTTCGTCCGCGAAGCCAAGCCAAAGAAAGAAAAAAGAAAAACAAGTGCTAAACGCCAAACAAACCCCTCACTTGCAAGTGAATTAACACCAAAAGACCCCAGGAATCCAGGCAATGAGCACTGAGAGCACTTGGGTGTCGCAATTAGTATAGCAGTTTGCACAATGGTATTACAGCGCCAGCGATCCAGGTTTACATCTGCTGCTGTGAGAAATTTGTATGTTCCCCCTATGACCGCATGGGCTTTCTCCGGTTTCCTCCCACATTACTAAGACATATGGGGTGAGTTGGTTAATTGATCGCATGGATGGATTTGGATGGCAGCAGAGTCTGTTGCCATCCTGTACTTCTAAATTCAATTAAAAATAATCTGAGCAAAACAGACCTCAAAAAAAAAATTCTACTATACGTCTGACAGACACGGCATTTCATCAGTACCAGTCAATGTCAGATAAAGTGGCAGGCAGCTTCATGCTGGGCTCTATAGTGTGCAAGGGCCAAGAATTCATGTGCAGAAGAGTAGATCACATTCTAGCAAACACGAACACACGACTTTCCTCTGATTCACCAGCAGTGCAGGGATTGAGAGATGATGGATGAAGTGTTGTGGCAATGAGATTGGGTGGAAGGGTTAATGATCAGTAGGCGGTTAGAAAGGTGGAAGGAAGGCATTTCAGGGTGGAGACAACAGAGGGTGGGCAGTGGCAAGAAGATCTTGTGGCTCGTGGGCAGTCATGAGGCCCAAATATAAAATTGTTTGGTCTGTGGAGATGGAATAGGGAGTGGGGTACGTCTGAGCAAATTATCAGAAAGGGGTTGGATGCTGCAGTGAAGCTGATCAATGACAAGTAAACGATAAGGGGGAAAAAAAATCTACCTGGATGTAAAGAGGCTTTGAACATCCTAGTACCAGCCCTGGGAAGATTAGCCCTCATTACAAACCCCAAATGAAGCATCAACATTTTAGTTAAGATTTGTTTAAAGCCAAAGCTCAAACTTCTCATTTGCCTTGCATGAAAGGCCAAATTTATGTAGGCAAAATTCAAATTTGTGCCGCATGCCTCTTAACACCATAGAATGAACCAAATGGTCTGCACCTGTACAGAGCCTTCAAATTTTCAAATTTACATTTACTGTCACGCACGCCAAGCTACAGTGAAATAATTTGTTTTGCATGTTATCCGGAAAGTCTATCCATACACATGTGCAGCAGATTCAAACACAGTACAGAGAATAGAGCTACAGTGAGAGATCAATTTGAATGGAGTAAGGGTCTTTCTCTCTGTGACAGAGACCCTTCCATACAGGTTTTGTTTCTATTTCAGCTCTTTTTATTTTACCCAGTGTGAAATTGTGCTGTTAAACACTTCTGCATGAAATCACCCTGCAGTGGGAAATTGGCCAAGCAATTCACTGTTCACGTTTCATATTTTCCGACTATCAGTGATATACATTCCAGAAGTTTACAAATGCCGCACAAGTTGCAAAACAGCGTTTTAAAAACAATTTACCATATTACTTATTGTCCAATGACATTTCTAAGCTTCTATTTATACTGCCTGTAGCTCCTGACCCACCATTTCCTGATGGCATTTGGCCTAAAGAGCAACAGATCTTTTTTTTGCTTGAGGCCTCCAGTAAGAGCTCACAGATAATAACAACAGCTGTTTTGTTTTTCATGTGGTGAAATGACCCAAGGCTCTTCACTGGATTGTTTTCTGACAAAATATTACAATTAGCATGCATGGAAAGATGAGAGCAGGTGACCAATAACATGTCAGAGAATTGCTTTGAAGGTAGAACAACACGGTTAAGGAACAACAGCAGAGATTAGGGGAAGAAAGTTTCTCTAGTATATCCACAGTCATCACAAGCTTTCCTCATTGAAAAAGTTTCATTGTAGACTTTTCTGCTACAGATGCAACTTGGGTTAACATTTGAACTTGCAAACAAAAGTAAATGGATTTCTGAAAAAGAAACACAATACACAGAAGTTTCCGTTCACAGACAGGAAGGCCAAACTCGTGCAAAAAATCTCTATCGCATTCATTTCCATTCTGAAAATCACTCTGCATTATTAACTACACAGCAATTACCACACATCACGATACATCTTAGTCCAGAAACCAAATCCATTTGTGGACATTTTTCATGTGCGATTAGTGCCTGAAAGTAATTTTACCCAGTTTGAATTGTGCTGGTAATCACTTCTGCATGAAATTGCCCCCAGTGGGAAATTGGCCAGGCATAGCTGTGCTCAGTTCACCTGAGCACTTGTATTTTCGAACCGTCAATCACTCATGCAATGACTCACAAGACAGGCATCAAGCATTTCATCCACTGCCAGCATAAATTGGAGCTTTTGGTGCAAACGATAACCTTTGTTCAACACTCAGAAAGCAACCAGGGAACATTTCACAGTGACTGGCAATGAGACATCTCATGGCCTGAGACTAGCCATGATGTGGGGAATGTACCCCCCCTTCACCTGACAGCTTTTTATGCCGCTCTTCTACATCAGCCATGGGGAAGAGTTCCTTTAAGATCTGACGCTCTTGATCTATGCGACAATGTCTCAACAGCTGCATCCTCTGCAAGCAGGCCCTGCCAGGAAGCATGCATATCCCATGTTAATGCACAATTCTGAATACAAAATGCCATAGTGGGGTTGTGTTTTTGACCAATTTCAAAGTCTTTTGTTTGTCTAAAAGTTTAAAAGCCAACATTTCCGAAGAGAAACTACTGAGTTCAAAAAAATTGAATTGAAATGGTTATGTGGCTGACTGCTGGGGGGGGGAAGAAATTGACTGACAGGTCATACTGGGCACAAGAAAAAATATTCCAAATTGTAGCAGCTAGTTCTGCGTGAACTCTCTCTCCACTGATTGTCACTCCATCTCTATTGCTCCTTTCTTATCCAAAGTCCTCTTATATGTTGCCAGAACCATCATTCCCAGAACCTCATGCCCCAATATCTTCACTTGGATTCAGGATAACAAAGCACTTCTTAGCATCACAAATCACGTCTACTGTGTCCACGACCAATGCAAACTATTGCTCCTCCCAGTGGCCAACAATTTTAGTTCCCTGTAGAGCTCGTCGAAAGAATCAAAGACTTGTTGATCCAAACCAAGGCTTTTATTAGCAAAAGACAGGAGCTCTTCACAGGTGGCTGACCAGTCCGGAATGATCCGACCTGGCTTGGGACACAACCCTTTAAGGCCCAGACAGTAGGCGTGGCTTAGCTCTCAGCCAATCGCTGTAAGCACAGTCTAGATACTGAAACTATATACACTATATACATTGGTGATAGATCTGTACTATCACATTCACCCTTTCTTGGAGAACTGACCCTGGAAAAAAAAACGAGGGAGAAAATGAAAGGAAGGGGTAGGTTAAGGACTGTAGCAGTCAGGGGGTCTGACCATCCGGCGTGACCGCCGTGGTGCTGGGATTGGGGTCGCTGGAGTGGTGTCGCCAGCGGGCTTGTCGGGTGCAACCGCTCAATTCCCCAGTCGTGTTGTCGGCAGGGTTGTCCGGGTCGTTGGGGAGCTGTTGGTCCTTCTGTTGCGGCACGGGGCCTGGGGAATAAAGAGTTGGGGAAGGTTTGGTTGGGGGGTTTGCTGGGTCTACCGCGTCCTGAGCTAGTCCCGCACCGAAACAGTGTCCTCCCGCCTGTCTGAAAATTCAACGTAGGCGTAATGTGGGTTCGCGTGGAGTAGAGTCACTCTGTCGACCAAGGGGTCGTTCTTTGAGTGCCGGACGTGGCGTCACAAAAGGACAGGGCCAGGGACGGTGAGCCATGCCGGTACAGTGGTTCCTGATTCGGATTTCCTCGGGAAAAGGAACATCCTTTCGTGGGGGGCGGCATTTGTTGCGATACATAGGAGGGAGCGGATGGAGTGTAAGGCACTGTGAGAACTTTCTGCCAGTGAGAGATGGGGAGACCTTTAGACCGGAGAGCCAGAGTAACCGCTCTCCATATGGTGGCATTCTCCCTCTTGACCTGGCCGTTACCACATGGGTTATAGCTCGTGGTCCTGCTTGAAGCGATACCACACTCCAGAAGGTACTGTTTCAGCTTTGCGCTCATGAATGAAGACCCCCTATCACTGTGGATGGAATTGGGGTACCTGAAAATGGCAAAAATACTGTGAGGGGCCTGTATCACTGAGGTGGCAGTGGTGTCTGGGCAGGGCACAGCGAACGGGAAGCAGGAGTACTCGTCAATGGCCGTAAGGATATAGTTATTACGGTTGGTCGACGGTAGGGGCCCCTTAAAGTCTACGCTAAGACGCTCGAAGGGGCGGGTGGCTTTGATAACGTGGGAGCTATCCGGACGGAAGAAGTGGGGCTTGCGTTCAGCGCACACTGAACAGGCTCGGGTCATGGAGCGGATCACCTCGACTGTGTAGGGTAGGTTGCGCGCCTTCACAAAGTGGGCAAACCTACTAACCCTTGGATGACAGAGCACCATATGGAGTTTCTGTAGTCTGTCCATCTGTATGCTGGCGCACGTCCCCCTGGAGAGCGCGTCAGGCGGGTCGTTGAGCTTACCAGGCCGGAACAGGATGTCATAGTTAAAGGTGAAGAGTTCGATTCTCCATCTAGCGATTTTGTCGTTTTTTATCTTACCACACTGGGTGTTGCTGAACATGAAGGAGACTGCGCGTTGATCAGTCAACAGTGTAAAGCGCCTCCCAGCGAAGTAATGTCTCCAACGATGCACCACTTCAACTATGGCCTGAGCTGCCTCCTCGATCGAGGAGTGTCTACTCTCTGGACCCTGGAGGGTTCTGGAGAAGAAGGCCCTTCCGACTGGCCTGGTTCAAGGTGGCTGCCAGGGCGAAGTCGGATGCATCGCTCTCGACTTGAAACGGGACAAACTCATCGATCGCGTGCAGTGTCGCAGCGGCGATGTCGGATTTGATTCGATTGAAAGCCACTCTAGCTTCGGTCGAGAAGGGAAAGGAGGTGTTCTTGATAAGAGTACGCGCCTTGTCGGCGTAGTGTGGAACCCATTGGGCATAATACGATAAAAGGCCCAGGCGGCGTTTGAGTGCTTTCTGGGTATGGGGGGAGGGGGGCGGGGGTAAGTCCATTAGGGGATGCATGCGGTCAGGATCTGGCATGACTAACCCGTTCTCCACCACGCAACCTAGAATCGCGAGTCGTGTGGTCCGGAAGACACACTTGTCCAAATTGTAAGTCAGGTTCAGCCGACGGGCAGTTTGAAGAAATTTGTCTAGGTTGGCGTCGTGGTCCTGCGTGTCATGGCCGCAGATGGTGATATTGTCCAGATACGGGAAGGTAGCAGTTAGCCCGTTCTGGTCCACCATCCGGTCCATTTCCCGCTGGAAGACCGCGGCACCATTCGTGACCCCAAATGGTACCCTAAGAAATTGATACAGCCGCCCATTCGCTTCGAAGGCCGTAAATGGTCGGGTCCTCACAGCGGATCGGGAGATGGTGGTAGGCCGAACGTAGGTCAATGATGGAGAATATGCGGTATTGGGCGATCTGGTTCACCACTTCCGTGATGCGTGGCAGGGGGTATGCATCCAGGAGCGCGAAGCGGTTAATGGTCTGGCTATAGTCAACCACCATCCGTAGCTTTTCCCCGTTCTTGACAACCACCACCTGGGCTCTCCAGGGACTTGAACTGGGTTCGATGATGCCCTCATCCAGCAATCTACGCACCTCACTCCTAATGAATTGCCTGTTTTCGTAACTATATTGCCGACTTTTGGTGGCCACAGGCTTCCAGCCAGGGGTGAGGTTTGCGAAGAGTGCTGGCGGGGCAATCTGGAGTGTGGAAAGGCCGCAGGATTGGCCCCGGGGCACGGGAGCGGGTTGCTCGAGTGCTTCAGGGGTGGGGCGATGGCAGACCGAGAGGGGGGGCGTGGGGTCCCCCAAAGTGTAGGGACACCGTTCGAAACTGACACTGAATGTCTAATCCCAGCAACACTGGGGCGCACAATTGGGGAAGGACGAATAATTTGAAGTGGGTGACCGTTACGCCCTGTACTTCCAGTGTGGCGATGCAATACCCCTTTATCCCAATCGAGTGCGACCTCGTCACTAATGAGATCCTCTGGGTAGTGGGGATGATGTCAAGTCCCCAACGGAGGGCCAGATCTGGCTGGATAAAACTGTCAGTTGACCCAGAGTCAAACAAGCAATTGGTGTAGTGTCCATGCACTTTAATCAGTTCCATTGCTCTGGTGAGGGGATGAGAGCATTGCTGGTTTAGTGTTATTAAAGCAGCCACAGATCCAGTTGACAGGGGAGTTCCGCGTGATGACGTCACGCAACGGGATGACGTAATAGACGTAGTCAACGCTGGAGGAGCAGGTTGGAGGACCTCCCGGAAGTGCTGTTGTGGCGGCGTTGGCGGATGAAAGGTAAGTAGTGGGGTTTGTAGTTGCTCGCGGTTGGCGGTGGGCAGGTCGTCGGTCGCGGCGGTCAGGCCCCAGCGGTCGGAAGTGATGGACGCCAGAGTGAGTACCTGGTTGGCCGCGGTGGGTCCCCAGTCAGTCGTGGTGGCTGCATCAGCAGCGGCGTAGGCAGCGGCAGACGGGGAGCGGGCAGCAGCAGCAGTAGCATTGGCCGCGCGGGTGGTTGTGGCAGCGGCATCAGCAGCGGTAGTGTCGGCCCCGGGGGTGGCTGTGGCTGCGGCAGCAGCAGCGGTAGATTCGGCCGCGGGGGTGGCTGTGGCGGCGGCAGCAGCGGTTGCCACAGTCGGGACCGATGCCGGGTCGAGTGTTCCACACGGGGGTGAGAGGCGGGCCAACATCATGGTTGCGAGGGTGGGCTGCCCCTTCCGGGTTTGGCGTCTCCGCGGCATCAGGCGTTGCCGTGCAGGGGAGCCCTCGCTCTCATTGGACGAGAGCTCTGGGGAAGAAGAGTTTGAATGGGATAGTGGCGGTTGGGCTTCACACGAGGCACTGTGTTTGCCGGCGGCCATTTTAGACCTACAGACTGCAGCAAAGTGGCCCTTTTTAAGGCACTTCTGGCACCTGGCTTTTCTTGCTGGGCACTGGAACCTGCTGTGCTTGTCCCTCCCACAGAAATAACATTTTGGGTTCGCAGGGGGCAGTGTAGCAGCAGCCGGCAGGCCGTCAGTATCTCGGGGGGTGGTAGGGTAGAAGGGCACTCTACTCACATCAGAACGAGGGGTCCAGTCTCTAGAGAACTCGTTTGACTTTAAGGCTGCATCCTCCATTGTGATTGCAATCCGGGCCACGTCCTCTAGTTTTTCTACCCCTTGTTCGAGCAAGCGCAGCCTCACTTCGTTCGATCGGAGCCCGGTCATGTAGGCATCCCGGACGAGATCATTTGTGATCTCGGCAGCAATTTTGTCCACACACTTAGAGTCCTTGCCCAACGCCTTTACTACTTGTAAATATGTCCTGCTGGACTCGCTGGGCTGTTGCTTCCTCAACGCAAGCACGAGCCAGGCATGAACTCAATTCACCGGTTGATCATACAGTTCTTTCAGTACCTTTATGGCTGCGATGTAAGTGGTCTCATCCTGGATGTTCTAGTAGACTCTCAAGGACACCATAGACAGCAATGCTGTTAGACGCTGGTTATTCTCCTCTACCTGAATGAATCTCAGGAAGTTTTCAAAGTTCAGCAGCCAGAACTTAAAGGCTTTGAAGGCTGTAGCTGACTGTGGGTCGATATCAAGTTTTTCTGGCCGAGTTAAACACTCCATCCCTTTCTAAAAAAATTCTTTTTGCTAATAAAATTGTAGAGCTCGTCGAAAGAATCAAAGACTTGTTGATCCAAACCAAGGCTTTTATTAGCAAAAGACAGGAGCTCTTCACAGGTGGCCAACCAGTCCGGAATGATCCGACCTGGCTTGGGACACAACCCTTTAAGGCCCAGACAGTAGGTGTGGCTTAGCTCTCAGCCAATCGCTGTAAGCACAGTCTAGATACTGTAACTATATACACTATATACATTGGTGATAGATCTGTACTATCACATTCCCACAGTGTCCTCATGCACTGCCCAACTGAAGCTATCTGAAAATTGGAAGAATAACGCATCAACCTCTCATATTCTTGCACCATATAAGATTATCTACCTCTTCTCTGTAGTGCTGCACCAATCACTTCAGACTTTCCACCAATTTTATTGCTTTGTCATTCATTCCACCTTTGCAATAGAATTGGTGGAAAGTCTAAGGTAATTGGTTCAGCATTTCTCACACTACAGAAGAAAGGTAAAAAAATCTCATGATATAGTGCAAGAATAAACATGATCAAGACAAAAGAAATGATTGTGGACCTCAGAAGTACCAAGAGCAATCACCTTCCAATACACATTTATAACTTGGTACAGTAGAGAGCAGCCGGTTCCTTGGAGACCACTTATTAAGTGTCCTATCATAGACATACATCTCCTCACTTGTCAGGAATGTGTAACACTTCCTGAGAAGACTGAAGTGGGCAGGCTATCGTGTCAACCTTCGACAGGAACTTTAATGAGTACGTTCTGGCCAGTTGTATCACAGTGTGGTAGAGTTATTGTAGATAAATGGATCAGAGGTAAATCCTCACACTCCAGAGAAGAGGTAGAAAATCCGGTGATATAGTGCAAGACTAACAGCAAGAGTTTAATCATTCTATTCACTATCTTAATCCCAAGAATCTTTGGACCACATATATCAAAAAATAAAATCACAATAACCACCTCTCCAGCTTCCTGCTCCAGCCCTTGTAGCAGCTCCACAAGTTATCCATGCAGTCCTGATGAAGGGTGCCAGCCAGAACTTAACTGCTTTTGGCTTCCAATGACCAACCGCATTCCTCCAACATATTGTGTGGTGCTTTAGTTTTCCAAGCATTGGCGGTTTTCTTGTTTGTAACCATGCTTCAGTCATCTGAAGGACTCTATTCCAACACACTCCTGGCATCCACTATCTTGTAAGGTCTTCTTGGTAGGAGGATGGGGGGTGTTGACCTGGTGCCCTGCACAGCTCCCTCAGAGCCAGAAACCCATGTAGGCTGCCAGGCACAGGCATCCAGTGTGAATAAAAGCGCCCATTCTATGCGTGGTTTAAACAAGTATGAGGCTGTCAGGTATGATGGCTGGGTAGTAGGACCCTGCGACCTTGAATGATTCCTGAAAAGCACCTTGGGACTTTGCACAACATTACATTTTTCATAACACTCAAAACCTTATGCATGTTGCCATGCAAGTTCATATCTCAGAATCCCAAACATCCATCCACTAACCTTCAGACCTCATTTATGTACACCAGAATAAAAGCCTTTCTCATTTCGTATCTGTATTTTCTTCGAGCAGGATCTAATTTTCTTCTTTTTGCTAATTGCATTTTACAGAAAATTCATTCTTCCAGTCTTCTCACGCTACCATTATAATCTCTTAATACTTCAATTCGCAACATTGAGCAAAGTCCACAGAACATTTGTTTCAAAGGTCGAGGTTCATCCCTTCTTCCTATTGTCCCAATGATTGCTTTACCACAGTTAATTACTTCACACTTAGAACTAATTATTGTCAGTTAGAGGCACAAATGAACATTGGTCTTCTCCACTAACACTGACACTGTGGAAAGACCAGTTCTCCCTCCCCAAAGCTGACATAGTCTGTGCTGACCCATTTCTTCTGCTATCCCTATGAAACTGCGTCTCAATACATTTGGGGGAGGGGGGGGTTTATTTGAAGCAAAAAACAGAAAAAGTCCCACAGTCATAATTTATGGAACAAAAAAAAATGACCTCTCATCACTATCTCTCTATTTTTTTTAATTCAGACTGCCAGAACTGTTGGCGAATGGGCAGTGGAGAGATTGCACTTCCCCCGTGGGGTCCGACCACCCAGTCCGGCTGCCATCAGCTCTGTACAGGCTTTAAGCGACCTGTTAAAAGAGCCAATGGTTGTTTATTTTAAAATCCCGTGACCATGGGGTCTGGGCCCTAGAGGGTGGCATCTATGATTGACAGCAGCAGACTCTGGGGAAGCAGAGGACAAGGGCCTGTGGCAGAGCACCAGAAATGGGGGGAGAACACCCACCCCCACCCCCCCCCCACAATCCGGGTTTGAGAAGGAGAAGCAGAGGAGTCGACTCATGGGACGGTGGCCTTGGTAGGGGACCAGTAAAGGGCTCAAAGGACGAAGAACACACAGGAGGCAGGCTGTTGGTGACTCAAGGCCCAGCACCCACCTAGGATGTAGGATGTGGGCTGATGGTGATTGGCTTGAGACTGGCTGAAGGGGTACCAGGTATCAGAACCAGGATGCGGGAGAGCGCTGTAGAATTCCTGATCATGTCAGAAGTGTGCATCTGGCACTCAGGTTTCTGATGGTTCGGGATGAAGACTGTGTGGGTGCGGAGGCCGCGGGAGCGCTGGAAGCAAAGCCATGGGCTTTCTCTGGCTGTAAAGGGTCCAGGGAGATGGTTGCTGATAGCGAACCTTTGTCTGCCTTACAGTAGGCTAAAGGAAATTTCATGGAATATCAGATTTTCTGTTGCATGACATGACAACCAAATAACTTTGAATCTTTAAATCTTATGTTATGTTCCACATACATTAAATATCGGTGAATCCGAGGACTCCAGACAGTTTTGTTCACTGTGGTCACACTGGAACAGCAATGTTTTCCGATGGAAGTGCTCAGAAGGGTGTACAACAGAGCTGGAGAAGCAAGACAACAAGGGTGTTTAAATTTGCAGAAGGGGGAAGGTGAGGGAACAGAAGGAATGTCGGTGATAGGGTGCAGGCCAAAGCTAAAGTACCAATTATATTCATACTGCATTGGAACCAAATAGTGGGGAAGCATTTTGAAACTTGGCAAATTAAAAGGTCTGTTCACTGGCTCTTGTAAATTTCTCATAGTTTATTGGTGAGTGGTAGATTTTCAGAGGTGGGAGTCAATGGAGAATCTTGGATTAGTGTAAATATGCCATGGATGGCACTGACTCAATGGGCCAAAGGGCCTATTTCCCAGCTACATCACCCCTCGACTCCATAAAGTCCATACCCAGCCTTGTCCCAAATAGCTCACATAATTTGACAAAATTCACCATTGAATTGGAATCAATGCCATTTCTGGAGTAATTCCAAAATGTTGGCGACCTTTGTACAAATTATTTTTACAATTTTACAGCTAAAAGACCTAATTTATAGACAGCTTCCTGACTCGCAAACGAGGAGAAATAGTTTATCGATATCCAATATATCAGCTTCCCTCAGTATCTTGAAATGTTTATTTACTTTCCTGGACCATTACCCTGGTGCCTTTAATAACTCCTTTCAAATTAGCTGATGAAATCTGGATGTCATTCCAGTAATTCTATGCAGTCCCTGTAAAGTCAACAAATCCCAGCCAAAGGTAATAAAGACCTTCTTAGAGTGCTCTAGGTGTGATCTAATCAGATTTTCTCTGGCTGTTGCAAGACTAATACCCCACTCCTCTGGAATGAAAGGCAATAATTCTACGAGTCAGGAAGCAGTCTCCATCCTCAAAGAGGCCCACCACCCAGGCCATGCCCTCTTCACTCTGCTACCATTGGGAAACAGCAACAGGAGCCTGAAGATGAGCACTCAGAGGCACAGGACATCTTCTTCCCCTCCACCATCAAACTCCTGAATGATCAATGAACCACAAACACTACCTTATTTTGACTTTTTCTTGCACCATATTTTTTTTAAATTTGTCAGGTGGTTCATATGTTTCCACTCTGATGCTACCGTAAGACGATGAATTTCATGACATTGTTCATGACAATAAATTCTGATGCTTGCTAATTATTTGAACTTGTCCGTGACACTCATGACAAATTTATATGGTCAGTCACTCCGCCCCTCAGGAAAAAGAAAACATGCAAATACCTGGATTTTTAAAAATGTACAAGTCTGCAAAGAATTAAAGTAAGACTGTTACCTAATATATCAAGGCACGTGAAATGTACCACACAAATTTCCTAATCCAATAATTACGACCAATGATCTTCAGTGTAAATAATATTTGTGCGTGTGAGAAACACCCCTTCACTCCCTTCCCAAAATTTTCCAAAGGCAACCATACAAAATTAATAGCCCACTATGCCAAATGAAGTCTTCAGACAACTGACATCCAACAGTAGAGATCTATAGCCACATGAACAGTGGTCTCTTGATGCTAAACCAGTGGTTCTTTCCACTCACATACCACTTTAAGTAATCCCTATGCCATCGGTCAGTGCTCTGTGATTAGTAAGGTGGTATGCAGGTGGAAAGAAAAAGTTTGAAAACCCCTGTTTTAATTGTCCCTAATTGACTCGTTACGCGCACAGTTTCGTAACGCCAAAGGAAATGGGCCAATGACAATTTTTCTCAAGCAAAATATTGCAGTGACAACTCGGTCTACTGCAATGATTCTCAACCTTCCCTTCGCACTCACATCCCACCTTATGCAATCCCTCACTAATCACAGAGCACCGATGGCACAGGGATTGCTTAAAGCAGTACGTGAGTGGAAAGAAAAAGGTTGAGAACCTCTGTGCTAAACCTTACATCTCTTTCAATGGACAGGCCTAATTAATTCAAGTACATGATATCTGGACCCTGAACTCAAAGGAGTTCAGCAAGCTCAAGTTGAAGCTCTATTCTTGTTGATTTACATTATCGTTTCAACCCTCCAGCAAGTCAGCCAGGAAGCCTGAATGAAATGATGATGACTGAGGCATCAAACTGCGATTGCTTTCATCTGCCTGCCTGTTCTAATGCACTGGGATTCATTGTTGCTTATCACAGCTTTGCTGAGTACAGTTAGGCTACTGTCTCTGTAAACCTTATAGTAGTTTGGAGCTCTTCATGGCAGGGCCTCCACCGAAGTTGATATAGTCTGGGGTGAAGGGTGTTTCCCTTAAACAGATACTGTATGTTCCCTCCTTGTCAAGTTTTCTCTTACTTTCTTTAATGCTGCTGTACTGTTTCTATTTACTTCCCATGACTTCTGGTGGCAAAGAGACTGCAACTAGACTTGTTGCATAGAGAAGCTGTTGGGAGTTATGTAGGGTGTGCTTTATCATCCTTCCACCCTGCACACAGCATTTTTCACCTGCTCCAACTGGGGAAAAGAGACAGGAGTATCAGAGCCAGCACCGCCAGGCTGAGGAACAGCTTCTTCCCACGGGCAGTGAGAACGCTGAACGACCAAAGGAACGGCTCACACAACCCCTCCGAGACCCTCATTTATACAAAACAATATTGATTTATTTTGTATAGATGAAATATTTGTCCAGCATATCTATTGTTTGTCTATATGTGTGCTATGTCTAGTTGTGTGCCTGCACTTTTTGGACTGAGGACCGGAGAACGCTGTTTCATCAGGTTGTACCTGAATATTTTAGTTTTGATTTTCCAAGACTCACACTCTGGGTGATCCAAAAATCTAGAGTCACCAACCCTTAAAGGAACCAAATATAAACCCAGAGTAACAAAGTAAAATGAAAAAGATATGAAATTAGAGCACGTCATTGGCACCACGACCTACTTCATTTATCTTAATCGTTCACCCCTTCTATTTAGAAGGGGTGTAACCATATCTGCGTACCTACGTGTGCATATAAGGTTATCATACCATAACAAATGAGTCATATTTCCTCCTTAAATTGTACGTGATTTTCTCCAGGGAAATACAACTCTGTATCTCCATATTCCATCGTGTAATATTTAATTTGGAGTCAGACTTCCACATGACCGTACACATTTCCTGGCTACCACCAAGGTGACCTTCACAAACTGAATTTAGTATCTGGACAGTTTAAAACTCGCATCCATCATGTTTCCCAGAAGGTACAATTCCAGATCCTGTGGAAAATCCACCTTTATAATTTTCTTCAGAATGTCCCCCAAGTCCTTCCTGAAGGATCTCCCCTTTGAAGACAGCCACCAGGTTGAGTGGATAAATGTTCCAATCTCCACACCACATCTGAAGCACATTTCTGAACTTTCTGGTTTAGCTTTAAGTAATTTTTGTGGTGTGAGGTACAATTGATGCAGGAAATTGAAGTGCACCAATCTGTACCTGGCATTAATAACAGCTGTCATGCAGTCCAAACACCAATTTGACCAGCACTGCCCGTGGATTGTTGAGCCCAAGTCAGTCTCCCACCTTTCCCTTGATTTGTGTAAGCCTGGCTTCAGGCCCTCATTTTGGAATAGGAGATACATCATAGAGATGAACTTGCATGTATTCCCCTTTTGAATTAGAATCTCCATGTCGCTACACATGGGCAGGGACATAGTCACTCAGATGATAATAAACCTGACGTCAATTATTCAATAAATACAACTTTTCTCAACTTCACTAATTTTCAGTAGAGATCCCTCAAATGGATGAGAATTTAAGGCACTCAAATATGAATTCTAATTTCAAAAAAACTCGTGTTGCATGCAATTCTTATTAGGTTGTGTAGGAACCTCTTGTGTGGGTGCACCTGATGTGAAATTAGTTTCAATGAAAATAATCCACTCCAGATCCAAAGTTCTATTGAAGCCAATGAATCCAAATTTCAAAAGTTAAGCACAGCATGCAAATACTAACATAGAGAAATCTAAATATTTATTTGACCAAAGGTGAAAAAGATATGTCAAATTCCAGTAATCAAGTATTCAATTGTTCAGCCATTCTGACGATTTGGTATCTGGCTCACCCATTGAATCAGGATAGAGCTCGAGCCCAGAGTGTGAGCAGGTGCGGGACCTGAGTTTGGCTTGCTGTTAAGAGCACCAGAATGGGTTGGCTTGTGGCTGGATGCAAAGGTCCAGAGTGCTTGTACATTTCCTGTTCAGTACAAAATCCCAGTGACAGCTTATCATGTTGACATTGGAGTAGAACAATTCTGCACACATCTCTGAGCTTTAACACAGCAATGAGCATGTGAACAATCTTCATGCTGCCCACAATGCGGACCCACCCCAGCTCTCATTCTGACTTAACAAGTCACCTGAACTGTCAGAAGGTTTGGACAATAGAATAGCACATTTAACAGTAACCATCGTGGATTTCAACATCTGCTACTTCTGCAAGATTTACTTCCACTTCAACACAATATTTCAGCACCAATCTGCCCCTCTCCACCAAATTACAGCACCATTTGTCTTCAGTCCAATGTGAGTTTCACAGATGTGCAAAATGACAGTCATTAACTACTGCAAGATTTCCCTTTCCTCGCAGAGATCTGTGACTCCTGCAGCCCAGATGCAGCCTCATGGTTGAAATGTTTTGCAAGTGAACATAAAGGTCAGTTTCCCAGCCCTGGGATAATTCAAGGATGCTGTCTCAAGGTTTGCTGCTCACTGCCATGTCAGGGGAGTCCCCCAAATTCCATAATCAAAACAAGGACATCTATTTTGTCTTCAGTCCACAGTAGCTGACAGCATTGCTTGCTTTGAATATTTCCCAAAAGTGTAAATATTGAGAGACTGAATGAGAATCAGAATTTATTATCATGAACATATCACACAATTCATTGTTTAAATGCAGCATTACAGAAGCAAAATTGCTAGAAAATTAGTGCAAAAGAAAAGTGAGGTACTGTCTGGTTCATCATCGATTCAGAAATCAGATGGCAGAGGCAAAGAAGCTGTTTTTGTATATCGGGTGTTCATCTTCGGGCTCCAGTACCTCCTTCCTGATGGTAGCAGCAAGAAGAGGGCATGGCCTGGGCAGTGAGGGTCCTTGAAGATAGAGGCTGCTTTCTTAAGACACCGCCTCTTGTGGATGACTTTAACGAAGACTGATGCCCATGATGGTGCGAGCCAGGTTCACAACTCTCTGTAGTCTTTTCCACCCTGTGCATCAGCACCTCCCTCCATACCAGAAAGCAATGCAACCAGTCAGAATGCTCTCCACAGTACACCTGTAGGAATTTGCAAGAATCTTTGGTGATATGCCAAACCTCCTCAAAGTCCTCTCAAAGTATAGCTGCTGGCGAGCCGCCTTCGTGATTGCATCGACATGGAGGCCCCAGAATACATCTTCAGAGATGTTGCCACCCAGGAACTGAAGTCCTTAACCCTTTCCCCTGCTGACCCCTCAATGAGGACTGGTTTGTTTTTTCCCCTGATTTCCCCCTCCTGAAGTTCCATAACCAGCTGATCTATCTCACTCCTGAACATTTCATCGTTGCCGTCTCTGATTCTGCCTTTGGCCATTGTGTCATCGTCAAATTTGTGGATGGTATTTGAATTGTGCCTAACCTTACAGTCATGGGTCTAGAAAGAGTAGATCAATGGGCTAAGCACGCATCCTTGAGGTGCGCCTGTTTTGATGATCAGTGAGGAGACACTATTTTCAATTCATACTGACTCTGGTCTTCTGATGAGGATGTCAAGGATCCCAGCAGGTAACAGAGGCCCAGGTCATGAAGCTTACTGACAGGAACTGAAGACATATGGTGTTGAAAGCTGAGCCAGAGTCGAGGAAAAGCAGCCTGATGCACATGTTGCTGATCCCTAGGTGATCCAGGACAGAGTGGAGAGCCAGTGAGATTTATGATCTTAGCAACAACGTTGTTTCAGTAGCACCTTACTCTACACTTGAAAGGTGCCTGTGGCCCTTGTGAACAAGTCTTCACTCACCTGTCAACTTCTCTCAGAGCCCTGGATGCACTCTCCCACCCTCCTCTCTCACTCCAGCACCCATTTATTGAATTACATTGATTACTAATGACGAGAAGAATGTTGCTTGCATTAGAGCACACATGTCAAACTCTGGCCCGATATAATTATATTTGGCCCGCAAGATCATATTAAATATATATTAGAGTTGGCCCGCTGGCCGCCGCGCCAGTATAGCGCATGCACACTGAAGGTGAAAATGAAGACGCCGGAGGTGTGGAGGGATCTCAGAGTTCTGAATCCCAGGGCCCGCCCGGCCCCCGGACACACAGACGCGGCTGGAGTTGGGGACCATCCTCGCTGGGTCTGCGCTTCAGCGGCGACGCCGGACCGAACGTCTCGTTGGCGATGCCTTCCCCCTCGCTCCTTGCGCGGCGGACCCTGCCTCCCGCTCCTTTTGTTGGAGACGAGCCCGGCGCCGTGAGATCACAGTTTAATCCCTCTCCAACCATGGGAGGGGGATGGGAGCAACGCGCTCTTCTCAGCCAATTCCTCCACCGCCCCGGACGCCAGCGTTTCAACAGGGGGTTCGGGTGCCTTCGTCAGGCGACCGACCTGTTGGTCCAAGACAAGGGGAGAGCATACAAACTCCACACAGGCAGCACCTGAACTCGGGTGAACGTGGAGCTGCAACCCCACATTCCACATCAGGACTGTGTGTAAGATTGGGAGCAGTGAGACGGAAGCTTATTTTGTTCCTGTGATTTAAGCCTTTCTTGGGGTGGGGGGGGGGGGGTCCTTCTCTGACCACTTGCCTAACAATTAACCTAATCAGATGTGGAGTTACCACAATACAACAGTTCTCAACCTTTTTCTTTCCACTCGCGTCCCTGTGCCATTGGTGCTCTGTTATTAGTAAGGGATTGCTTAAGGTGGTCTGTGGGTGGGAAGAAAAAGTTTGAAGACCACTGCTTTAATCATCCCTCATTGACTCGTCATGTGCACGGTTTCAGAATGCTAAAGGAAATGGGTCAATGACAATTTTTCTCAAGCAAAATATTTCAGTAACAATTGGGTCTAGAGCAGTGATTCTCACCCTTTCCTTCCCACTCACATCCCACCTTAAGCAATCCCTTACTAATTACAGAGTTCCGATGGCATAGGGCACACATGTCAAACTCTGATATAATTATATTTGGCCCGCAAGATCATTTTAAAAATGTATTAGAGGTGGCCCGCTGGCCGCCACGCCAGTATAGCGCATGCACAGTAATACAACAAATCCCAGAATGCATTGGCGTCAGCCTGCTAATCGCCCCCACCTCCTCTGTTTACGTTGCAGGGTCTCACCGTGGACTCTGGTTTTGGGGCCTGGCCGGTGTCAGGGGAAGCCAAGGCCGCTTCCCAGCGCCCGGAACCGGAGGCCTCGGGCCTGACCTCACCAGAACCGTTGCCCACTCCCACTCCCTGCCTCAGGCCGATCCGCGACTCACGGTGACGGGGCCGCTGATCCGCCGAGAAGCCGCCCTGCATCGAGAGCCGATGCCCCTGCACTGTCGTTGTCCAACCCGATCGCCCGCAAACCCCGCCCTCCCGCACACAGGCCTGAGTAAGGATTATGAACTTTAATCTCAGGATAAAACGATCTTCCAATAGTTTCATGTCACAGTGATAAATATATTCCTGGTTAAAAATGGTCCTGCACCTGGATACAAGCTCATTAGGCATAAAACTTGAAAAGTGTGTAAATCAAAGGATATCTGTACCAATGGAAAAAGGGCATGGCAAATAACCCTGCTAGTGTTCATGCCCACAATCAGTCACCCATTTGATTGTTTCAGGAATCATGTTATTCTCCCACATTCTCAATAGCCCTCAGACTTTACTATTCGACAGCACACTAGCAACATTTGACAAATCCTCTATAGAGAAATATTATTTATTGAGTATTTTATTTCTCATTTGTTAATTCTTCTGGAGAGAGTTTATCCAAAACTATTATTAAACATTTATTTTAATAAGAAAAAGTTTAACATTACATATGTTGAAAGAAGAGAAAACATGCAGATGTTGTTGAAAATTTTCAATAAATATTTAGTTCGGCCCTCGACTTAGTCCAAGTTTTTAATTTTGACCCTCCGTGAATTTGAGTTTGACACCCCTGCATTAGAGCATTCTCCTTAAAGACTCAGGTTCAGAGCTTGTACCTACAGTTCTGTCAACTGCTAGAACAGAACACATCAAGATGGAACACTGCACTGAGAGACAATGTCAGTGTAGCATTACGATAGGAAACCTGATAATGCAGTTTAGTGGACCTCAGAAATGAAGTTCTCAATCTTTCACTAAACAATGCAAGCAGGACCAACAATGCTGTTTTAATTCCACTAAAAGGCATTAATACAATTTCCATCCCAGTGAGTTTCGTACTTCTTATTGGAGATGAATTTCTCAGCAAGAATGTCTTACTTTCCTTAATTAGTCTTACGTTGTCTGGCAGCAGGTTCTTTTTAACCTTGCACTAATGATCCAAAATAAAAGGGGCAAAATTGATTGAACCTGTGTTTTATTCAAGTAATCACGTTCAGCAAATAGGTAACTATCATACGAAGGAAAGAGCACAAATACCCTCGAGACCAACAACAAGATCTGCATTGCAGTAGTATGTTGAGACAGAGCAAAGCAAATATTAATTACTGCATTTATTGAAGAATATTGTATTCTAAATGTATGCCAATTAACTCTGCCAGGAGAGGTTAGTTTCTAGTTTCCATTCAAAGGCTAGTGCATTTAAAATTTTTTAAATGTATATTTAGACCTACAGCACTGCAACAGGCCATTTTGGCCCACATGTCCGTGCCGCCCAATTTACATCCAATTGACCTACAACTCCCGATAAGTTTTCAACAGTGGGAGGAACCGGGGGCCCCCCGGGGAAAACCCACTTAGACACGGAGAAAAAAAAAACTTCTTACAGTCAGCATGGGATTCGAACCCTAGTCCCGATCGTTGGGGCTGTAAAGGCATCACGCTAACCCCTACACCAACCATGCTGCCCCTGCATTCCTATGCCTGCTTGGTTCAGTTGTTTGCACTCATTCCAATGGATAGCTGGTAAAACTCATCAAGTATGCTCATTTTTTTTATCTATTAGAAGTCCAGGATCCTGTTTCTAAATATTAAACATACAATAGATACAAAATTAGCAAGATTTAACATTCAATTGATCTCCACCTTTGTGGTGGAACCACTGTATGTGCGTGGCTGGCGAGCCCCTCGCTGATTGTACCTGTGGCTCCTCCTCCTTGATTCCCCTAATAAAGGTGGCAATGTCATAATCCCTCCCCCCGAATAAGCTTGGATCTAATGTCAGCAACATGAGATGTGCTTTCTGTTTATGGTAATAAAAGTTGATTAGTCAGGTATCTTCTAATCTTTGGGGTTATTGATAGCGCATCAACTTTGAAATTCACCTTTTAGATGAACAAGATAGCAAACAGTGTCAGTAATCTCATTATATTAGAATGATTTTAATAACAATGAATGTTACATTTCTCTTCAAAATAAAGAAGCATCTATCAACATGGAATAATAATCAGTAGGGAAACACAAGGGGCTATTACCAAATATAAAAATTAAAACAAAATTATGTAAAAAATGGCATCAAAAAACATACCTGGTCTGCCGCAGGGGGATGGGCAAGGAGATACACAAAAATGGGTCAAATGTGTTGCTTTGTTTAAGGCAGTGAGGACAAGTTAAAGATGACCTAATGGAGAAAAAAAACAAAAGTTCACAGTTAATAAAAACTAGATGTTCTTCGAACAATTCTTTACCATAATTACACTCTTTGGATTTATACATGCTTAACAATCACATGAATTAACCAACACAGCATTTATCTTGGTAATCTGTTGATAAACAAAAATAAAGTGGTTGGATTCTATCCAAATACCACTAAAGCAAAATGTGGGTAAATGCTATGGATAAAAAGAGTGACGTATCTTTGGCCCCTCTCTCACTAGAACTGTCTCATTAAGTTTACTGGCGCATTTCTATCTTGGGTAATGAACTCCCCAGACTTGAGTAAAACATTAAGGTCTGCAGACATGGTGGTTGAAGTAAAGATTAAGGACATCCAGCCACAAGCAGCCTAGCAATGCATCGTCAGACCTGACCAAACATCATCAAGCATCATCTGGCTTCAAGTATCTTTTACAAGATGACTGTGGAGAAAGAGCAAATGACAGGGAAGAATTTTGCTGGTTGTATCAAAGACCTAACACAGACAGGATGGGCCAAATAGTCTCTGGTACAATTCTATTTCAAGGGGGTTTCCAACACAACTCGAGATGATGGTTACCTAATGCAGTCTATTCCCTTACAAATGAAGGTTTTGGCATACAAAATTCCCACTTATAAATCCTAATTTAGATTTTACTTTTAAAAGGTTTTACAGGAATCTTTAAGATATAAATCCATGTCGATTAGGTGCAAATGTCTATAAAATCAAGATGTGTTTCTCCAGCAGCACGGCAAATATCTTTATTTTGTTTTGCTGTCTCATTTATTGATTGGTCTTCCTGAAGGGCCTCCAGATGTATTAAAGACTGTATATTGATGTGTGCAATTAATGGTCGATTTGTTGACATGGTTCCATTTACCACATGTGTGTGTCTCCTCAGACCTCAGAGTAGTATTTGAAATCTCAAGAAAATCAAATACATGCTACATATTCACCTTCTCAGAAAGCATTGTCTGCTGAAAAATCTAGTCCTCATTACAAACATGCTAATTTTCTTACAGCACTGAGGCCTGCTGTTAGATTATAATGGCACAATAAGGCCTGTCACCACTAATGACACACTTCTCTTTATTGTCAATTTTCAAGTGGATAGTTCAAAAAATAGTTGAGTCATGTTTCGCACAAAGTGATTCATAGAATCTTTACTGTCATAACATCATTTCACTGTGGTGTTCAGAAGAAAAAACAGCATAAAGCAAGAAATAATTACAAGTGATAAAAACATTACTTAAAAAAAAACAAAATTTGCAATAGCAAATGCAATAATAAAGCACAGACTTGGAGAATTAAATGATTGATGTACACTGTGATTTGTCTGTACTGAAAATAAAGCCAGCTAGTAGTTTTGATGTGTTTTTTTTTGTCAGGACCATACAAGTTGTTTGCAAAAACTAAACTTTGACATACAGACAACCAACTCTCTTGTGCTGGTGATGAATGTAGCTCAAGCCATCACACCTACCAACCTCCCCCCTTCCTTTCATCGACTCCATCCATAACTTCTGCAGCCTTGGAAAGGCAGCCAACATATTAAGAGATTCATCCCACCCTGACCACACTCGCTTCACCAACCGCCCACCCCCCCACACCCCCACAAAACTCAGGAAGAAGACTCACAAGTATGAGATCAAGTACAATCAAATTCAAGGACAGTTTCTTTCCTGCCATCATCATGTTGCAAAATGAATTCCGGAATCCAATTCCTGAATATATAGTAAAATTATTCTGCCTTTGCTCTGTAGAAACCGATCTCCACCTGTAAATTTGCACTTTGGTTCTGTGCTTGTGTGCAATAAGCTTGAATTTTTACTAATGCAAGGATCCAATGTTGGTCAATGAGAAGAAGGATGTGGAGAACAATAGTTGCAGGTATGGGGAGCAAATATAAATGGAATATAAACATCTGCTTTTACTGCCACACAGCACAAGTCTTGTCAATATGCTGAATATTATGGGTCAACAATTCTTCTTTCTTTGGCTTGGCTTCGCAGACGAAGATTTATGGAGGGGGTAAATATCCACGTCAGCTGCAGGCTCGTTTGTGGCTGACAAGTCCGATGCGGGACAGGCAGACATGGTTGCAGCGGTTGCAGGGGAAAATTGGTTGGTTGGGGTTGGGTGTTGGGTTTTTCCTCCTTTGCCTTTTGTCAGTGAGGTGGGCTCTGCGGTCTTCTTCAAAGGAGGTTGCTGCCCGCCGAACTGTGAGGCGCCAAGATGCACGGTTTGAGGCGATATCAGCCCACTGGCGGTGGTCAATGTGGCAGGCACCAAGAGATTTCTTTAGGCAGTCCTTGTACCTTTTCTTTGGTGCACCTCTGTCACGGTGGCCAGTGGAGAGCTCGCCATATAACACGATCTTGGGAAGGCGATGGTCCTCCATTCTGGAGATGTGACCCACCCAGCGCAGCTGGACCTTCAGCAGCGTGGACTCGATGCTGTCGACCTCTGCCATCTCGAGTACTTCGACGTTAGGGATGAAAGCGCTCCAATGAATGTTGAGGATGGAGCAGAGACAACGCTGGTGGAAGCGTTCTAGGAGCCGTAGGTGATGCCGGTAGAGGACCCATGATTCGGAGCCGAACAGGAGTGTGGGTATGACAACGGCTCTGTATACGCTTATCTTTGTGAGGTTTTTCAGTTGGTTGTTTTTCCAGACTCTTTTATGTAGTCTTCCAAAGGCGCTATTTGCCTTGGCGAGTCTGTTGTCTATCTCGTTGTCGATCCTTGCATCTGATGAAATGGTGCAGCCAAGATAGGTAAACTGGTTGACCATTTTGAGTTTTGTGTGCCCGATGGAGATGTGGGGGGGCTGGTAGTCATGGTGGGGAGCTGGCTGATGGAGGACCTCGGTTTTCTTCAGGCTGACTTCCAGGCCAAACATTTTGGCAGTTTCCGCAAAACAGGACGTCAAGCGCTGAAGAGCTGGCTCTGAATGGGCAACTAAAGTGGCATCGTCTGCAAAGAGTAGTTTACGGACAAGTTTCTCTTGTGTCTTGGTGTGAGCTTGCAGGCGCCTCAGATTGAAGAGACTGCCATCCGTGCGGTACCGGATGTAAACAGCGTCTTCATTGTTGAGGTATTTCATGGCTTGGTTCAGCATCATGCTGAAGAAGATTGAAAAGAGGGTTGGTGCGAGAACACAGCCTTGCTTCCCGCCATTGTTAATGGAGAAGGGTTCAGAGAGCTCATTGCTGTATCTGACCCGACCTTGTTGGTTTTCGTGCAGTTGGATAACCATGTTGAGGAACTTTGGGGGGCATCCGATGCGCTCTAGTATTTGCCAAAGCCCTTTCTTGCTCACGGTGTCGAAGGCTTTGGTGAGGTCAACAAAGGTGATGTAGAGTCCTTTGTTTTGTTCTCTGCACTTTTCTTGGAGTTGTCTGAGGGCAAATACCATGTCAGTAGTTCCTCTGTTTGCGCGAAAGCCGCACTGTGATTCTGGGAATACCCCTGAGCATAAAGCCCTCCAAAAAATAAAAAGGTAGTGAACAGAGCACAGGACATCATAGGCAAAACTCTACTCACCCTCGAAAACATCTACTGGGAACGCTGCCGTTGGAGAGCAGCAGCAATCATCAAGGAGCCACACACCCAGCACACGCTCTGTTCTCACTGCTGCCATCAGGAAAGACTTGCACCACCAGGTTCAGGAACAGCTGCTACCCCTCCACCAATAGACTCCTCAACAACATCAGGGACTCATTGGGCGACTATCAACCAGTAGCACTTATATCAACAGTGATGAAATGTTTTGAAAGCATACCAGCTCCTGTCTGAGCAATGACATAGATCCATTCCAGTTCACCTATCATCGGAACAGGTCTATGGCGGACACCATCTCATTGGGTCTACACAAAAGATGCATTCAACAGGATGTATTGATTTTAGTTCAACATTTAAAACCTTCATCACCTCAAAACTGTTCAGCAAACTCCAACACCTGGGAGTTAACACTCCATTGTGTAATTGAATTATGGATTTCCTCACCTCCAGACCATAATCTGTGAAGATTGGTAAGAATTTATCCTCCGCTTTACACTTACAACTATGTAGCTTGGTACAACAATAACACCATCTAGAAATTTGGGTTATATAAAGGAAGGGGATGAATTAGCATACAGAAAGGAGATTGAAAACTTGGCTGAATGGTGCACCAATAGCAACCTTGCACTCAATGTCACTAAGGAGCTGATGGCTGACTGGGAATCAGAGGTGGAGAGGGTGAGAAAATTTAAGTTCTTGGGAGACACCATCTTATAAGATCTTTCCTGGATCCAACACACCAATGGTATTCTGAAGAAAGCACATCAGCACCTCTACTTCCTCAGGAGTTTGCAGAGAATTGATATGACCTCGGAAAGTGTGCTGACTTGTTGCATCATGGTCTGGTATGAGGACACCAATACCCAAGTGTAAAGCCTTCCAAAAGTAATGGACACAGCCCAGGACATCTCAGGCAAACCTCCTTTCCCCCCCCCCCCCCCTCCCATCCCCACCCCCAACTATTGAGTATATTGACAGGGAACGCTGCTGTCGGACGGCAACAGCAATCATCAAGGCCCACACCAACCAGTACACATTCAGTTCTCACTACTGCCATCAGGAATAGGGTGTAGATGCCACTAGACTCGCACCACCAGCTGCTACCCCCTCCACCATCAGACTCCACAACGACAAACTCAATCAGGGAGTCATTTAAGGACACTTACTTATGCACTTTATTGATTTTCTTTTGTTCTCTCTGATTGCACAGTTAGTTTACATTCATGATCAGTTTACAGTTCTTTCATTTGTTTACATGTTTACGTTGCGTACAGTTTATTTTTTGCACTACCAATTAGCCAGTAATTCTACCGCACCCGCAAGACAAAGGAACCTCAGGGTTGAATGCGATGTCCTGTTTGTACTCTGACAATAAATCTAATCTGAATTTAAGGGCTCTTGCCCTGTTCCTTTACATTTCTTTATTTCTTTACACATGTATGTTGAGTGCAGTTTTTTTTGCTCTACCAATAAGTGGTAATTCTGCCTCACCCGCAGGAAAAAAAAATCTCAGGGTTGAATGTGATGTCATGTATGTACTCTGTTATTAAATATGAATCTGGAATCAAATCTCTTGCACGTTTAAATGCAACTTGGCTTCAAGAACTGCAAGTCAGCTGGAAGAGATGGATAGTAAATGAGTAAAGTCTACATTACACAATAGCATTGAATAGGTCAACGGACATCAAGAACGCAGTCACTGAGATGGGAATCAAATACAAAACTGGATACTTTATTTGTAAAACAACTGGGATTTTCAATTGAAAATACATTAATATGGGCCTGAAATTTAAGTTTTCCTCCTAAATCCAAATCACTCAAATTGCATGGATCGAAACTGGTTCCATTATGGTAAATTACACCTGTGGAAAAGGATTTGAACAGAAATTCATAAGAAAATTGATAACGACAGAAGACTACATTGCAGCAAGCAATTTTTTTACAGCAGCTGTTTAGATCTGTGTTTCTGTAATTACCACTATAAAACATAATTAAAACTTCTACTCAAAATCTATTTCCAGATTACTCGGCAAAAAAAAAATTGTGACAAATTAAATCAGAAAAACTGTTCAATGAAAGCATCACTGTTAATTATCTCAAAATGGAATAATTAAGGTAAATTGCAATCTAAATTATTGACTCCAAATTTGTCACATAATACTTCCCCTCACAACACTGCAGTGTTCATTAAAGTTTAATGCCTTGGTTGGATGGAAGCAAATGTCCCAATCACCATCACTGAAGTTTCACTGGAGCAACACACAAAATGCTGGAGTAACTCAGTGGGTCACATTGCATCCACGGAAAGAAAGAATACCGGCTGAATTGTTTACTGATGTTGTACTGGTTCCTAGCATTTTAATTTTTGCCCATTAATTTTGTTTCAAAATATTTTGCATGAGAATGATGGCATTGGAGACGTTGAACTCAAAGTAATTTTTAAGAAAATGTTAGGGATGGGGTCAAAGCCACAAGTTTACATACTGTATATTTCGGTGTATGTCGAGTCATAAAACCCTCAAAAAATGGGTGTCGACATATGCCAGATATACTGCTGCATGCGTTGATCTTTCAACTAGAGAGCCTCCTCACTGGTGTCCTTCGCTATGGTCATCGCCCCATGGGTCATCTCCTTCTCTGCTTCTCCTTCTCAGACAGCAGTTAGTCTCTCAGTTTTCTGGTGCCCTGTGCCAGTCCTCCACTCCCCTGGAGTTTGCAACCCCTCGTGGATGCTGCCGATCATAGGCACCACCATCTTGGGCATAGAACCCACCGTCACGGGATTTTAAATAAAACTACTATTGGCTCCTTCAATGGCCATTCAAAGCCTGTGCCGTTGGACCCACGGGAGCACTGTATCTCCGCTCCCCGTGGGTCCGCAACAGTGGCAGCACCGTCATTTCCACTGTATTCCCCTAATTGGATATCTTGCACCAAGGTATCCAATCAGTATTCAAAGCACAATGTCCTTCTGACTTGAGTACATCACCCATTAATCCATCTACTCTAAAAACATTCTGGAAAATAGTTTCTCCTGAAAAGCTTGGGCTCTCTCATTATTACCCCTCTGTACAAACACTAATATCTTTAGCTCTCAGAAGAATAGCATTGATACTGGCCACCTTGATCTCAGAGGACCATTTAATCAAAATGCGATAGACAAATCAATGGAGCAACAGGAATTGAACTAAACTCCGATGGGATTTTTTTTTGAAACATGCAGTCACATTTCAGAAATAAGTTTTTATTGTACAAGGCATGTGTGGAGTTTTTAAATTGGGAAACGCTGTATGCTGAATCTTAACAGCAGTCATGAAGCAATATCACTGTTCATATCACAAGTAGTGTGGATTGGTAGAATCCCCCAAAACTAAATTCCTTTGATCCATATTTTCTGAGATTATTGTAACTCTTTCATATCAAGCAGTGGTGGATTAACTACCACCCAGACCTGTGGGCTGGGATTTAGTAAAGCATCCCCTGACATTGCCCACCCCGCCCCACCTTTTGTTGAATAATTAGGGGTCTCCAAAGTGGATGATAATGACCCCTGAGGGTCGATGTGACTAACCAAGGAGTCAAAAAAAATGCCAGAGGTCAATAAATGCCGGGGGGGGGGGGATTGAACTTTTGGAATCAAAAGATATGTAGAGCCCGAGGTCCCCACTCTATTTTTCTTCTTCTCAGGGCCCCCTCCCTTTCAGGCCCCTAGGCTTAAGTCTACTCAGCCAAATGATTCATCCGCTGCTGATATCAAGTTTAAATTTGAACCTTTGTTGTTTCTTTTTGGCTCTCTCCAGTTACACCACACACCCGTCATAAAATTGTCCCGCCTGAGCAGTTTTGCTGATGTTGTAAATCTGGTTTGCACTGACCACTTCCTCCACACCCACACTGTTTATACCTTAATCTTTCTGAAAAGTATAATCCTTTTCAAAACTAATTCTCAACACTGGCAGCTCAGGCACATACCAAGATGAGTCATGGAATTCCCAAATGGAACTCATAAAACAGTAATAGGCCTAATGGCCTAAAGTCTGCATCATTGATTATTCAATGGGCAGGTGCAGTCCCAGTTTCATGGGCTTGTCATACTCTCTAAGTAAAAACACAATGCTGGATCAGGTCAGTGTACATTATGTGGCAAAGATAAAGACACAGCACTAAAGTTTCAGGATTGAGCCCTTCATAAAGGATGAAAAAATGTGGACAGGCATCTAAACATGAGTTGACGGGGGGAGGAGGGGGAGAAAGATGGAGGGGCTGGAGAGGAGCAAAGTCCCAAAGGCAGGAGGTGATGGGAGGATAAGGGAGGGAGGGTGGGGGAGAAGGGATGGTTCTGTGAATGGAGAGGAAAGGAGACAAAGGGAAAGAGAAGGGAGGGAGAACAGAGAGTAGGCTAGCAAGAAACCAGAGAAGTCAATAGCCCCTTTTAAACTGCAGCACCTGGGTAGCCCTCCTGGGATCGGGTGCAATTACTGGGGCAAAGGTGTTGGAAGCACCTTTTAAATTGACCCATTAAATCACCAACCCGACATTTTAAGGGGGATCCCGCCCCCACAACAAAGCTTCACACACTCACTGGAAGTACGGCTGGATGTTCAGATGCTGGCTGCTCGGTGACACACGCGCGCAAGCGCTGACACCAGAATAAGCGGGTCAGCCATTTCCTGTTCAAATCGCCCATGGACACAATCTAGGTAAGTTGGGCTCCCTGACTACCTCGGAGGTAGGTCAAGGACCCGGTTGGATTCTGACAGGGTTGTCCTGTTTACCCCATTTTACACAGCAGTTTGAATGGGCCTAATGTTAATGCATCTGGTTGCAGAATGCCCAAACAGAAGACTGCATTATTCATTTCTTCTGCAACCAGTTGAAAACATTCATAAAATAGAATTAATTTATGGATAGATTATGCAATTGTCTGAGGAACAGGTCATGGATCCATTCAAATTTCAAATTGGAATTTCCAGTCTTATGCGAAAAGTGCCTTGTATTTGTTTTGCTTGAGGGTGAGAATCATTGTGAGGGGTCAATTCTGGTTGTAGCTTTACTTATTCACCCCTAAAACATTCAGGAATACCTGTGCTCCAATTATTCTGGTCTCTTGATCAAGCCCAAATTTGTCTTCTCCATAATCGCCAACAGTTGTGCCAGTGACGAATCTTTAAACGTCAGTTTCTCTTTGAATATTCTTCAAAATCTCTTTCCTTGATCATCATTTTCTGACATAACTTGGTGTCAATACTTTTTAAATTGTGAAATTGCTTGAAATCCTCTTCCAAATCACAAGGTGCCAGAAGTACCATGCTATTTTTTTAATTTCCAGGAATGCCGGAGTCAACAGAACAGTGGGAACTTCCGTCACCTGATTATATTTACGACAGTCGACATTTTGGATTTGATGTCTGTAAATTACACCCCATTTGCAGTTCTGCCCAATTGGAAGAGCTCAGACCAGCCATACGAAAGACTATTAACCGCTGGGAGGATGGTAATACAAAGCAGCAAAACACCTCCCAGATTAATGTTCCAGCACATTTGTTTATTGAAATTTGATGTTGCCAATCAATAGCTGACTGAGAAGCAGACACATCACAGAATCGCAAGCACTGTGTGATCTCTCAGTATAACTAAAGTACGTTCATCAGTTGTAGTCTTTATTTCATTGAGCTTGATTGATAGTATAGTGCTTAACAGACATTGCAGAGGACAAACAGATTTACAAACCCATTAAAATGGAGTATTTACTCTTAATGCATTTTCATTCATCAACTGGATTTCATTCATTGAAATTTGAAGGATGTGACTGATAGATTGTGAACTAATTTTCCTTCCCCGGAGATGTTACTTTTACTACATCTCATGTACTACCAATGCCCAACAGCCAATGTCCATGCATTCGCACAATAATTAATTATCATGTGAAACTATGCCTTCCTCCTCATTATGTTGCATCCTTTAACAAATCCTTCACTGAAATGTATTTTAAAAAGTGCAAATTACCATTAAAGCCTTCTCACTGCAAAAAAAAATCCAATGCAATTATTTCACACGAAATACACTGAATTTATTTGTGATATTTATAAAAAATTTATTATGTACATATATAGACAGACAGACAAACTATATTTGGAAGCTAATTCAATGATTATGTTGATGAGAATGCAAATGGGCAGCCTGATTAATGATGTTTGGGTCATTCCACTGTCAACCACTGTGATTGATTTAATGTATACAAAATAGAGCTATCCTTCATTTGCTGCATTATTCCTGGAAAAGTTACCAGGCCCTTCAACTGGGCAAAGTTGCTGTAGTTTGATTCTTCCACTTTCAAAGCAGAGATAAACTGAGAAGTTGATTGGGGGGGGGGGGGGGGGGGGGTGTCTTGCAAGAAGTAAATGCCTTCTTTATGGAATGAGCTTCACCATTTTTGTCTGGCCCCTCATCAGAAATTAATGAATACTTCAGCTCACTATTACAAAGATCCTACAGGGGGACTTATTGATTCCTCCTGGATGACTTCAAGTATCAGTTTGGAAAGGGTCACCTTCTAAAAGTGAGTAACTGGCAAGGAGGGAACAGGAAGGGCCAATCTAAATTGTTTCCTTGACAAAATTATTAGAATGCAGTATTTTCCCTACAGATTTTTTTTTAAAATCATGACAAAATCCTGGAAAATGTACACTACTTCCTTCACCTCAGATGAATTTATCTTTGAGGAATGTTGCAGCATTAATTCTGGTCATCTGAACTAAAACAGTGTTTGAAGATTGTGATGCCACTCCGCACCACACCCCCTCCCCACCCACTGCTTCTGCGACCTCAAACACCTGCAACAAGCGCCAGAAACACACCACCCACCTTGGGTCTTTGCAAAATATTCCAAATCCACATGAAGGAAAACCATGAGCAGGTCCTTCATTCACACACCCGATGCCCGATTCTTGGAATAGACTCTCAAGACTAAATCAGAAGAGGTTACAGCAGCGGTTCTCAACCTTTTTCTTTCCACTCACATACCACTTTAAGTATTCCCTATGCCATAGGTGTTCTGTGATTAGTAAGGGATTGCTTAAGGTGGTATGTGGGTGGAAAGAAAAGGTTGGAAAATCTCTGTTTTAATCATACACAATAGACTCGTCATGTGCATAGGTTCATAGCTCCAAAGGAAATGGGCCAATGACCCTTTTTCTCAAGCAAAATATTCTAGTAACATTTGGGTCTAGAGCAGTGGTTCTCAGCCTTCCCTTCTCACTCACATACCACTTTAAGCAATCCCTTACTAATCACAGAGCACATATGGCATGGGGATTACTTAAAGTGGAATATGAGTGGAAAGAAAAGGGTTGAGAATCACTGGGCTGCAGAAAATCAAATCAGTTTTTAAAGCTTCCATTGAGTAAAATGCAATATCTCCTCCAACTCCTGGGAATCCATGGTACACAAAAACTACAAGTGACAAATGGGGCAAAACTTGCCCATGTTCCACCTGTCCCTTCATCTGCGGAAGGATGACTTTTCAGTTCTCACACTGGCTTCACCTCAGAACCCACAAAACCAGAGCATAAGCATGTAATCTTTGATGCTCGGGGGCTGACCTGGAAAAAAAATCAGCTAGTGAGTATCTATCTAAGGTGCACCATACCATTTACTGTAAAAAAAAAAGACAATGAGTCGTGCAGTCTGCCTCTAAATCTTGGAATAATACAGCAGTGAGAATTAATCTTCCATGACAGAAAATATTTTGACCTGAAATAACATAATTTCAATATCTTGCAACAAAAATAGAACTGCAGGGATTTGATTTGAATCTTTTACATAAGATAAATTTACCTAACTGGAGGCTCCTGGAGTTAGATTAGAAAGTGAAATAAAATGGCTGTCATTAAAATCAGAAACCAAATTTAAGAGGTTGCCAAATGAGACCAACGACTAGCTCCGATTATTATAATGCACATTTAAATTCCTATATGTTAATCTCACAAAATCTGAGCAAAGAAAGATTTAAAGGGCAACTTTTTTCCAATACAGAGAGCAGTCTGCCTCTGGAACGAACTGCCAGAGGATACGTTGGAAGTGGGTGCAATTACGACATTGAAAAGACATTTGGACAGAGGTGGCCTTAAAGGAGGATGCAGACCAAATGTAGGCAAATCGAACTGGCCTGGAATATCAACGTGGTAGACATAGACAATTGGGATCTCGGGGCCTATGTCACGTTGTTCGACTGTAAAATGAGCCTCAACACCTTGACATGGTATTTCAGTCACAACTCTGCAGCAAAATGTGCAAAACACGAGCAATTTCACAGGTGTTCTCATTGTGCTGGAGCCTTGGAGTTCCTCACAGCCAGTGCTTTAATTACATATTCATCTTATGCAACTTATTAATTGATTGGCCACAGTGATACTCACAACAAATTAGAGGATACACAGGGTCAGATTTTTGCCAGTGTAATGGCATTTGTGGTCAAGAGATGTCCCAACAGCCTTCAGTTCATTGCAACAGTAAAATGTTGAACGAGGAGAGACAGCATGCTGAGAATGGCGTCTGTTTCAGTGAAAGGAGAACTAGAGCGAGTGCTCCTTAATCAGAATGAATGACCAGGTCAATTCAATGACATATCAGGCACAGAAACGGAGAGGTAAAGAAGAATGGATTTAACAGAAAGAAAAATCAAAATTAAATATACATTTTAGGATTTTTTAAAATTCTCCCACATTACCCGTATAGATAATTCCCTTCATCAGTGTTTATAAACCTTTCAATTTGTCTTTAAATGTATTCATCAACTGAACTTTCACCTCTTACCTTGTTGTGAATTTCCAAGAATCACACTTTTTTTGTACATTTATTATCACATTTTCCTGTTGAAGAAATTTCTTTTCATCTGTGTCTTAAATGGCCTTCCCCTTCCTCTGAGACTGTGACCTCAATCATCTGAGGAAAAGTCATTTATTGCTTTTTGGAAGAGTTCCAATAAGGTTGCCTCTCATTCTGAATAATGGCAGAGTATTCTCGTTTCTCTCTCCTCATTCAACACTCTTCCTTCATCAGCATTCCCTATCCCCTCCAGCTAACAGAAATCAGTCTGGTGAACCTCTCCTCCAATCCCGCTATTGCAGGGGTGTCAAACTCAAATTCACGGAGGGCCAAAATTAAAAACTTGGACTAAGTCGAGGGCCGAACTAAATATTTATTGAAAATTTTCAACAACATCTGCATGTTTTCTCTTCTTTCAACATATGTAATGTTAAACTTTAGGATATAACTTTAGGAGGATAATGTTACAGGTCAGGAGTAGGTAGCTCAAGTTCACCCTTTGCTTGACCTGAGGGAAACCTATTTGGTCCCTGTGGAGATGTAGTCAGCATTCACAGGCTGTGTCCATTTTGGCCTGCATCAGGACTCAGCATTTCCTGCTCACTCCTCAGGCTCTAGGCCTCTATTCACCCTCGACCCACCATCCCTCTACCTGACCAGTCCTTTACACAACCTCTACTCACCCCTCACTCCACTCGCTCTGCCTCTACCCACCCCATCCTATACAGGCCCCTCTACTGCCTCTCCCCTCAACCTGTTCCTCCCTCTACCCGTCTCTCACCCTCTAATCACCCCTCCCCTACTCGCCCTGCCCCTCCCCTTTTACCTCTTCCCTATCCACCCCTCCTTCTACTCATCCCTCCCTCTAACTGCCCCTCGCACCACCATAACTTCCCCTGCCCATTACTCCTCACCTACACCCTCTGCCCACCCCTGCTTACCCACCCACTCAGGCCCAGCGCGCTGCCGATCAGCCTTTGCGGACAGCCACCATCTCTCTCTTCACGTGCAGGGCCGAACCAGCCGTCCCTGGGGTCCACGCGGGTGCAAGTGCTGAAGGCCGTGGCGACCGGGAGAAGTGCGCTCACGCTGTGGAAGGGCCGTCCGGTGCCAGTCGCGCGGGGCTCGCGCTGCCCGGGGGCCGTGCGCAGCCTGCCATGCCCGTCGCGCTGACAGGAAATCACAGGCGCTCGCCCATCCGCCGCATCGTTTGACAGGTGGGAGAAGTGACTGGTTGTGCGGGGAGCCTTCCAACCGGCTTGCCGACTGATGACATTCGACAGACTTCTCGTGTTACAATTTCTCGTGTTACAATGGGGAAGGATGTGCAATGAAGGGGGAGGATGGTGGGGGTGACATTACCAAAAAACAGCGTCGGCTCTCGCTGCAGGGCGGGCCACCTCTAATACATTTTTTAAATGATCTTGTGGGCCAAATATAATTATATCGCGGGCCAGAGTTTGACATGTGTGCTCTATTGTGAGTGTGCCCTCCCCGAGGTTGAAAGATCAGAGCTATTTGAACTTCTCTGCAACAAATGCATGTAATGGCACTGGCAGAAAAACAATGCAGGTGTGACCTCTGGAAGATTAACCCACAGATGCTCGGAAGGGAAATCTATTAGACAAAAATCACTCATTGCCTAAAGATGTACATGTTGTTGATTCGCACAATAGCAACTATTGCTAGGGTGGATACCTAGAGCAATTATTGTTATTTCAGCATGTGATTGTCACTGGTGGATTTGAAATTCTGCTCTGGCATTTTTTGTACATTTTAGATGCATTTAAGTGCCTTTCCTACAATGTTCAAAATTCACATAAAAGACCAGAGTTAAAAATGTTGCATGATGCCCTGATGCAGTATTGAGTACTTAGCAATCCTGTACTTCAAATAAATATCAAGTTCGTTTACTATCATCTAACATACATAATCTGACAAAACAATATTTCTCCAGACCAGAGTGCACACACATACACAGTACATGATAATCACAGGTCGACACAAGGATATAATGTAAACACTTTAATAAATAAATATTATGAAATAACAATTTTTGGAATATGAGCCAAGTATCCGTGATAATGACCTGAAAGATTTAAAAATCCCTCACTGATGTCCCTCAGAAAGGGAACTGTGCCATCCTTTGGTGCAAATGAGACTCTAAACTCACTAGGGTGGTTCTCTTTCAACTGCTCTCCGAAAGAGTCTCACCTGCCATTCAGTTTGAGGGACAATTGGAGAAGGAGAGCAAATGTTGACCTCGCCAATATCATTATCCATGAAAATGGAAAAAAAAATATTGGCCCATCCAGATCAAACGTTAATAACATCCTAAACAGAACAGCTACCACCATAAGACAATGAATGAATCATCTCACAACTGCTTGCCCACAAAGTAAGTCATATTTTTTCAATGGTTCAACAATGTGTGAAAGCACATTCAAAAATTCAAGTATTATTTTTCTGAACAGATCAACATCACAGGCAGCGACTTTTCAACTTGTCCACACTACATCATTTGTTGAGATTCTGAATGGAATACAGTAGCAAACAAATTAATACAGTTAAAACAACCTCCATGATTTCTCATTGAATAATTAGCAATACCCTGAATTGCATGCAAGGCAAGATGGAGCACATCCCATTTGGGAAACCATCCTCATTAAACTGAAGAGATACATTTCACGATATTGTGTTTGAATTTAAAATAGAAATATCAATGAATAAAATGAATTTCCAATAGCTAGAGTGCCAAGCAGATATGATATACAGTAAAACCCCTGTAATCTGGAATTTAAGCAACTGGCAACATCACACAACTGGCCAAAAAAAAGGAAAACAAATAAATAAATGGAAATATGTAAAAAAAATTAAAAATCATATAAATAAAAGGTTAAAGTTGTAAAAATAACAGATAAACCTTTGGTGAAGATGGGAGCAAATATTCAGCCGGCGGAGAGCCTTGGTCATGTTTTGCTCGTAGCACCTGTTTGAATAAAGTTGTGCTTTAATAAAATGGCGTCGCCCAGAATGAAAAACTGCTTGATGCTGCTCACCATTGGGGTGATTCTTTTAAAGTGTCTCTTTATCCCTACTTAGAAGGAGTCTTTATCTTTATTCATATATTATTAAGTATATTAGTAAGGCTTTATCTGTAAACTTGGGGGAAGGGGAAGGGGGAGGGTTGTTAATTATCTATAATGTCATTGTTTGTCCAACGGGCAGCTCCGTGGAGGGGGAGAAACCTGCAGATGCAGCGACATTTCAAAGCATGTTACTGAAAATAAAGTAAAATGCTTTAAGGTGTGTATATTCATGCAAGTGAACTTTGTTCAGTGCGAATACAGTGAAGTATTTTTTGTCTTTTAAATTGTTTATTCTTAATGCAGATGTATCAGTTAGGCATTGTAAGAATAAGTCCCAAGCAACCGGAAAATTCTTAATTATTGACAAATTGCCCCCATTTATGTATGGTTGCTCAAGGTAAAAGGAAGAGGCTTTTTTTTTTCCTCTCTGGTCAATTAATAACTTCAGAATCGTGCAACCTTTATGGCTAACAACATTCACAGCTAGGTTGGCATCTTTCACGTCAAATTAATCTTTCAGATTACTGATTACTTTTAAACCAAAATGACATTTATTTTGTTGAGAAATCATCTATTCTTCAATAATAATTAAAAACCATTAAATCTATATGATAGATAATTGAGAAAGAAACATTGGCAAAGTCATAAAAAGTTGTGCAATACACAGAAGTGCTGGAGAAGCTTACGCAGCACCTATAGGAAATAAAAGGCAATTAATGTTTTGCACCTGAGCCCTTCATCACGAATGTGGAAAAACAGGTTGATGCATCACAAGAGGTTCAAACGTTGGCTACTCTGGATCCACTGCAATGAACAAGCCTTCACTATCTCATTCAGCAAACACCACCCAATGCCCCTAGGTCTCCACCTCATTATCCACAAACCTTCGGTTCCCTTCACTACACCTTCTTCTCCACAACATCAATATGATTGATATCTAACTTTTCATAGCACCTGACAATGGCTGCTGAGTATTTCCACCTTCTTCTGTTTTTAACTTCATAAAAGATCCTTAATGTTCATCAGAAAAGATAATGACAGGAGTTCAATTTAATAAATTGCCCAGACCACAACAAATTTGGCACTAGTTCAGCAATAGCCAGATTATATGATCAAACTCATAATTTAACCAACCGATGGGTGGTCTTCACGGGATGGATCTCAGATGAATCATGTAATGAAGCTCTCTGAGCATATCCCATTACCCATCAGATGACAGACTGATGTGACCTGGAGATGATCATCCTCCCCTTACTTCCACATATCACGGGGAAACTGTCACTTTGCTTTCATTGTGAGGGGGATTAAGCCTGCAGTCATCCTTTGCTGTTTCATTGTTCATCCATACTCTAGTGTGTTATTTGCTCATTGCTTTAACAGAACAATTGCAAATTTATAGGTTACATTAGTGGTTGCACAGACTGAAGTTAAAAGTGGATATTAAACAGGACACAAAATTTAAGAACCATATTTCCAGGGTTGTTAGTTGATACCTCACCTTCAAATCTGAACTTGTTATTGAAGCAAACAATCAAAAAAAGTTAAATTAGAATTTTAGAAATAGAAATTTACAGCACACTGCACATCCTCGGCCCATAATGTTGTGCCGACCTAATCACCTTCTCTAATAACTGTCTAGAATAACACTCCATTTCTATCTGTTCCATGTACTATCCAATAGAAAATCCTATTGTGCCTGCCTCCATAGCCGTTGCTGGCAGCACATTAGATGCACTCACTGTGTGAAAAAAATGTACCTTTCATACCCCCTCCCTGTGCTTACTCCCAAGTGCCTTAAAAGTATGCCCCCTGGACTTGGTCATTTCAGCCCTGGGAAAAACCTTCAGCCCTGGGAAAAACCGTCTGTCCATCCACATGACCAATGGCTCTCATCGTCCCCATTTCAAAGATCTCAGTTGAGAAACAGTTGATGTTTCTTTCTAGATAATTCTTAGTATTTAATAATCAAGTTTATTTGCGATGGATGCAATTTTATACTGTTGAATCATACACTTTTAGATGAGTGCTCTTGTATACCTTTGAAATGTATAGAAATAGGTATGTGTTGTGTGGGAAGAGAAAAAGGTTCGGTGGGTTCAAAGAGCAACAAGTCTGGACACAGGCTGAACACAGGAAGGTTCTTTATTAAAACATACATAAGGGGATCGCAAAAGGGATAACGCACACCAGTACTCTCAAATCACACAATAATCAGACTTAACATTACCAATACTAGTAACTGTTCACACTCATCCAAACATCTGAAAAGTTTTGCTTGTCTGATGTAGGATCAGGTTATTAGCTTTCTGGACACAGTCTTTGATTCACGTGCATTAATTCCTATTTTTAACAGTCAAATTGGTCCAAACCAATTTAGAACATGAGCCTTGTATTTTCTTTACACCAATTTGAGAAGTTTAAAAATGGGCTTAGATGTCATTTGAAATTTCATGGGTCCAGATAATGCTGGATCTTAAACACAATGCATTCAAAATATCGCAAATGGTGCAGACGAAGGGAAACAAGAAGACTGCAGTTGCTGGAAAACTGAAGCAACTCATTGGGTTGGGCAACATCCATGAAAAACAATAGTCACTGCCTGACCCAGCGAGTTTCTCCAGCATCTTCACGGACGCTGCCTGACCCAGCGGGTTTCTCCAGCACCTTCACGGACGCTGCCTGACCCAGCGAGTTTCTCCAGCACCTTCACGGACGCTGCCTGACCCAGCGAGTTTCTCCAGCACCTTCACGGACGCTGCCTGACCCAGCGAGTTTCTCCAGCACCTTCACGGACGCTGCCTGACCCAGCGAGTTTCTCCAGCACCTTCACGGACGCTGCCTGACCCAGCGAGTTCCTCCAGCACCTTCACGGACGCTGCCTGACCCAGCGAGTTTCTCCAGCACCTTCACGGACGCTGCCTGACCCAGCGAGTTTCTCCAGCACCTTCACGGACGCTGCCTGACCCAGCGAGTTTCTCCAGCACCTTCACGGACGCTGCCTGACCCAGCGAGTTTCTCCAGCACCTTCACGGACGCTGCCTGACCCAGCGAGTTTCTCCAGCACCTTGCTCTCAGTTGGTGCAACACATTCATTGATGATGAGAGATTTACTCAACAGGTCTCCTGCACTGTTCCAAAGGTCTCAGTCCTCCAAATGCTCTGGTTTGCTGTGCGTTTTTCTTTCAAAACCAGCGTTGGCTCGATTTCATGATATCGTGACAAATTTCCTTTCATAAAAAAAGGTAGTCTGAAGTTCATCTTAAAGTCATTCATGAAAATATGTATTTTGTCCCATCTGAAGGAAAATAATTGGCATTTCATTGTTTGCACAGATGGCCTGTATCGTTCTTAATCAAATTAATGCACTTGATATTAATTATCATCTGTAGCCGAAACTTGTTAAGTGGCTCACAAGGTACTTAAATACCTCAAATGACTATGCTAAATGTGGATTGCTGACTGTTAAACCAACTCCACTAGTTGGAATATTCATTACATTGCACACAGTAAAATTAAAACAGAATTCATCAGTAGCTATTTGTCAATTAGGGAGGACATCTGTTGGAGACAATGAAATGACATATTCAGATACGTAATGTAAATATCAGGGAAAGCTGAGTATATAATAACAAGGAAAAGTTGTACTGTTCCATGCCACTACCTCAGCTACCTATAAAGATCAAACCTTCGTGACGATTACAAATCTAAGAGAAACATGTGGCCTTGTTCAACATGAGAAGAAATAAGCACATGTCACAAATGCATATTTCAGTGGCTTTCAATTTTACATTAACCTCCTGATTTATTCCCTACCCAGGTGACAGGTAATAATTTTGGCCTGAAATAACATGACAGGGCGACAATCTACAAACACATTATATTTGTCCAAAGCTCCTCTGGTAGTTATTTCAGCAATCATGCGATCTCATTCATGTTAAATGGGTTAGCCCTCTCAGTAAAATACGATGGAATTCATTACTCCACGGGGTAATTTCAAGGGTTCCATTTTTCCAAGGTATAACACCAACTATCAAATGACAGCATGCCAGTTACCCTGTTGTTCTTCAGGGAGCAGTACTCGTTTATGATAAGAAAATGTAACAAAAGATTATTAGACAGGGGAGATTTTATGGGTGGAACAAAGAAATTAAAAAGATTCAAGGCCACAGCCGGAATGGTGTACAACCTCCCTTGCAGCAGAAAATGTTATTGGAGCGATTCGACAAGCAGATAGGCATGACAGAATAAAGGCACATTTCCTGAGAGCGTACAAAGAAATCTGATGCAACAACGCTTTCTACAACCTTCAAGGATCCTGGCATAATGAGCCAAGTTTAGCTAACAGAGGAATGCTGCAAGAACATGTTTATACATATGGTTAAGTTCATTGCTCCTCATTCCAGATATCCTTAGGACATCCAGAATAATATCCTCTTGAATTCTGATTTAATGTTTAATATGTCATCCATTTCTGTATTTTCTTTGTTAATTCAACATTATCACCTTTCTGAGCATTTCCTATTTTCACACTTCGTCAAAATCATTTTTAACATCACAGCAACTAATCTTAGAATAAATCCCATCACACAAAAAAGTCATCAGTTCCATAATCTTGTAATTTTAAACAATGTTCCTCGATTCTCTCTAGTAGACGAGCCTTCCAACCATCGCCAAGCTCCAAATGGCACACCTAAAATAATCTCACATCTAAGTCTCTCTCCTCTTATAATCCATCTCTTTGACCATGTTTTTGATCCCTTGTAAAAGATGAATGCATACCTCTGCTGCTCGACTTATTCAGTAAAGGCTCTGGGAGAGGTCTGGAGTGCTTTAACAAAAAGCTGTGCTCCTGCTACGTTTATTGTTGAAAATGTCACTGAATCATTTAAACAAGAAGAAACCCTATAGTAAAAGGAGACACTGCAAAATTAAGATTAATATAAATAATGTTATGATCTGTTGTAATACAGACGTCTCCTGTGGCACAGCTTGCAGTAAGTAGAAGGCAAACAATCAAAGGTGAGCAATTAAGTTGAAGTTACCATTTTGCATTAATGAAATTATAACATCCTGCAAATTAATAAATTTGCATGTACTTCAGAGTAATTACACAATTGCAAATTATTAAAATACTACCAAGTAATATACTACGTACCATCTAGGTCAAAGCTGCATCATCGAAAATGCACTCACCGCTCAGTTTACTGTTCTAATTATAAAGTTCCTGATCAACAACTTTCCTGCTTCTAACTGAAAACATATCCTCTCCCAAAGTCACTGTTCTGCACTCCGATAACTATGAATATTTATTACCTACCTTTTATATTTTACTGTCTTTTTAATTAAGTATTTAGTATATAGTTATTTTTAGGTGCTTGATAGTTTCTTTTCAACCAAGTGCCTATTCAGCTGCACCAAGTAAGAGTTCTGGGTGCAGATGTACATTGTGCAAACTATTTGACAATAAACTCATTATCCTTTCAAGAAGAATAGCGCTTCTACAATCGTGTTCATCTATTCTGGAAACAGCACTGACAACATGTGGAAAAGATTCATCATGGAGCCAGCATCCACAGAAAACACTGGACAACAAAGATTTTGCTTTCTCAACACTTTTTTGGTGTATTATTTGGGTTTCTGATCACAAAAATCACCTTAAAAGTTCCCTATAATGGACCACTTTTTAGATACAGGTCGGATACCACGTATCCGAAGTTCCAAAAACCAAAAAGATCCAAAAACCAAACTTTTTTTTAGTGCTGACGTGTCGTCACAAATGGGGGAAAAAATTCAACACCTGACTTGCCTGTGTGGGGCTCAGACGCCGTGTTGGAGCCGGTTATATCACGAATGCAAGAAATCTTTGCTTCTGGCTGGGAAGATGCCAAACGGAGCTGTTTTCAGCATCGGCTGCAGCCGGAGTCGGTGACAGCAACTCCATTCTCAACATCAGGTGCTGTGCCGTCCACATCGAAGAAGTAGTCTGGGACTGGCAGCAGCGGCTGGGAGGTGTCAGGGACCGGAGGCAGAGATCAAGTTTTTTTTGTTACGAATGAAACATTTCATATGAATTTTCATGTCATTTTTTGTTGTTTAACCATTGATACAAGTATTCTCCTGATGCTACTGTGCTAATTTGGGGTTTTTCCAGTTTTGTTTCAAAAATCAAGAAAACCCAAAAACTGCACAATATCTGGTCCCAAGCATTTCAGATTATATAACCCATTACTGGGATTTCTGACAGATTTTATGTCTACTTCTTCAAGCAGACAATGAAATGCAACAGGTCATTAAAAATTCATTTTCTACATTTGCACTTGAACTTCTTCCCTGCTGATCTTGGTGGAGTCAGTGATACCAGGAATATTGTGACCATGGAAAAGCAGCATCAGGGCAACTGGAATCCATCAATGCTGGCCGACCGTCATTGAACGCTGGCACACAAGAGGCACAAGATGCTGAGTACAGACGAAAAGCAACAGCGAAACATTTTTTTTTAAGGTTAGTTGAACAAATGCAATGTCTCCTCATCATTTTGCAATGAAATGTGAAATTTAATACACGTTAATTTCATGTTTATCCAACTTCCTACATGATGCAGCAAATCTGAAATTACCAGCTTGAAGTTGTGTCATCAACCCTCTTTTTTTTCAGGATTGTCATGACCTTGGTCTCTGCAATTGGATCCATGCCTTCCTGTTCTTCAGGTTGTAATCAATGTGGATTGGTAACAGCACCTCCTGCACAATTATCATCAAACAATGGGGCCCGGTGTAGTCGGCCCCAACAATACTTCATGCATCCAATACTACGCAGCCAAACACTACCCCAACTCCATCTACAAATTCACGGATAACAACACCATCAAAGGCAAGATCTTCACTAATGATGAGTCAGTGTATAGAAGGGAGATAGAGAGATTAGTGCCTTGGAGTAAGGAGGAAAACTACTCCAACAACGTCAGCAAAACCAACCAGCTGATTACAGACTCCAGAAGGAATGCAGAGCTCATTCCCCTGTCAAAAATCAATGCTGTTGAAGTGAAGATAGCACACGGCTTAAATTTCTGAGGAGCAGCCATTGCAGCAACTTTTCCTGGACCACCCACATCAATGTTGCAGCGAAGAAACTACACCAGCACTTCTTTCTTCAGAGGCCTGAGGAAATTTGGTTTGTCACCGGCATCGAAAGCATCCTGTCAGGGAGCATCATGGTGCAGTATGGAAACTACTCCACCCAAGGCTGCAAAACACCGTAAAGAGATATGAACACAGGTCGGCACATCACAGATACCCTCTGGCCTCCATCGACTCCACAACTTCTGATGCCTTGGAAAAAAAAGTGGCAACATATGGAAGGGCTCATCCCACTTGGCCGCACGCTTTTCACATCCCTCCCTTCAGGCAGATGATTAGTGAATGTGAGATTCCAGGATAGTTTCTTTCCTGCCTCCATCAGACTCTTGAAAGAACTTCACTAAAGTGAAGTAATGCACCTTTGGTCTCTACCATCTGATCTCTCAGTAACTCCGCACTTCCACCAAGATACAAGCAAGCAGAAAAAGTTCTGATCAGTTTGGCAGGAATGAGCATTCAAGACAAAACTAAACTTTGGATTCAAGATTTGTGTCTTAAATTCATTCTTCAGTGGCTTTGAGAAAGGAATCTTTGAGAAAGTCACATGGTCTCACTGCTGTTAAAAAAAACACTGGAGTCGTGTGGTTTGGTGTGTTATTGTTGCACTATGCAAGAGATTTCGAGCTGGATTGCTCACAAAATATCACCATCACTGTGTCTTGGAACACATGACAATAAACTTGAATTTGAAAGAGCAGGAGTGAGAAAATGAGAGATAACCCGCAATCAGCTTTTCATCAACTCTCAGCTTACAGCACAAATACATCATGAAGGCATGTAGTCCGTCTCAGTTAATATTGATTCATTTAATCTCCCTTGTGAGATTTTATTAGAGACAACATTTATGGAAGTTTTTTAAATCATTTTATCAGCAAATGATACAATTTCCCCCAGTTTCTGGAACATAATTTTTCATTAATCCAACCCAAAAATGCAAACTTAATTTGGTGAACAATTGAACATATCACATCCTTGAGGGCATTCTCAAACACACAAAGTCTATTCAGCAAGCATGCATCATTTTTTGATAATCTCAAAGGGTTTACGGGTAGCTGGTAATTCCAGAAGTAATTACAGATTGTAAAAAGCTGTTGACACTGCACAAGCCCTCTGGGGAGTGGAAGTGGGAAAAATCCTCTCAGACTGTGCCAGGTATCCTTTTGTAAGTGGTGCAATGAAAATCCAAAAACAGAAGAGATAAATGCAACTCAGAATTAAAATGGTAACAACTACCTACAAAGACAAAAATATTCCCCTGATCATTTTTTAATATAACCATTTATATGGAACCCTTGACATAACATCACTCCCTGCAAAGAGAAACCACTCACTAACTCAAAATTTTCGTTGGTTTTTACTTCATTGTGGTAACATTATTTTAAATGCAAATTGACAAATCTAAAACTTGTATGGATAATTTTGTATGCAGCAGTAAAAATGAAATTGTCACATCATCACAGATATGTCAAGCAGCTGATAAACCACTGAAGAAGCAAAAATAAAATTTGCAGCTACTGGAAATCGGAAATAAAAACAGAAAACTCTGGAAACACTCAAACCTGGAAAAGACCACCCCTCCCCATTCAGAAGGAGGGGCCCTGCAGGATGGTGACGATGGCAGTGGACCAGCGAGGGGCTCAGTGGTCGAAGGATCCAGACAAGCTGCTGGCTGCTGGAGAGACTGTCTCATGGGAGCCAGGTATCAGAACCAGGATTCCAGAGGTGCTGAGGGCAAGAAGGGCTCCCGAAGGGGCCTCAGACGCTGAAGGCTTCCTGATCGTATCGGAGGTTTGGCTCAGGTTGCCGATTGATCGAACTCTGTGACTGCAGAGGCTGCGGAAGCGCAGGAGGTGAATCCACAGACACTCAATAACTCTGAAGGGACTCTCTTTTGCTTCCCTTTCTCCTATTAGTAGGGGCACCGAGCAATACTGCCTTAAAGCAATCAAATGTTAACGCATTTTTAAAAAATGATGTGCTTCATCAAATCACAATAAAAGGAACCTTTTATATATAAAAAAAGAATCAAACAGAATGTTCGTTATTTTCCTAAGATTGTTTTTCTCTTGTCAACCTGACAAAGAGATCCTCAACCTTAAACATTAACTCAGTTTCTCTATCCACACATTCTGCTCAACCTGCTGAGTGTTTGCAGCAATTTAGTGTCTATTTCACACAACAAAGCATTTATTTGAATTTACGTTGATGTCAGCAGATGTTCTGAATATCCAGTTCGGAAGTGCACAGTAGAAGTTTTGTCCAATAAACCAAGGTGATTTCTTTTTGAGAACATAAAAAAATGCAACAGTCCATAATGCTTTTTATTCAGGCGTCTCCCTCCATTTTGCTGATACGCTGATGAAGGCCTCAAGTCTGAAATGTTGGTTATGTATCTTTACCTTTGCTATTATAACGTACGCTTGTTTGACCTGCTGAGTTTCTCCAGCAGTTTTTGTTTACTTCTGTCACAGTGTTTGCAGGGACTTGTTTTACTCTGACAGTCCATATGTTCGTAGACTTCCAGAAGGCCTTCTACAAGCAATTGCGAAACAGATCTTAAATAAGCCCCATTGTCTTGCGTCGGAAATTCATGAGGAAGAAAATGTTTAAGAGTTATATTAATTATTTTGGACAAAATGTGGCAGCTCTTGGAGTCAACAGAAGGGACCCAACTTTTCATTGTATCTAAGTGACTCTGGAAAAACAACCACCTGAAGAAACACACAAAGATCAGCATGTCCAGAGACATTGTCATACCTACACTCCTGTTCAGCTCCGAATTATGGGTCCTCTACCGCCATCACCTACGGCTCCTAGAATGCTTCCATCAGCGCTGTCTCCGCTCCAACCTCAACATTCATTGGAGTGATTCATCACCAACGTCGAAGTACTCGAGCTGGCAGAGTCCGCAAGCATCGAATCCACAATGCTGAAGACCCAACTGCGCTGGGTGGGTCATGTCTCCAGAATGGAGGACCATCGCCTTCCCAAGATTGTGTTCTAGGACGAGCTCTCCACTAACCACCGAGACAGAGGTGCACCAAAGAAAAGGTACAAGGACTGCTTAAAGAAATCTCTTGGTGCCTGCCCCATTGACCACCGCCAGTGGGCTGATATCGCCTCCAACCTTGCATCTTGGCGCCTCACAGTTCGGCGGACAGCAACCTCCTTTGAAGAAGACCGCAGAGCCCACCTCACTGACAAAAGACAAAGGAGGAAAAACCCAACACCCAACCCACCAATTTTCCCTTGAAACCGCTGCAACCGTGCCTGCCTGTCCTGCATCGGACTTGTTAGTTACCAACGAGCCTGCAGCAGACGTGGACATTACCCCTCCATAAATCTTCATCCGTGAAGCCAAGCCAAAGAGAGAAAGATAAGTGACTCATTTGAAGGAATGGAAAGATATAAATTGAAGTTTGCAGACAACACCAAATTAAGAGCCAAAGTAACCAGAGCAAAAGAAAAAAGAAAATTCAAAGAGACGGATGTCAAATTCTACAACTTTGGGTTTCTCATGGTCTCTCCATCTGTGATATTGGCTTAGGATTTCTTCCTCCCATGGCAGAGCATGACCTGAGCTGTCCATTTCACAACCTTCACATTCTTTTATTGGTTTTCTCACTTCATAACAACCTTGGGCGGCATGGTTACCACCATGCTTTTACAGTTCCAGCAACCGGGGTTCAAACCCAGCACTGTAAGGAGTTTGTATACATTCTCCCTGTGTCTGTGTGGGTTTCACCCGGTGATCCAGTTTTCTCCTGCCATTCAAAAACATACAGGGGTTGTAGGTCAATTGGGCGACATGGGCTCCTGGGCTGGAAGGATCTGTTACTTTCAATTTTATTCAATTTTTTACGTTGTTTTGTTCAGTTTCTAACTGCCCTCATTAACCCACCAATTAGCTAATTTTATCAACAGGTTCCCCTCTCTCTCTCTCCCCCACCCCCACAAAGGCAACCCTGGATTCCCTTTAGAAATATTCCCTTTGTCTTGAACTTCTCACCTTCACTTACTTACTCTGTAGCTTCACACCAACTTGTTCATTTGCAGAGACCAACTTGAAACTTTAATTATTTCATTTTCCTCAGTTGTAACCTGACTGAGCATTTTTAACATTTTCTATTTTAACTCAAGTTAATATGAAGGGTTGCCATCACTGTTATACACAAAGTCATACACAAACAACATGATAAACTGATTTTCTTTTCATGCAATGATCAATAATCAAGGCTTGCCATCAAAATATTGCCTTTCATTTCAGTTGCATAAAGAATTCCACATTACAAATAGAAGTCGTGTCTATGTGACGATTTGACGTCTTCACAGAGAGCCATTCTATACACCATTTCCTTTGAGTATCTGACTGATGGTTGAGAACATAACTCTTTCTTCCCCTTCAGCAAGCTGTCCTCAATCTGACCATACACTGACAAAAGATGACTCTTTGCCAAATTATTGGCCCCAGTCTGTGCATTAGGAGACAATATTCAGTATTCGTGGAGCTTTCCCAATGCACCTGGCTCACTGAATCAGATCCCAGCAAGCAACAGGAGCCCCTTTCCCACTGGCGCCCCATTTACTTGGCTGTGCAGTGCCCCAGGATAGGAAGTTGTTTGTGCGGTTTCCACCGGGCCACCTTTTACCGGGACAATGACTGCTTTTTCCACTGAACACCACTCATTCCCGGGGATCGGAGAGCTACCTTCGAATGGAATGGGATGGATAAAAAGTTATCCTTTTACCACTGATTTAATCAGCATACCGACGTCAGTCGGGGTGGAGGCCGTCAATCCCCAGTGTGATTTGACGCCAGCCTGCTGATTATTTTCCTTTTTCACTGGACCCTTAAACCAGTTAATTCCCCGTCAATTCCTGACTCAAGGTGCCTGTGGAAAAGGGACTAGGGTTTTCAGACTGCAGGGGTGATCCTCAGCTTTCTACCATCTTTCATTTTAGTTCTCCAGCTCATACGCTTTCTTCCTCATCTATATGTGACTTGAGGAATATCACCATCTTCCATCTCAGCAGTTTGCAGCCTCCAGAGATTCAATCTCTAATTCCACCTCTTTAGCATCCTCATTTTCTCTCGATCCAAATGACCTTTGGCAGAAGGGGCTGGGTCAATGTGGAAAGAGAGGCAGTGTGAGAATCAGCCTACTAGGGTAACACTGGAATTATACATCATACAATTCCCATTTCAATTACATTCAACAAACAACTAGGCCAATTTCCTTCTGGGATTTTTTTTGAGAGCAAGATTTTCGCCCAATAAATTCCTATGCAGTGGAGGTGCACAGTACATATGCAATGTGTGTGCGTGTAGGAGTGGAGAACTGATACTTTTCCATGAGAATGTAGACATCTCGGGGGCGTGGCAAGATGGCGTAAGGATCAGACGTGCCTTCCAGTCCTCTCCTTACTCTATCTTATTGTTTTGTCTAGAAATGCCCTTTAAAATTCTTTAAAAGTTTAGATAATTTCAGTGCTGTTAATTTAACTTATGATGGTACAATTGGTGGAAAAGAGCAAAAAAAAACGACAACAGATCATCAAAAAACTACATTTTCCAAAAGTTCGTTTTGGAGCCTACCTACAGGAAAGACACCGGGACTCAGCGTGAAATGGATCCCAGGAGAGAGGTACAGTGTTCGGATGTAGAGCTCTATGCTACATCAGTAGAGCCCCCTAAAGAGGGCACCAAACAGCCTTTAGAACAAAGAGTTACTCAAAGGCATTTGTCAGCTGTAGAGGTGGTGCTGCAAACTGCATCTCTTGAGATACAAGAACCTATACAACTTTTTTTTTTTTTTTTTTTAAAGAACCTATACAACTTGATGTACTGGGAGAATTTAATACATTATGGACTGGGGAAAACCCCGGCCAGCATCCTCCAGTCATTGCTGGTGAGGCTGTGGCTGGGGTTTCCACACGCCGTCATAGTACAAGGAAGGCAACCAGAATGAAGGAAGGAATAGAAGATCCTTTGGAGAAGAAGCAGGAATCTGTTGAGCCAAAATCTCTTCCAATTGAAAAGATCTTTGTGAATCTTGAATCTAAATTATCTTATACAATGCAGGTATTATTCAAGATTATGACTGAACTTGGTACTAGGTTTAATACTTTGGTGAAAATACATTCTCAACAGATGGCTGAGTTTGGAGCTTTTAAACTTGAAGTGAGAGATAAATTTAATTCGTGTAAAGAAGATACAGACGAAATACGGGATCAAGTTTTTGATGTGACCAAAATGGTCAAAGACTTAAAAACTCAAAATAAAAATTTGGTGAAAAAGATTGATTATTTGGAAAACCAATCCAGACGGAACAATATAAAGATTATTGGTTTGCCGGAAGGTATGGAGGGACCAGACCCAAGAAAATTTTTTACTGAATGGATTCCGCAGGTGTTGGGTCAAGAACATTTCCCGGAAGGTATAATACTGGAACGTGCTCACAGAGCCTTGCGTAGAAGACCTATTTCAGGTCAAAGTCCAAGACCTGTTTTGGTTCGTTGCTTGAATTATTACGACAGAGAAATAATTTTACGAGTGGCTATTAGAAATGCACAACAGAGAAAATCACCCTTGATGATTCAAAATAATCGAGTTTTCTTCTATGCGGATTTGAGTCAAGAAGTTATGTTCCAACGACGGGAATTCAATCCTGCTAAAGAGTTGTTGTGGAAGAAAGATTATAAGGCAACCTTTAGATATCCAGCTGTTTTGAAGGTTTTTCAAGATGGTTGCCAACCAAAGTTCTTTGATTCTCCAAAGGAAGCTATAGCATTTGCTCAAGAGCTGCCAATTACTCAGTTTCAACAGAGACATAGTCCGCCACGATCTCTAAGGAGACAAGAGATGGAAGAAAAGAGCCGTGCTCCAAAAAGGAATGGTTGTAATGGTGACTCTGCAGTTGGAGCTGATTAAAAGAAGAGTTGTCCTTTTTTTGTTCTAATGTTTTTTTTTAAAAAAAGGGATATTAAATAATGATGATGTTAGTTTAAGATGAAGTGAGAGTTGGGGGAGAGAACTGGATAGGCACTAATTCCTGAAAGTCATTTGCTACGTGTGAGTTATCTCACACCCATTTTTTTTGGGAGTTACCGCATTGTGCGGTTTAGACGGGAGGGGGTATTTTTAACCTCCTACCCGTTTTTTTTTCCTTTTTTTTTGTATTATTAGATTAAAGAGTGAAGGGGTTTTTTTTTGTTTTTTTTTCTTTGGCTTGGCTTCGCGGACGAAGATTTATGGAGGGGGTAAAAGTCCACATCAGCTGCAGGCTCGTTTGTGGCTGACAAGTCCGATGCGGGACAGGCAGACACGGTTGCAGTGGCTGCAGGGGAAAATTGGTTGGTTGGGGTTGGGTGTTGGGTTTTTCCTCCTTTGCCTTTTGTCAGTGAGGTGGGCTCTGCGGTCTTCTTCAAAGGAGGTTGCTGCCCGCCAAACTGTGAGGCGCCAAGATGCACAGTTTGAGGCGTTATCAGCCCACTGGCGGTGGTCAATGTGGCAGGCACCAAGAGATTTCTTTAGGCAGTCCTTGTACCTTTTCTTTGGTGCACCTCTGTCACGGTGGCCAGTGGAGAGCTCGCCATATAACACGATCTTGGGAAGGCGATGGTCCTCCATTCTGGAGACGTGACCCACCCAGCGCAGCTGGATCTTCAGCAGCGTGGACTCGATGCTGTCGACCTCTGCCATCTCGAGTACTTCGACGTTAGGGATGAAAGCGCTCCAATGGATGTTGAGGATGGAGCGGAGACAACGCTGGTGGAAGCGTTCTAGGAGCCGTAGGTGATGCCGGTAGAGGACCCATGATTCGGAGCCGAACAGAAGTGTGGGTATGACAACGGCTCTGTATACGCTTATCTTTGTGAGGTTTTTCAGTTGTTTTTTGTTTAAATATAAAAGAAAAGCATAAGAAAGTATTTGATTGTTTAAAAAACTAAAAATTTACGTGGTTTTTTTTGTAAAGTTTATTCAGTAGATAAGGAATATCTGAAATTTAAATGTGAATGGGATGGATAAGTTTTTTTTTATATATTTTTTCTTTAACTTTAAGGTGAAAGGAGTGGTAATTCTGGTGTATATTATTTTGCTATTTTAGTTATAGAACGAAGGGAATAATGATGAAAGTTATAATTTGAATTGTACAATTTTTAATGAGGCTTGAATTTTGTTTGTGGTTTATGCTCCATTTGATGAAGATATAGATTTCGTTGTAGATGTGTTTTTATTATTCAGATATCTGAATTTTAACGTAATAATTGGGGATATTTAAATGTGGTATTGGAGCTTTTATTGGATAACTATTTAAGAGTAAAAGGGAAAAATGATGGAAGAGTACTAAAATTGAATTGTACAATGCTTAATGAGGTTTGAATTTTGTTTTAAGATGGTGGTTTATGTGACTAATATGATGATAGATGTGAAGTTAGTTGATATTTGGTGAAGGTTTATCTCTAGAGAAAGTTTTTTTTTCATCTTTTTTTTCATGCTACAATTTTTTTTAAGAATTGATTATTGTTTAAGAATTTTTGATAATGTTACTAACTTTACTAATTTTTTATATTAAGTTTGAGTTAAATATATGTTTCATCTTAACTCTGTTTGTTAAATATATGCATTTAAGTTTGATTTAAATATGTTTTTTAAGTCTGATATCTTAGTATTAATTACTTTTCTTTTTGTTAGTATTTTAATCGGTTATGTTTTTGTTTTTTGTAAGTGGGTTTTTTTTCTCATATATTATTAACTTTATTAATTCTTCACTCTTTATTTTGGGGGGAAAGTGGGGGTTGGACTAATTTGAGTTTGGTTATTAATGTGTAATAATTATTGGGGACGGTATAGTTTATTTAGATTACTGATATTGTATTGTAATTTTATTATTTTATTCTTAATTTTTTTTAATGTAATCCTATATGTTATTCATGTTATAAAATCTTAAATAAAGTTTTTAAAAAAAGAGAATGTAGACATCTCTTTTGCTCTCATTTTATTCCTTGTGGAATTTCTGGACAATTTACACTTCACTTTTCTTCGTGAAAAGAAGAGCGCTCAGACTGATATACAGGCTGCCCTCTGGTGAACCTCTGCTGTTAAGTTGGAGGCATTCTGAATGATTCATTGTATTACACTCCCCAGTGAGCTGGCGAACAATGCAGGATTCTGAAAACATCACAAGTCAGGAGTGGTGCCACAATGCAGAAATTAGCGTCACTCGTGAGGATAGCACGAGAAATGACAGTAAACTCCATGAAAGACAAAGGCGGTCCTTATCTCGGGAATATACTGTTCCTAAGAACATCAGAAATAGGAGCAGGAGTTGGCCGTCTGGCCCGTCAAGCCTACTCCACCATTCAATGGCTGATCTGAGAACAGGCTCATCTCCACCTATCTGCCTTTTCCCCCATATCCCTTAATTCCCTTACCATGTAAAAATTCTATCCAACCTTGTCTAAAATATATTTCCTGAGGTAGCCCCCGCTGCTTCAATGGATAGCAAATTCCACAGATTCAATGCCCTCTGGGAAAAGCAGTTCCTCCTCATCACCGTACTCAGTCCACTACCCTTCACTTCAAAATAAAAAAATGCTCACACAACTGCATAGAAAGCCAAAATAAGATATTTGTTCATGGCCTTCACCACTCTCCCACTCCATAGAGGAAAGTGGTCTACATGAACAGTTCTTTTGCAAATGTTAACAATTTCCATCTTAATGCAGCTTGGAATCATGCTACAAATGAAATGTTGTTCTCGTTATCGAGGCTGTCCTGATTGAACTCAGTTCGCTCTGTTCAATGCACAAAACAACACAGGAACAGGCCCTTCGAACCATTTTGTCTGCACCGATCTCGATGCCAATCTCAACTAATCCATGTTGTCCTTATCCCTCTATTTCACCCACTTCGACACCACAATCCAGGTATCCCTCAATTTTGGTTTTAAAAAGTTGACTTACTCATCTCTTTTTAACTTTCCCCTCTTATCTTAAATCTGTGCCATCTGGTATTTGACATTTCCACCCAGGGGAAAAAAGACCGACTACCTACCCGATTTATGCCTCTCATAATTCTATGTACCCATATCAGGTCACCTCTCTGCATCTGAAGCTCCACCCTCTTCTTGTTGCCTCCACACTTTAATCATCTTCTGCTCTCTCTCTGAAGCCACCATATTCTTCCAAAAATGTGGCAATCAGAGCTACACACAGCACTTCAAGTGTGGCCTAACTAAAGTTTTATACAGCTGGAAAATGACTTTTTGATGTTTACACTCTGATCGACGATGGCAAGTTCTCCACACTCCTTTTTAATTACCCTATCCACTTCCTTTGTCACTTTTTTGGAAGCTAAGGATACCAAGATCCCTCTGTACATCTGTGCTTCTAATGCTCCTGCTATTTACTGTACTCATTCCTCTTGCACCGACCTCAAAAAAAAATCAAAAAAATGCAATCCCTCATACTTGTGTGGAATAAAGTCCATTGCCATTTCACCACATCCATTTACAACTGATCCACATCCTGCTGTATCATTTGACACCCTTCCTCGCTAGCTACAATTCCATTATGTTGGAACATGGGTAAACTTGTTAATCAGACCACCCACATCACAAACAATGCTGTTTGCTTGTCCAACACTGAAAATGGATCCACTCTTCTAAGCTTTGTCACAGGAAGAGATGGACAGAGGGAAATCTAAAGTCAAGATTTCTCCCAAAGCTTCCTTGGGAAAAAAAATGCAACAACCTCACCAACTCCTGGGAATCCCAGGTCCTTGACTCTAAAATTGGAAAGGGGCATTTCAGAAAATGCTGAGAACCTGGAGTTGGTTAATCAGAAATGCGAGAAAGACTAGGAGAATTGGCAGAAGAAGCACATCCCCTCACCATCTTCTCCCCAACATCTGGTAGATCTACATAGCCCACATCAGCTTCAAGAATTGCCTCAAAATCTTTCAAACCAGAAGGAAACAATTTTCCTTAGTCCCTTTAGTAAAAGTATTGCCCAAGGATAAAATGGTTCAGAGTTGATCAATTTTAAAATGCAATGGCGCATTAAATCGTTATTTAGTCTTCCAAGAGAAACCATCATGATTAAATCAGTTTAATAAAATGTAGTATCTGTTTAATCAGGAGCCGTACAAGTGCAAGGTCCAAGTTCATTTTTATCACTGTGGCCAAGAAACCGAAGCCAGGTTTCAAGCAACTCAGAACATGACTGAGTCAGCCAGATGACGACAGACATTTAATAGAAGCTCAGTGGTCAGACTGCTTTCAATTTTCTTGGAAGGCAGCTGGTCTCTGCTTAACACTTCCTCCAAATCAAGTTAAACTCACCATAATCACAATAGGAGATTAAATCAACCCTTCCATTCCCCCCCCCCCCTCAAATCTTGCTAAGGGAACCTTTCTATAAGTATTCCTCCATCCAATAAAAGAGCATTCCTAACTTTGGTGAGAAATATGAAATAGCCTCTGTGGACAAAAATAATCAAATCTATTTCATCTTGCTCACCAATGTGGAAGGTAAAATCCAATTTGGTTTCCTTATTGATAAGCCCACACCACAATATGAATCTTATAAAATAAAGACCACATAAACCAAAACGGAGAGACTAAAAAATGATATTAACCTTGAATCATTCTAACACAATAGACATGAAGAAATAAATGACTCCCATTCTGAAAATGTCCGCCATATTATCTCCATGAAATGGACATTAATGTTTTCAGGCGATAAATTAAATTGGTTTGTAATCTCCAGCAGTCTACCATTGGAGTAGACAATTTTCAATAGTCACGGATTTGCTTTTATACACTGCTATGCAGATGGCTCCAATTGGCTCCAATCAACACTCAGGACAAGTGACTGATCTATTGTTCAGTCAATGATAGATAATTCAGCTTCCACCCACCACACCAAAAAGGGTCAAGATAAAAATTGCTGAGAAGGTTTGAACATTGTTCTATTGTCTGAGAGTTTTCATTTCTTGACATTCAGTCACTAATATGGTAATATTAAGAGAGTGAGGTCACCATCCATCAAGGAAGATCAGGGAACTAATTTGAGACCCAACTGCAAGTGTCTCAGTTTTGATCTGCTTCAAATGGTACAGGCGGTTTAAAACAGGATCCAAACATAACTTGGATGATCGAGTCTCTTAACGCACGAGTGGCAAATCAAATCCTCTTTTGCCTGTGACTGCAGTGCTGGGATCAAACAATGGGGTAATATCATCGCATCCTGCTCTCGACACAAATTCAAACTTCACACTAGAGGCCAATCAAAGAGTTGCTTATCACATGTGCAACCAAATCCATGTGGGATTTTAAGAATCCATTTGAATAAAACCCATAGCTCAAAAATAGAGACATTTTTTAATCTTCTCAAAAGGATCTATTGTGTCAACTTGTATAGGGAAAGTTAAAAAAGTACACAACTTGACTCAAGTTTGAAATTCCCCTCTGGCGGCAACCAAAAGCTTCTATTCATTGTTGGCTCATGTTTTAACAACTAGTTTCTTCATCACACAGCTTCTGACAAATACTAATTATTTTTGCTCTGCAGATAAATCATGTTTCAAATTCTGATTTTAATACAAAATATAAAATACCTGAATTCATGAAAAAAGCTTAATTTTCAGTCTCTCAAAATCAGTTAAATTAAACCCAACCTTGTTAAATCATATTCACAAATGAATGGAGTATTTTATAAAGTTCTGGCTGCCTAATTTATATTATTTCCCAATCATCTCATTTTGCAGTTGAAATTAAGAGCTTCAATACTGAAAAAAACTGCCATACATGTCAGTGTATAATTTCCACCTAAAGTGTAGGTTTTGAGCTATAAATCACTGTATAAGACTGGGACTGACCATTAAGTGTTTACTGCCCCAATAATGCTTTACCAACCAAGTTCATAGGTGTTTCACCCATGTTTCCGATGTGGCTTACGCTGCTGTATTACGTGGCAATGGAAATTGATATTTTTAACATCAATATCTGCTGGTAATTTCTGCACTATTTTACTTTTCTGCCTCAATACTAGATCATTTAGTTTCATAAATGAAACTGCACCATGAATCAGTGGTTTTGAAGTCTGCTGTGCTCTTGGTTGTCTGTAGCCCACTTAAGTGCTACATGTTACCATGAATGCATTGATTGATTAATGCAGTGGAAAAAATTGCTCTGACAGGCTGTAGGTGACTTACGGTCAGGGCAACCACAGGGGTTGAGGGCTGCTGGAGACCGGCTCATGGGAACCAGGTATCGGAGCCAGGATTCGAGATGGTGCGGAGGACAAAAAAGGGTCCCTGAAGGCTTCCTGATCGTGTCAAAGGTTTGGATCTGGAGCTCAGGTTGCCGAACAGACAAAAGTATATCGTGTATGTTACATTTTTAATGTATTATTACATGACAAGGAAAGGTAGCGACATGTGGCTAATATTCCATTGCCTTTAAAGGATATCCTGTGGAAATTGTGAAAGATTAGAGCAGCAATAACTTTGCTGAATGATGACAACAACTCAATGGGCTATCTTCCCTTTTCTATTTTTCAGCTTCTTATGCTGTGGTCTCTCCTGGAAGTGGAAAGTATCTCTCCAAACCCTTCTAGGCTTCTGTCAATATTGAATAGCCCAAGTTTCTTCCTTCCTCCAATCCAGTCTGTTCATTGCCTATGAACATGGACAAAGAAGTTCAGATGTTTTCTACATATCAAAAAACCAACTTCTCCAAAGTCAACAAAGCTGCACTGTAAATTTGACTAGACACATCCAATCATAAATCATCTGGTCAGTTGCATATCAAATGAAAGCATTACCCTGGGAATCAGTGAACATTGTTCCAAAGACCTCCTGGCATTATGCAGTCCAAAGCAATGCTAATTTAACAAGGCAAAACACAAGGCAAGTCCTCTTCTCCTTTATAAACCCACTCTCAGCATATCACTCCACAAGCCCAGCTCCCAGCTTCTCAATTTTAAACTGGTCAGTCTCTGAACCACCCTCACTTCCCCACCAGAGCAATGGTATCTGCCCAGTTGCCACTGCCATTCCTGCCATCAACAATCCATCAACTCCAACCAGATGCTTAGCACCCAGCCAACCTACCCTACTCTGTACACCACCATACTGGCTGGATGTTTATTGAGCTGCCACCACTCAATCCTCTCTCATCCTTGTTTGCCACCTTTATGTACCCTGAAGTGCACAGAGCTAAGTGTCAAGCACTTCTGTGTCTCCCAAGGCTTCGTAGAGAGACAATCAAGGCAGCTGTTGTGCACAGCGCAATGGCATTTCAGCCGCAGAAAGAACACACATGCAAGTGTTCATTTACCTGGTGTGTTCCCAAGTCTTTAAAAACCTTAACAGTCAGAGGAATTTTGGAGAACAAGCACTGCGGCAATGCCGGCCAAGTTTAAAATGGATAGAATCAGACACAGCAAGAATCGTTTTGTCACGATCAACCACTTTGCTGCCGATGTTGTCTGGCTTTGCCTGGGAACAATAACGATCTGAGGCAAGTGAAGGAATGGCAATTATCTGGGAAATCACAATCATTTTGGTAGGTAAAGGGATTTTTTTAAAAACAGCTTTCAAAAATGACATGCTTTTCCAAAATTCTTCATTAAATATGGGGTTTTGTCGGTTGCGAAAAATAAAATGATGCAAATGCATTCTCAATTTTGCAAAAAAAAACTGCAAAATGTTGCAACACAGCTCAGGCCTCCCCTCCATTCACTCTGTCCATGACCTCCCAATGTCTTGGGAAAAGCAGCTAACGTGAAAGTACTCATCCCATGCCGATCATAATCTCTACTCCTCTCTTCCATTGAGCAGAGAACACGAACCTCCAAATTCAACAACAGTTTCTTTCCTGCTGTTATCAGTCTTAAATGGATATTACACTGGCAAAAGATGATGCTTTGTTTTTAAAACTGAACTTTTCTTTCCACTGCACAAAGTTTTTACACTTTTCTCTGTATCATTTGACCAGGGGTGTCAAACTCAAATTCACGGAGAGCCAAAATTAAAAACTTGGACTAAGTCGAGGGCCGAACTAAATATTTATTGAAAATTTTCAACAACATCTGCATGTTTTTTCTTCTTTCAACATATGTAATGCTAAACTTTTTCTTATTAAAATAAATGTTTAATAATAGTTTTGGATAAACTCTTTCCAGAAGCATTAACAAATGAGAAATAAAATATTCAATAAATAATATTTCTCTATAGAGGATTTGTCAAATGTTGCTAGTGTGCTGCCGAATAGTAAAATCTGAGGGCTATTGAGAATGTGGGAGAATAACATGATTCCTGAAACAATCAAATGGGTGACTGATTGTGGGCATGAACACTAGCAGGGTTATTTGCCATGCCCTTTTTCCATTGGTACAGATATCCTTTGATTTACACACTTTTCAAGTTTTATGCCTAATGAGCTTGTATCCAGGTGCAGGACCATTTTTAACCAGGAATATATTTATCACTGTGACATGAAACTATTGGAAGATCGTTTTATCCTGAGATTAAAGTTCATAATACTTACTCAGGCCTGTGTGCGGGAGGGCGGGGTTTGCGGGCGATCGGGTTGGACAACGACAGTGCGGGGGCATCGGCTCTCGCTGCAGGGCGGCATCTCGGCGGATCAGCGGCCCCGTCACCGTGAGTCGCGGATCGGCCTGCGGCAGGGAGGGGGAGTGGGCAATGGTCCTGGCGAGGTCAGGTCCGAGGCCTCCGGTTCCGGGCGCTGGGAAGCGGCCTTGGCTTCCCCTGACACCGGCCAGGCCCCAAAACCAGAGCCCACAGTGAGACCCTGCAACGTAAACAGAGGAGGTGGGGGCGATTAGCGGGCTGACGCCAATGCATTCTGGGATTTATAGTATTAGCTGTGCATGTGCTATACTGGCGCGGCGGCCAGCGGGCCATCTCTAATACATTTTTGAAATGATCTTGCGGGCCAAATATAATTATATCACGGGCCAAATTTGGCCCGCGGGCCAGAGTTTGACATGTGTGCATTAGACCATTGCAACTGCTCCTGGTTTGGCAGCCTTTGTTATTATCGCATGACCTGCTCTACGAGTGGACATGCCTGGCTAGCACACAAGACGAAGATGGTTTATTGTACCTCAGAGTAAGTGGCACTAAACAATTCAATTTTTGTGCTTTAGCCCATTTATTATTGATATTCTGATGACTTCAGAAACAGATTTATTGTCATGAACATGTGTCATGAAATTTGCTGTTTTATGGCAAAAGTATTGTGCAGAACAAGGTGGAAAACCACTATAAATTTTAATTTTGTAACTACAGGATTTTTTTTTAAATAGCTAGTGTAAAAAAAAAAATTATGTCACATCTACAGGTTCATTGTCTGTTCAGAAATCAGGAGGAGAAGCAGCTATCTTTGCTAAGTTGAGTGCATCTCTTCTGGCTCCTGTACCTCCTTCTTGATGGTGGCAGTGAAAAAAAGGGCATAGTCTGGGTGGTGAGGGGTCCTTGATGATCGAAGCTGCTTTTGTAAGTTGCTGTCTCTTCTGAATGCCCTTAAGGGAGTGAAGACTAATGCCCATGCTGTCAGTGTGAGTTTACAACCCACTGTAGCCTGTTCCTGTCCTGTGCATTGGCACTCCCTCTAACAGACAGTGATGCACCAGTCAAAATGTTCACCATGGTATACGTAGAAATTTGCAGAAATCTTTAGTGATGCACCAAATCTCCTCAAATGCCAAATGAAATATAGCCACTGGCGAGCCTTCTTCATGATTACATCCATATTATGGCCCCAGGATAAGTCTTCAGAGAAGTGAACAGCCAGGATTTTGAAGTTTCTTACCTTCTCCATTGCTGACCACTCAATGAGAACTTGTTTGTGTTCTTCTGGTTTTTCCTTCCTGGTCCACAATCAATTCCTCCGTTTTCGTGACGTTGAGTGCAAGATTGTTGTGTGATACCACTTAATTAGCTGATCTATTTCACTCCTGTATGCTTTCTCATTGCCATCTGTGATTCTGCCAATAACTGAGGTGCCATTGGCAAACTTCCAGATGTCATTTGAATTGTGAAATCAGCAGGCTTCAAATCCTTTGGTTCATCCACTACTTTTGGTTAGAGTACTCATGGTACACATGCATGGGGACACACTCATCCATGCAGGTCTTGGAGTTGGTGACAGCTGTGACATTTTCTTTCGTCTGAAGATGAATCCTTGAATATGGTCCAGTCCACTAATTCAAAAGAGCACTGCAGATGCTCTTCCGCCTCCTTCGACCATAATCTTCACCATCTTCATTACTGGTGCTGTCGTCCTTGTTATACACTGGAAAAGCAGCCAGGTGATCAGATTTGCCAAAATGCGAGCGTGGGATATCACACTCTTGATGGTAGTGTAACAGTGGCCAAGCCTGCTGGCTCCTCTGCTTGCGTAAGCAATAGGCTGAGAGGGTAGTTTGTCAGGGACATCTTTAGACTGGCTGGTTGAAGTCCCCTACAATGATCGAGAAGGCATCAGAGTGCGCTGTGATTACCAGTGCTCAGCCCCTCCAGCCTGATGTTGGCCTGGGGCGGAATGTTCACAGCTACTAGGATAATGGCGGAGAATTCTTTCAGTAGATAGAATGGACAATATTTAAATTTGTCGAGCAATGGGAAAAAAACTACTGAATGCGAAAGCGTGAAATTGAGTAATTGAGAACTACAATAATTGGCCGAAGTGGTCCAGTATCAACTTGAAGTTTCCGAGTGATTGCAGACTCCTCATAATCTCAGGCTCTGGAAGTTCTCAGTTAAATTTATTTGGTAGTGGCACCAAAGGACAAGATGAAACTGGAATTGACATGAGAGAGGAAACAAAAACCTTCTCAAACTATGACAAGAGGGTTCCTGAAAAAAAAACCTGCTAAGAATTCCAGCCCGCGTTTTTGGAGAGGTCAGACCAGTGGCATTGACCCATTTGCCAATAATGGAAGAAGCAATTCTGTGGCCAATAAATCAAACTAAATTCACCATCAAGTTGCACCCTCTTCACCTTTCAATCATCTTTCCCGGCTCAGTCCAAATTGTTCAGGCAGATTCAATAAAGTTTCCTCATTCCCTCTCAGAGTGTGCAGACTAATTAGGAAATAGCTGTTGAAGATCAAACATATTCTACCCTGACCAGTGTTTATAGAGTTTGAATCTGCGCATTTTAAATTGGGGTTTAAACATAGAAACATAGAAGATAGCAGCAGGAGTAGGTCATTCAACCCTTCGAGCCTGCTCTGCCATTCAACGAGATCATGGCTGATCTTAAAGTTCAGTACCCCGTCCCCGCCTTCTCTCCGTAACCTTTAATACCCTTATACTGAAGAAATAGATCTAATTCCCTCTTAAATAGATTTAATGAACCTGCCTCTATTGCCCTCTGTGGCAATGAATTCCACAGATTCACCACCCTCTGGGTCAAGAAATTCCTCCTCATCTCGGTCCTAAATGGTTTGCCTATTATCCTCAAACCATGGCCCCGGGTTCTGGATTTTCCCATCATTGGAAACATCCCATCTGCATCCATTCTGTCCAGTCCTGCCAGAATTTTATCTGTCTCTATGAGATCCCCTCTCAATCTTCTAAACTCCAGCGAGTACAATCCCAATTTGCGCAATCTTTCCTCATAAGTCATTCCTGCCATTCCAGGTATCAGCCTGGTGAATCGCCTCTGCACTCCCTCCATTGCAAGAATATCCTTCCTTAGATAAGGTGACCAAAACTGCACACAATACTCCAGGTGGGGTTTCACCAAGGCCCTGTACAGCTGCAGTAAGGTATCCTTGTTCCTATACTCAAACCCTCTTGATATGAAGGCCAACATACCATTTGCCTTTTTAACCGCCTGCTGTACCTGCATGCTCGCCTTCAGAGACTGGTGTACAAGTACCCCTAGGTCTCTCTGCACTTCCCCATCTCTTCATCTATTGCCATTCAAATAGTAATCTGCCCTCCGGTTTGTATTACCAAAGTGGATAACCTCACATTTATCCACATTGTAGTGCATTTGCCACGTATCTGCCCAGTCCCTCAATTTATCCAAATCACATTGGAGCTTCCTGACCCCCTCTTCCGTGCACACAACCCCTCCTAGCTTAGTGTCATCTGCAAATTTGGAGATATTACATCCAATCCCCTCATCCAGATCATTAATGTAAATTGTGAACAGCTGGGGTTCCAGTACAGATCCCTGTGGCACCCCACTGGTCACCGCCTGCCACTCAGAAAACGAGCCATTTATCCCATCTCTCTGTCTTCTACCTGCCAGCCATTTCTCAATCCACATCAATACTTTGCCCCCAATCCTATGAGCCTTGATTTTGGAAGCCAGTCATTTATGCAGGACCTTATCGAAGGCCTTTTGGAAGTCCAGGTACACCACATCCACTGGCTCTCCCCCATCTATTTTACCTGTCACCATCTCAAAGAATTCCAATAGATTTGTAAATCCATGTTGACTCTGTCCGATCCCTTCTCTGCTAGTCATATGCTCCGCTATTACATCCTTAATAATGGATTCCATCATTTTGCCCACTACTGATGTAAGGCTCACCGGCCTATAATTCCCCGCTTTTTCTCTACCCCCCTTTTTAAATAGTGGGGTAACATTAGCTACCCTCCAATCCATGGGTACTGATCCTGAGTCTATCAAGTTCTGGAAAATAATTCTTAAAGCATCTGCTATCTGAATGGCCACTTCCTTAAGTACCCTAGGATGTAGATTATCAGGCCCTTGGGATTTATCTGCCTTCAATCCCATCAATTTCCCCAAGACCATGTCCTTAGAGATACTGATTTCTTTCAGTTCCTCCCTTGCCTTAGTCTCTATGTTTCACAACATCCTTGGGAGGTTATTTGTATCCTCTCTTGTAAAAACAAAACTAAAGTAAGAATTTAATTGGTCTGCCATTTCCTTATTCCCCATTATATATTCCCCTGATTCCAACTGCAAAGGACCTACTCTGGATTTCACCAATCTTTTCCTCTTGACATATTTATAAAAGCTTTTGCAGTCGGTTTTTATGTTTGCCGTAAGCTTACTTTCGTAATTTATTTTTGCTCTCTTGGTTAATCCCTTTGTCCTCCTTCGCTGCATCTTGAACTGCTCCCAGTCTTCGGTTGTGGTACTTTTTTTGGGCCAATTGATATGCTCTCTCTTTGGACCTAATGCTGTCTCTAATTTCCCTTGTTATCCACGGTTGAGTCACCTTTTTTGGTTTATTTTTATGCCAAACCAGTATAAACGATTTTTGCAATTTCTCCATTAGATCTGTGAATGCTTTCCATTGTCTATCCACAGTCAACTCCCTCATAAACACCACCCAATCAATCTTACTCAACTCCCGTCTCATACCATCATAATTCCCTTTATTTAAATTCAGGACCCTAGTCTCAGTTTTAATTTCATCACTCTCCATGTCGAGTGAGAATTCGATCATATTGTGATCGCTCCTACCCAAAGGGCCTCATACAACAAGATTGTTGATTAGCCCCTTATCATTGCATAATACCCAATCTAAAATGGCCTGCTCCCGAGTTGGTTCCTCGACATATTGGTCTAGATAACCGTCCCGTAAACATTCAAGGAATTCCTCCTCAGTATTTTTACTAATTTGGCTAGTCCAATCTATATGTAAATTAAAGTCTCCCATGATGACAGCTGTTCCCTTATTGCACGCTTTTCTAATTTCTCTCTTAATGCCTTCCCTCACCTCTACACTACTATTTGGAGGCCTATATACCACCCCCACTAACGTTTTCCGCCCCTTGCTATTCCTAAGTTCTACCCATATAGATTCCGCATCTTCCGAGTTGATATCCTTTCTGTCAATCGTGTCGGTCCCTTCTCTCACCATCAATACTACTCCACCCCTTTTCTTTCTTGCCGATCCCTCCTAAATATCGTATACCCCGGGATGTTAAGTTCCCAGGCTTGCCCACCTTGCAGCCATGTTTCTGTAATCCCAATCAAGTTTCTGTAATCCCAATCAAATCATATTTGTTTATCTCAATTTCCACAGCTAATTCATCTACCTTGTTCCGAATGCTTCTTGCATTAAGATATAAAGCCTTCAGATTTGCTTTTTTCACCCTCCTTGCTCTTTCTGATTTTTTACTTTCGCTGCCTAACCTAACTTTTCCTGTTTAATCACAGTGGAACAGGCAGTATTTTGTTTTTAGAAACTGTCTGTAGCTTGCATCCAGGAAATAAATATAATTGTTGTAATCAAAAATCTGGATTTGGAAATTTTTGCCTTATTTAAAAGAGTAAAAATGCTTTTGTGAGGAAGAATGAGGGATTCTCTTTGGCTTGGCTTCGCGGACGAAGATTTATGGAGGGGGTAAAAAGTCCACGTCAGCTGCAGGCTCGTTTGTGGCTGACCAGTCCGATGCGGGACAGGCAGACACGATTGCAGCGGTTGCAAGGGAAAATTGGTTGGTTGGGGTTGGGTGTTGGGTTTTTCCTCCTTTGCCTTTTGTCAGTGAGGTGGGCTCTGCGGTCTTCTTCAAAGGAGGCTGCTGCCCGCCAAACTGTGAGGCGCCAAGATGCACGGTTTGAGGCGTTATCAGCCCACTGGCGGTGGTCAATGTGGCAGGCACCAAGAGATTTCTTTAGGCAGTCCTTGTACCTTTTCTTTGGTGCACCTCTGTCACGGTGGCCAGTGGAGAGCTCGCCATATAATACGATCTTGGGAAGGCGATGGTCCTCCATTCTGGAGACGTGACCCATCCAGCGCAGCTGGATCTTCAGCAGCGTGGACTCGATGCTGTCGACCTCTGCCATCTCGAGTACCTCGACGTTAGACTAAAAAGAATGAGGGATTAATGCACTCATAACTGACTGCATACTTCATCTTTAGACACAAGTAAATCCAGCTGAGAATCGCAGCCTCCATTTTATCAAGGAGCCAGTGACAGAAGTGACTTTTCCTTTGAAACTGACATAAAAACAACCTGTAGCAGACAGTCAGAATTGCTGATGTCAATAAAGGTTGTCAAAGCCCCCTCGAATTTCTTTGATCCAAGCTTCGAAGGGGAAACCATAAGTAATGTCAGTCAGGTGGTTAATGATGTGGCAGAGAGCTTGTGCCATTTTCCCCTACAAACACAGCAGCAATATGAAAGATTCCCCTAAACTCCAATGAGAATATCTGCATGGCAGTGCAACCCAGCATTCGATTCCTCCAACCGGCACAAAAACAGAATTTCTACACCATTCACTTTCAGAACCAGGACTGCCTGTGTCTGTAGTATGAGTGAAGTTATCAAAGAATTAAGGGAGAAGTGGTGGAGTAAGGAGAGAGAAATTATTCCAATGGATTGAAGAGTGCATGACTGCATCAAACAGTCGAAAAATGAGAGGTCATCCTTACTGGATTGATGTTAAAAAATATTTTCAAATCCACAGGAAGTTCTATTTTTAGAACTTGGGAGCTGATCCCATGCTGAGAATCAACCTGCAATCTGAAATTCATAATAAGATGTTTGTGATAAGGAAAGGTGGGGAAAAATGTTGGTAGGTGGAATTGATCGGCTAGACATTTGGGAATGAAGGATGCTCATAACGCCTTCTTCCCAAGAAGCCCAATGAGAGCTAAAGGTGGATCCAAACAATCCGCCAAAACATAGCACCAATAAAAGACTGAGGTGAAACAAATTCATCGAAGATGAGAGTGTCAACCAAGTGACAAAAGTGTTTATTGCATCAAGTGGAAGAACATGGGGCTTACCCACTAAATGCACTATCTTTTGCCTGATCTCAAATGTCATCATTTTATATTCAGTACTCTTGCATCAACAGGTTCCCAGAACTGTGTGTGTCTGGTTCTTATGAGTGAACTCCACCTAGATTCCTTACTTGTTCATAGAGCTCAGTGCCCTAAATTTTGAGATTGGAAACTGGATAATCTCATGAGAAACATTATAGTATAGGTATGCACCACTTAATGTCCATGATACATTCTGTGAAACTGGGTGATATGCAATGTAGACATTGTGTGAACACCACATTATATACTTAGCAAAGCTATATAGGATACTATAGTGTACCTGTAAACATTTTATTTGTAAGTAGGGATCAATGTAGGGACTGACACAGGGCTGTGGGCAGAGAGCAGGGCAGTGGAATCAGTGTGGGGACTGACACAGGGCTATAGGCAGAGGGATCAGTGTGGGGACCGACACGGGGCTGTTGGGAGAGCATGGGGCAATGGGATTAGTTGGGAATGATACAGGGCTGTGGGGAGAGAGTGGGGCATTAGATCAGTTTCGATATAGAGTATACAATTTCCTATAGCTAGCGATCACTTTTTCTAAATTGCTGTGGACTTGCTGGCGGTAACTGAATAATTATGGGACCACAGACATATATGGGGTCAGATGGTGCCTGAAGGGACATTAAGCGACACATACCTTTAATGCAGTTCAGTGGGTGCATACAAATCAGTGCAAGATCTGACAGTGTGGTGGATACTATTAGAAACGACCAATTCTTACACAAGGTTGTCATTAACTCACTTTTTCTTCTTCCACAAATGCTGTTTAAGTGTTTTTTTTATTTCAGATTTCCAGGATCTACAGTGTTGTTGATCTCACAGTTCAAGCACATTTTTTTTTGGTTTTTTTTTCTTCTCAGTCTTCCTTCATTTCTGCCTGTTTCACTGCTCCTCCAGACTAATCAGCTGCAATACACACAACTTCACCACTCTGTACCACCACTCACATCACATACTTGGACACATCCCATCACAGAAATTCACTTAGTTCACTCCTCAACCCACACTACCCACACCTCACATGCTTGTTTTCTAACTTTGGTTAGAGGGAGGGGCAGAATGCTGTCGGGAGGGAAATGCTGGAGTTTGAAATGTAGATCCCAGAATGATTCTGTAGACTTTCAGAATGGCTGGTGACAGAATTTGGCACTGCAGTAATTGGCAGCGGAGGCATAGATTCATCGATGCTGCATTTCCAGAAGTGGGCAAACAAACCTGAATTTCTATTCCAGTACCAATACCTTACTGTGCTTCCTTTCATCTCGGCCACAGTAAATTTCACCTGTCCTTTTACAGTAATTTGTCACGTAACAACACTTTGCTATCACAGCGGGAACATTTGGATATAATAGCATTGGGAGTTGTGCATTCACTGTACTGAAGCCAGCAGTCCTTAGCTTTGCTTATGGATCTGATTGTAGATAATTATTAGATCTATGGAGAGCAAACTGAACATTGCATCGTACATTGGTATGCAGTATGACCTGCCCAATGTCAATGCATTTCATTGTCCAAAAATATTTATTATGGATATGAAGCTTTCTAGGCAATTTTACATGATTCATTTTTAGACCTCTCAAATGGCAATGGGAGAAAGAAAACTGAAGGCAGATTCTTGAAGTGTTTTGTCATCATTGTTACAGTCAAAGGCAACTCAGGGCAGCAATTGCACCCTATTTCATCAGTCTTCATTCTTGCCGCTTCAGTTTCTTCGTTATCCCATGTTTTAGCTACAAGATTTCAAATATACTTTGAACTCTGCAAGACTTATGCTCTAAAGCACCTATTAACAAGTTATTGTACTTTGAATGGAAACCGTGAACTTCAAACTAAGTTATACGGCATAATTAAATTATGCACTGATAAATACACTACAGAAAGATAGACTTTGATGTTTAACTATCAACTTTGTATCAAGTGCTGCAACCAAGACATCCTGTCCTCTTTCAAGAAATGATGCATTAACTCAATAAACTTGAAATATATTTTCTCTGTGAAGTACACACAAAACTGGAGAAACTCAGTCGCAAAGATAAAGATACATAACCAACGTTTCGAGCCTGAGCCCATTTCGACAAAGGCCAAACTATCTTTCACTCTCCATCTTAGAATGCCAAATAATGAAGGAACTATTATTCATTACATCCAATGTGACTTAGTGTCGTTCTGTTTCTGCTTCATGACACATGTAGCACTTCAAGATTCAAGATTGTTTTATTGACGTAATAGTACAAAACATGTAATATTACACGAAATGACTGCTTGCCATAAGACAACAAAGAGTTGCCATTAGTGTCATCCAACACCCCTTACAGAACAAGATAAATAGAAGCAAATGAGAGTTCCTTCAGAGTAATTGAGTGTCCAGGGATTCTCCTCCAGCGCTCTTGTAGCCTCTGAAGCCGCAGATTCCTGTTTGATTCAGCAGCTATCCAAGCTCCAAATCCAGATCTCTAACACAATCAGGAGGCCTTTGCCCTCAGCACCCTATTGAATCCCGACTCCAATAACTGGTTCTCATCCACCAATCTCTAGCAGCCTGCAGCCCCCTAAGGGTCGCTGACTGCGTCACCTACAGACTGTGTGGGTCCCTCAGATGCCAAGTCCCTTGCTGGTCTGCTACAGTGATAACAGGCCTTCAGCTGCTGAGCCCATAGCTGGTCTGCCACAGTGTACACCGTACTGTAGGGTCATCTCCTCTGCTTCTCCTTTTCAATAAGAGGGTGTTCTCCCTGTTTCTGGAGCCATGCTCTGGTCCGCTGCTGCCCAGAGTCTGCAACTCCTTGTGGCAGCTGCCAAACATAGGTGCCCCAATCTTGGGCTTGGACCCAAGGCCGTTTAATGCCTGTACAGAGACACTGGGATTAGAAGCGGGTGGCTGAACCCTCTGGAGCAGTGCTGTGTGTCCGCTCTCCTGGGTCCACACTAGCAGTGCAGCTGTTACAGCAGCGCCATTTTTGTCTAGCAGTGGAAATTACTCAGTGTGATGAAATTTAACCTCTCACAGCTTTATCAACGTAGCCCCAAGCAGGCTGCAAAATCTCCGAGTAAACAAAATTGAAAATCTTTAAAATGCTTCACACACCAACCATCTTGAGAGAAAGGAAGTACAAAGCAGGCCATCTTGTGTAAAGATCTTTTGAAAAGAACCGACAACAAAATGTTCAATGTATAAATTTGCTGAGATGTGATACCATAGCCTGCATCTATAATGTACAGCAAAGTATTTCAAAGCAGATCACAGGAAATAAAGCAACTGCACCTCTCTCCTTCAACTGCAAACTAAATGGTTTTGGAGGAAGATTTAATTGCCAAAGTTTCCACTAATGAGATGCCTGGAATGTGTGGTATTGCTATATAAAAAGAAACATGCACATCTAGAATCTGTGAGCACATTCCTGCATCTTCCTCAAAGACTAATCTTCAGAAGAAGAGCGATTCTCAGCTTTCCGACTGTTAAGTGTTTTTTTTACCCAACTTGATTAGGAAAGTGATTTTGCGCACTGACAATAGAGGCCACAATTCATTGAGGCAGGTTTCTAAATTCATCCTTCAGTTCCACCGTAACGGTAGAATATGATGCTTGGGATAAAGTGGATGGAACTTACTCAACTTTGCATTTCAGATTGTTATGAACTACACAGGAAATCTTTTCCATGTGGTTCCATAATCACGTTACTTTGTTTTAGTGATTTGTAAATGTTTCTATGTGCAATAATAATTAGGTTATACATTTTTTTCTTTTTTTTTCACACTATAAACCATATTGATCAAGATACATACATTTTCCTTCTTAAATATATAGTGTCGTTTTCTCCCCCCTTCCCTCCTCCCCTCCCTCCCTCCCTCACCTCCCCTCCCATTTATTTAAAGTTCAGAATATAAGATACATTAAACCCGTTAATGTTGTCACTCAATAAAAATAAACAAGAAATTCCACTGAGTCAGTTCTTTTCATTCTCTTCTCCTTCTGTCATTTTAGGTGGTAGATGTCCCCGGTAGGTTTTCTCTATTGTGTTTCATGTATGGCTCCCATATTTTTGTTCAAATATTGTAATGTTATTTCTTAAATTATATGTTATTTTTTCTAATGGAATACATTTATTCATTTCTATATACCATTGTTGTATTCTCAAGTTATCTTCTAATTTCCAGGTTGACATAATACATTTTTTTGCCACAGCTTGGGTTATCCTAACAAATCTTTTTTGTGCTCCATCCAGATCGAGTCCAAATTCTTTGTTTTTTTATATTACTTAGGAGGAAGATCTCTGGGTTTTTTGGTATATTGCTTTTTGTGATTTTATTTAGTATCTGGTTTAGATCTTCCCAAAATTTTTTCACTTTCTCACATGTCCAAATTGCATGAACTGTTGTTCCCGTTTCTTTTTTACAGCGAAAACATCTGTCAGATACTGTTGGGTCCCATTTATTTAACTTTTGAGGTGTAATGTATAGCCTGTGTATCCAGTTATATTGTATCATACGTAACCTCGTGTTTAATTAGGTTATACATTTAAGCACAATCAAGTCATTTACTCAGAGGCACAAAATTTTTTGGTACATTTTCTTTGAAACAAAAAAAAACAATCTGATTAAGCTTTAGCTCTCAGCAGGTGTTTGATAATCTGAAGCTCTAATAAAAGGAAAGGAATGTTTAAAATACCACCCCGTGCTATTGATAAAAACCTCAAACACACTGGAGGTCTGGAAACATCCCTAATTCGCCAAAATAGTTAAAATCAAATCATTCCTGTCACTGAAAGTTATCCATGTTCTCATTTTCTCCTGTTTAACTCTCTAATATACAGGAATTAGTCAGTCATCATTAGCCCGTCTGCAATTTGTGCAGAACGCTGCAGCCAGACTCCTGACAGGTGCCAAGAAGAGGGATCATATCACCCCTATTCTGACCTCCCTTCACTGGCTGCCAGTATGGCCCAAATAAATGTTAATGTTCTCCAGTTTGTTTACAAAGACATTAATGGACTAGCCCCACCCCCCCCCCCCCCCCCAAACATCACCGATCTCCTAATGCCCTACTCCACTTCAAGGCCGCCCCAGATCGGACAATTTAGGGTGCTTGGTTGTTCTGTGATCAAACCGCAAACTCAGAGAAGATCACTATTGCAGCCCCTAAACTGTGGAACAACATTCCTCCCTCCATTGGATCAGCCCCTTCCTTTAACTCTTAAATCCAGGCTGAAGTGCATTTTTACTCACAAGTGCTCTGAAGTGATTGTTGATTGTACATTGTATGTACTTCAGGTACCAGTTTTATACTGCACTTTAAGTTAAGATGTAATTTATGATCTGAACAGCACTTTGTGAGTTGTCTTAAATGCGCTATATAAATGAACTAGTTTGATTATAAGTGCAGCTCCATAAGAAACAGTGTGTAACTTCAAACCAAACTGAGGACTGTTCCTGAAATACAAACTTCAAGGAAAACAAACAGCAGCTGCTTTACTCTGCAAGACCTGCTGGGATTCCACTATTCCGTACAAATTTCAGGCACATCCAACACGGTGGCATTTATTTACTACAAACATTTATTGTAAAGCAGGGTCAAAATGCTAAAACACCATCCACCATCCCTGTAGAGGTGGATTAGCAGGTGAAAATGCAGTCCCATATCCGGATCTCTGCTGCTAAGGTCCCCAGTGTGTTTGATGGGTGCAGAAAATAAAATCCTTCATTTAATTTTTAAAAAAAATCTTTTTGTGGGATATAAAATTAAGTTACCTGTACTGTGCTTGGAAAAGTTCTTGAACAAAACTCTGAATTCCGGGTTGTTGGGAGTTTCCTGTAGAATTTTCACCAATGGAAGAAGACTGAAACAAAAAATGTTTTTAAAAAAAGTGTTAAAAATTATATTTCAAGACATGCACAAGCTCTTAAAAAAAATCATGACTGATCTTTGACGTACATCATGAAATAAAGCTTTCCATAACATTTCCTCTTGTATAGCACATGAACTAGATTTCCATCTGCTGTGATTTCACCCAATGAGGCAAATTCGAATTAAAATGTGACCAAATTATCTCTACTTCTCTTTTTCCTTGTGAGGATTCTGTACTGTATACTGAATCACAACACTAGTCTACCACCTTGCCCAAGGCTAATGTTTAAATTATGGAATAAAGATCAGTACTGAAATGCACACAGGTTTAAGGCAAGAATCTCTGAACAACAAAGGGATGTCCTTACTAATTTTATCTTGTGCCTTCATACATTCTGTTGGCACATGACACATCCTTTTTTTTTTCTTTTTTTTTTGCATCCTTGAAAGGAAACGAAGTCCTTGCTGCAGCCACAAACTGCAGGAAATCAAAATAAGCAATGACAATTAAACAATAAAGTAGTGGAAGCCCCAGGACAAGAGCTTTAAAATAAGAAGCGTTGAGAATTGAGATAATAATAATGCATACATGTCATGTACACATACCCTTATAAAAGGGTGATTGAGAGGGCATATTAATTAGCCATAAAGGATCGTTAATCAGTAACACCTGGGATACAAATAAATATTTAACCATCACACTGAATGGAAAGTTGGTTGAAGAAAAATTAAATTAACCAACAACACTGCAATAATAAATTGGCCCAAATGAAACAAACTCATATAGGCAACTTGGACAGCATGGACGATTTGGTGTCCGTTTCTGTGTTCTATAGAACTATAAATCTATCAACAATGATGTTATGAATGATCTTATTCAGAATTACTATCGTCTGATACCAAATTGTACATTTCAATAATGCATTCTCCATGTTAATCTTTTTTGATGACAACTGACCAATACTAAAAATGAGATAGCTGAACATACACCACAGTGATATTTGCACTTTTGCCGAGAAATTGTTGGTCAACACATCATGTCGCTGTGGAACTGCATGCTACACCAAAGTGACAGAACTGAATTCCAGTGCTGTTACTTGAATAGATTTTTTTTTAAATAAAGTCGGGGAATTAAGGGATACGGGGGGAAATAGGCAGGTAGGTGGAGATGAGCTGATCATCCATGATCTCATTGAGTGGTGGAGCAGGCTCGACGGGCTGGATAGCGCACTCTTCTCCTATTTATTATGTTCTTACCCAAGAGTATGTAGGCTCTATCAAAGGGGGTCAATTTTTTTAAAGCTCTGGTGGATTTTCAAGCATCTTTTGCTACATATTATGTTTGATAAGTTGGCACAACATCATGGGCTGAAGGACCTGTACTGTAATGTTCTATATCAATATGTATCGATCATAATTAGTCAATCCATTTGTTAACTATTCACTAAGATTTAACCTTTCTAGTTCCTTGTTTAGAATAGTATCACTGAGCTTTTATTCACGAAAATGCAGCCTCCATCACACAGAAAAAAAACTAAGGAGAAGCTAAAACAAGAATCTGTTCCAATAATTACATTCAGTATAGTTATGTGGAAAAGGTTTGGAAAAATTTGAGTATATTACTGGGACAAATTATGAAAATACAAATTCCAAAAGATCCAAGACCATTCTTACTTGGTAATTTAAATGAAACAGATATTAATTTAAAGTATTTTTTTTTAAATTTTGACTGTAGCAAAAGTGGTAGCAAAGAAATATATAGCAGTAACATGGAAATCAGACAATTTATTAAGGTTCGAACAATGGCAGATTGAAATATAAAACTGTATTCCATTGAAACACATTACATACAATTTAAGGAACCAACTTGAGAATTTTTATAGGATTTGAAAACCGTACATGGATTTCGTTGAAAAAAGTGTCTATATTGTCCACACTCCCTGCTCCTGCTCCCAACTAAATTTTTAAGAGGATAAAATGATCAAGTTAGATTAGTATGAATAGGGATCAAAGTAAAAATTCAGGTTTTTTTTCTTTCTATAGTGGAGGGGAAGGGAGGGATTGGGGGAAAAATAAAATTTTGTTTCATTTTGTGTTGTTTTTTATTATGTTATTAGATAAATGGTTAATTGTCTATATTTGATGCAAATGAAAATAAAATATGCAAAAAAAAAGAATCTGTACCAATAAGCTTGATGAGTCAATATATCCCTTACAGAAAAAAATACCAATTAAAACCCAACCTCTTGTTTTTAATTTCAAACACTTCTAATATCAAGCAGAACAACTAACTCCTGGGCCTTGGACCATCAATGGGACTGTGAAGAATTGTCAGAGCTACACTCTGGTAAAATTGCAAGGTTATCCCATTTATTCTGTAGCATAGAAGTACTTGAACACAGCACACATGACCTGCTTGGCTCTTAACTTATTCCCAGGTCTCATATTCCATTCCTGTGAAGCTTTGCTTCTCACAACAAAACAGGTTTTCTGTTTCACCAAAGGTGTCTCTCTCCCCCCCTCCCCCCACATCCCACCAAATACATCTGTAGCAATAAAAGCTTTGCAAACGATGCCAGCTCTGAATACACTTGGAAGTAGTAGTGAGTCAACTTCTTGAACCACAGCACTACTTCAAGTGATGTTCCTATCATGGTGTGGCAGAGAAAGGGAGCTTGAAGCTCCTGCTGACAACAAAGGAATAATGCTGCCTTTCAACACAAGGATGGTGCGTGATGAGGATGGGAATGTCTTCAGCGATGACGACCTCATGCACCGACTCCCATTGAAGGAGCAACCCCAGAACCATTGAGTATCATCGATCATCGGGCATTTCAAAAGAACCTTTACAAAGAAAAACATTCCAAGGCCTCAAAAGAAACATTCATCTAATTGTCTTCAGCATCAACTACAAGAGAAGATATTAGGACAGTTAACTGAAAGTCTGGCCAATCATGCAGGCATTAAGGAGTATTTTGAAAGAGGAGAAAAATACAAGCTGAACACCTTTGCTCTGTCTACATAAGTGAGAGATCTCCCAGTGGCCAACCACTTCAATTCCGCGCCGCATTCCCCCTCTGACACATCTGTCCATGGCTTCCTGCCCTTGGAACTGTGCTCTTCTGCCTGCTCCTACACATCCTAATCACACCCTCCCCCCCCCAACCATTTTGTCAGGTGCCTGTCTACATTTCTTCAGACCTTGATGAAAGGCTTAAGCCCGAAAAATTGGCTATGCATCTTTATCTGTACTGTATAAAGTACACTGTTTGACCTGCTGAGTTTCTCCAGCGTTGTGTTTTAACTAGAAATATTGGGGCCCAGGAAGCTGAAAGCAGGCTTGCCAGTGGTGGAGCTCTGAAAATATATGATGTGCAAAGAGACAGTGTTAAGATTTTTACAGGATTCTGCTGAAAGATCTTGGAAAGACTTGGATGCAGGAAGGGGTGCACAAAAACAAGTAGAGTTTTTTTTTTAACTCTAAAATATCAGTCTGATGAAGAGTTCCTATGCTTTGCCCTCTGCAAAGTCTGACTTTCTAGTTATATTGAAGAAACCATGGAGAACTTGTGAAAGCAGTCATTCTCTGACAAGCAAATTATTCATGCGTTTATGGAAACAATTCCAGTGTCTTCAGCGCCCCAGTGGTCTATTGTGACTTCAAGTGAATGGAATGAACTGCATGATAAATGTCACCAGCTAAATACTTGGATTCGCCATTTATTGTTATGGAAAACATAGCCTTTTTAAAATGTGAAGAGCTGGAAAATGCAATCTTTTGACAACTTTCTCCAACACTGTAATGAAATCAAATATATTTTGTTCATCACCTCACCCACTCACTAAAAAGAGTCTATATTTCTCATCGATCGCATATCAAAAGGAGTACTCCAAAGCTAAAGACTTATTTTTAAATTAATACAGTGGTCCACTGAAAATAATTTGGTTATTTAAGATAAAGTTTCAAACCTGGCAACACAGATAAGGACATTTTCACTAAGACTTTATTCAGGAAAGCAGACGTGTATTTGGCTCCCCCCGCCCCCCACAGTGTTTGAAAGGATTATTCATGAAAAACACTCACTCTTACAAGTCCTGTGGATTGACCTCCAATCCATTTCTCTCCAGCAATCGTACCACACTATAATGCAGTCGGCCAGAACGTTCTCAATAAAGCTCCTATAGAAAGTTGACATAATGATGCCCAGTAGCCTTGCCCACTTCAGTCTTCTCAGGAAGTGAAGTCGTTGTTGCGCCTTTCTAGTGACAAGTGAGGAGATGTTAAGTGTCCACGACAGGTCACTCGTTAAGTGAACTCCAAGGAACTTGGTGCTCTCCATTACAGAGTTGCTGATGTGCCATGGAGGATGGTCATTCCTAATCCTCCTGAATTCCATGATCATCTCTTTAATCTTGTCCACTGCAGGACTCAGGTGGCTACTCTCGCTCCATACCACAAGATTGTCCACCTCTTCTCTGTAGTGCAACTCATCACTGTTGCTGATGAGGCCGACGACTGTTGGGTCACCTGCAAACGGAGCTGGATCTGGCGATGCAGTCGTGGGTCAGTAGTGTGAATTGAAATCATACCTCGCCTACTCTCCCTTTGTCTGGCATCGGCCAATCCTCTGTCTCTGTCCACAGTGCTTCACCAGTCCCACGTGGGCCCCATTTGTCCCTTCCACCCCATCCTCTTTACACTGGATTCTCTTCTCATTTCCAGTCTCGTTGAAGGGCTTTGACCTGAAATTATGACCATTCAATGTCTCCCACTGATGCTGCTTAACTCATTGTTCCTTCCACAGATTGCAATTAGTTTCAGACTCCAGCATCTGCAGTCCCTTGTACGTCTCCAGAGAGGAAATGAACATCATCAAGCAGTCTTCTTTCCTCTCTCCCTCCCACAATTTCATTCTAGTCACAGTTGCCGTAGCGGTTAGCGCAACGCCTTTACAGCACTTGCGATCGGGACTGGGGTTTGAATCCCACGCTGTCTGACAGGAGTTTGTTCGATCTCCCCGTGTTTGCGTGGATTTGTCCCGGGTCTCTTGTTTTCTCCCAGCGTTCGAAATGTATCAGGGGGGGTGTTGAAGATTAATTGAGTATAAACTGGGCAGCACAGGCTTGCGGACCTGTTACTATGCCATATAAATTTTTTTTTAATTTTAAATTATAAAAAAATTTAAACTAAAAATTTCACAAATTAGATTGTGTCCAAAACATCCATGCAGATACCTTAATGTTTCTGCCGTGAAGTGCACCACAAACCACATTGCTCAGGCGATCAACTTACTTTGGTGCAATTTCATTTGGAAATTCTCTCATGCCATATCTTTCACCCTAGTCACGTGCCACATGGGCCATGCTCCTTCCAGTACTGTCCTGGGTGATTTTCACTGGGAGCCTGGTTCCCAGCTCAGCAGAGGGGCTTAGAGCAGTGCAGACCTCTCATGCAAGTCGCCAGACACGCTGACGAAGAGTTTTGACAGGCCCCTGCTCATCAATGCTTACAGATGTCATTTACATATTCAAACCACAAAATCGCCAAATAATTGTTTTAAAAATATATATAAAAACATAATTCAAAAGTTTAAGTTGAAACACCCAGACGCACACAGGAATAATTTTAAAAAAGGGTCAGGATAGGATATATAAAAATGATGTTTGATGCTTAACATGGACGTGCTTCTTTGTTATCTCTGTGGCAGTTGATTTCTCCTGTTATTTGGATGGATTTTTGCACTTGAGGCAAGTTATCCTGATGATGGTTCTACAAGTGGATTTCCATGCCTGACATTTGGGAAACCTGTGCACTTTAATGCTGCCCTGCCGAACTCCGGGAGGTTCCCACCAATACAACACAGGTATCCAAGAGCCAAGAGCATGCCAAGCAGAAGGTACCACTGCTGCCGCCACTCCAGAATTATCCTGATATAGGCGTTTCTGAAAGCAGACAAGTGTGGATCTGGACTATTATTCTATTGTGGCGGCTCACCTACGTCGCGAGTGCGCCACAGAAGTCAGCCGTCAGGAGGTTGCTGACTGCAGGGTAAACAGCGGGCTGCAAAATGACGTCACTTCCACCCAGTTGTGCGTAAGGTTTCCGGGGAGTGTTGTTCAAATACACGCGTGTGAAAAACAAGTGAAGTTTTTCCAACTGGACAGCATTCACATTAGACTACTTTCCCTCATTGCGACTACAACATATCAATTTCAATTATTTGTCAATGACTCAACAAATTATCAGTTACAGAAATAAACAGATAGGGAAATTAAGGATAAAGCAGTAATAAAAACAGAATACTGGAAATCATGTAAGGCATCTGCTGGTTTAAAGAAAAAACAAAAAAAAGGCATTGGAAGGAAGGGCTTCATTTGATGAGATGATCAGAATTAATACTGGGAACAGATCCCAGCTTCACTGCTGAATCCTACTGTATGCCTTTGAAGGATAAACAAAGCTTCAGATAGGACTTTTGAACATTAAATCAGTAGAGACTTACCTTTTTAACAGAACATATACAGCTTCTGAAAAGATCAAGTTTAAAAATTAAAATCAGCACTGGAACCACATGGACATAAAGCTTCTTGAAAATAAAAGATCATTAAAAAAAAAAGTAGCAAAAGCTATAAAAGACAATTACTACAGTCAGGGGAGGGATATCACTGGTAGAGATAAGAGAGAAGCAGTTAGGGTAGAACTGAGGAACAAGAGAGCAAAAGAACTATCTATTGACTTTGAAGAGAGGTCAGAAATGAGAAGCTTGTTAAAAAGTTTCAACAGCTTTTATTTTCACGTTGATTGCTCTAGGAATAGAGGTAATGCATTTTTTGAATATATTTATTAAGATTATCAGAACAACATATTTCTGAATGTTGGCAAAATTTATAGTCTCTAAATTGAATCTGCAGCAGGGCTAGTTAAAAGCTATAAGAGAGACAGCAAGGACGAAGGGATCGTCAAACCAAACCTTTCCAAAGTTCAAGTTCAAAGTTATCGTCAGACATCACATACAACCCTGAGATTTCCCAGATAGAATTTCTACTTATCGGTGTACTCAAGATAAAGAAATACACATACAAAAGAGAAATGTAAACAAAGAAAAGTAAACAAATTGAATGCAAATGCAGAAAAAAATAACTCCCTAATAATGTGTAAAGTAAGAGTCTTTAAACAGGACTCTGCTTGAGTTTATCATTTAGGAGTCTGAGCGAGGAGGGAAAGCAATTGTAACCTGGTGGTGCGAGTCCTGTGGCACCTCAACCTCTTTCCTGATGGCAGCAGCAAGAACTGAGCATGTCCTTGGTGTTGTAGATCCTTGATGATTGCTGCTGCTCCCTGATGGCAGAGTTCCATGTAGATTTTCTCAAAGGTGGGGAGAGTTTTGCACATAATGTGCTGGGCTGTGTCCATTACCTTTTGCAGGGATTTTTGCTCAGAGGTATTGGTGCCCCCATACAGAGTCTTGCTAATTGGAATGTTTGAGCTTCACTTAACTGCAAGATGACATAAGGGAATCCACAAGAGGCAAGCAAGCCTTTTTTTTCTCTACATCAGCAATAAATGTAGGTGGCTTGCCAAGGGCAACAGGTTCTGTCAAACTGTTTCAGTCAAAGACCTTTCATGAGAATGGTCATCCTCCTGAGGCATTCAACCATTCACAATGATATTGCAGACCATCAAACCTGCTGTGTGTGGGGACAAATGCTGCTACCTGCATCATATCCAGAGCCCAGCATCACTGGGAATGTCCCACAAATGCCAGAGAATCACCCCTTCAATTCCATTGCCAAGCATGACATAGGGTCAAGGAACCTCATTCATTTCAAAGGGGATTGCCGGCAGAGTTGAGTAGGCAATTGAATACTTTTTAAAAAAAATACACAAAAATTAAAAGCAAACAAAGTGAAATGAGACGAACCGTTTGCTTCTAATCAGCTTGCTAAAATACACAGCAAAACCCATGGTATCTGGCACCTATGGGAATTGGTAGATGCCGGTTAAGTGAATTTTCTGGTTGCTTGAGTGTGTGTTGCAAGATTGGCAAACTAATGGTGAGGCGTGCCAACTTTAAACTTCTGTATTTCTACCAATTTATTTTCCGTGATGTTTTTGCAGGTTGCTTGAGACGGTTAAGTGAATTTTCTGGTTGCTTGAGTGTGTGTTACAAGATTGGCGAGGCGCGCCAACTTTAAACTTCTGTATTTCTACCTATTTATTTTCCGCAATGTTTTTGCGGGTTGCTCGAGACGGATAGTTGCAGCAATATATTTCAAAAGATTAACTTTCACAATCTCCAACATGATCCCGCTACCCAACACGGATTCCTCTTCCATCCATTTACCTTTCGCTCCAGGACACTTTGGGTAACTCCTCTGTTGTAACCAAGAGCTACTCCTCTTCTTGTGGTGTCTTCCCATGTAACAATAGTAAATGCCAAATGTGTCTCTTTGCCTCTTCCCTTCCACCACATAGAGGCCCAAATCCTTCTTCCAGATGAAGCAGCGACTCGCTTGCGATTCACCCAATTTGGTGTATTGTATTCACTGCTCATTATAGGATCTTCTCTACATTGGAGAAGCAAAGATCAGATTCAGTGACCTCTTTGTGAAAAGCTTCAACTGATCTTTTACCAGCAGAGAAATGGCGACAACAGCTCATTAAGTCCATCCCTGTTCCCAAGGGAGCAATCCTATCTGTCCCATTTACCCTCTTATTTCCCCGAATTCCAGCAACTTACTCCCCCTCGCACATCCCCATCTCCCTGCACCAAAGGAGCAATTCACAGTGGCCAATTAAGTGCCCAGCACCCATTTGGGATGAAAAAAGAAACTGGATCAATGGAGGAAACCCTTCTGTTGCAGATTTTGAGCGACTTCGATGTTTCTCAACTTCCATCAATGATTATTTACTCCCAAGTGGGACTTCATTTTATATATATCCATCTCTCCAGCAAGATCAATTGCAATTCTCATTCATCTCAAATCTCTCCTGGTGTATTCCCCCTTCTTTGCATTTTAAAACCTTTTCTCTCTCAGCTTTGCTGCTTCTGATGAAAGACTTCAGCTCTTTCGGTCTCTAAAGAAGCTGCCTGACCTGCTGAATATTTCCAGCATTCTGTGCCAATTTCATTTCAACAAGCTCAGATGCTTTGTGTTAACTCCAATGTTGCAAGGCCTGCTCCATCCAATTCATCATGGCATTGATTTGTAAAGTGATTAAACTATTATTGGCATGAGCCAACAACACCTTTCAGCCTTGTGCAGGGTTGGTCACACTTAAATCCCCAATACTGATGACAGTCACTTATGTCGCTTAATTTAAAGCACCATACTACAATAGATTGGGTCCTGTAATCAGAAAGCAAAGAGACTTATTCTCTTCTCTTTCTCTTTGGCTTGGATTCGCGGATGAAGATTTATGGAGGGGTATGTCCATGTCTGCTGCAGGCTCGTTGGTGACTGACAAGTCCGACGTGGGACAGGCAGGCACGGTTGCAGCGGTTGCAGGGGAAAATTGGAGGGTTGGGGTTGAGTGTTGGTACCTCTTCTTTGGTGACTTATTACATAATCCCTTATTTCTCCAATCCAATTGCAGAGTGAGTAAACTGTTTATAATAGGTACAGAACCAGCCAAAGGGTCAGCACATCAGGGAAGCACAGTTACAAAAATTTGCCGCATTATTTTCCAGAGTGAATAGATTTATTTACTTACTGCAAAAAAAAAAGCTTTCCCATGGACCCAGATCTGAATATTTCCAACATTTATTGCATTTTCCCCTTGATATTGATGTATCCAGTGGGAAAGAACAAATCTGCCTCCCAACAGAATAATCATGAACAGTACATATGTGGTTCCTAACAGTAACATTTTCTCTTGGCATGTCACATATATGCATGTAAAAGTCAATCTTCTGTAAAAGTCAAGCCCCTACTTTTAGCCAAAAAAAAACTGGAATTCTCCATACATCTCTTGTAAAATTCTCCCCTTGTCTCTCACCTCAGGCCCGGCCCCCCACCCATCGGAACTCCCGATGCCTCCAACATGGACTCGCGCTTTGGCCCCCTTCCACTCGCCCATCAGAGCTCCCGACACTACATCGTGGACTTCCACCTCAGCCCCGGTCACCTGCCCATCAGATCTCCCACCTCCGACGAAACTGATACTTACCACGGTCCTAACCTCCCTGGTGGGCAGGACATGTGTTGTGTTGCACAGGCTCTGTATTATTACTTAAATTCATTGTGTTTTAGTTCTATTTTTTTTAAAAGAGATCTTTTGGATGACTGATAAGGTATTTTGGATTCTAGTGTGTATTTCTTCCCCTCAAAAGTAATATCGATGTAATAGTCACCACCCCCCCCCATAAATTTAACATTAATAATAGTCTAGAAAATTCAATTTTTAAAATCCACAGCAATTGTATGTGAACATGGGAGGGTGTAAAGGAAGCTGACACGTTAAGACAGTTTTCACTACCCAAAATATCAAAATTTAACAAAATAACAGCAGAAACACAAATGTGACAGCAACGTGACTCTTCCTTTCAACATTTAACATGATCAGCTCAAGATGAACCTTCTGTTTTAGATAAGCACAACATCCAAAGCTGATATTGAATCACATAAATATTTCTGCTCACGTGCTCATGCTGGAACCTATAGCCCAGTGAAACTCGTTCTTTCTACCCACGAGAATAGTGGGAAAGGATGAGTGAATGAGGGAGTCCTGGAGGAAGTGGTCCCTACAAAAATCGTGAATCACCCCCTTGGGCCCCAAAGACTTCTTTCAAGTGAAGCAACACTTCATTTGTGAATCTGCAGGGGTCACCTACTGCATCTGGAGCTCCCATTGTGACATCCTCTCCATCGGAAAACCTGGACACTGTGTGGGAGATCATTTTGTTGAGGACCTTTGCTTTGTCCACCGCAATAAAGGGGACCTCCCAAAACCCAACCATTTCAATTTTATACTCCCTTCCCAAGCTGGCATGTCTGCCCATAGCCTTGTACACTGCCATACAGAGGCCACCCGCACATCAATATTTCTGCCAAGGCACTCTCCACCCAGACGACATTAATATCAACTTCTCCAGTTTCCGTTAAACTGCTTCCCAGAGTCTCTCTCTTTCCCTATCCTTGTCTCCTTTCCTCAATTTCCCCACTCTCCTTCCTTCTCTGTTCAGAGCTACCCTCTCTCCCCATCACGTTTTAGCATTTTTCTCTTCTACCCTCCCACCGATATCCACCTGTGACCCCTTACACATTAGCCTGTACTCCTCCCCTGCCCCTTCCACCATCTTTCCCTTCCTCCTGCCCCACCCCACCTTTTTATTCAGCCACCTGCCTTCTTTTTGGTCATACCTTGATGAAGGGCTCAAACATTGGTTACACTTCGTAAAGATGCTGTGTGACCAGCTGCATCCTTGTGCATTCCCCTACAATCACAGGGTCTAGATTTTCCTGTTTAACTCTGAAGGGTGAAGCCATGTTAGCGTTCTGATCAATGATAGGACAGAGAAGGCATTTGGTACCAAACAGCCGCACTTGTATTGTGTACAGTTCTGGTCTTCCACACCACAGGGAGGTCAGTGGCTGCATCAGAAAGATTGCAAAAGATATTCAGGATGTTGCCTGGAATGGAGGTCTTTACTTACATCAGAGAGATCTGATACACTGAGTTTGTTCTCACTGGAACACAAGCAGCTGAGAGGCAACGATGAAGTTCTAGAAGATTTTAAAGAGCATAGACAGGGTAGATGGTCACAATCTTTATCCCAGGATAGGAGAGTTCAAAATTAGAAAGGGGTAAAGTCAAAGGGGCAAGCATTTCATTCAGAGCATGGTGGTAAAGGTACCATTACTGTTATGTAATACTACATTTAGAATGTAACATAGATGAAATTCTTTAACTTTTGACCACAGTAAGGCAGAGAGTCGTCACGCAGTGTCCCCTCACAGAAACCGACAGCACCTGGTGTTTCTAGTCGGTCTCCCCTCCAAGTACTGACTCGTCCTGGACCTGCTTAGCTTCCGAGATCAGACAATCCCAGGCGTATTCGGGCCATTTGATACTGTAGTTATATGGAAGCAGCTGCCGGGAAGGTGACCAAGGCAGATTCAACTATGTTAGCCATGCAATTGAAAAAGTCCTTGAATGGGACATGAACCGAAGGCAGATCAATGAGATTGGTGACAAAGGGCACACTGCTCAGCACACACGATATGAGCCAAATGGCTTACTTCTACGCTGCAAGAACATTTGTTGGGGGCCATTGGATGAAAGGTCATCAGCCTAAAACAGAAACTATTTCTCTCTCCACAGCTTCATTCCAAATTCAACCTACTAATTAATTGTGGCATTTTAGATCTGTTTAATGAACAAGATGGCTTTGTACAGGAGATCCCCTTAGTTTCTACATGTTGAAGTATTGTTTATGCCCAAGATGTATGCACTGAGTTCAACTTAAGAAACTTAAAAAAATCTCAGACTCAATGTTTTATTTGCCGTTGTCTTGAAATGGTTCTTATTTCATTAACCAAGGCAGCAGTTTAAGAATCCTGACTATTTTCCTCCATTCTCTTCAGTGCCTGCTGTTACAGATATTGCAGAAAAGATGAGCAAATCTTCACGGACGGAGTTGACACACTTGCAATCAACAACCACTTCACTGATAATGAGGGCCTACAAAGTACAAAATGATGATATGCAGAGAAATTACAAGACATTTGTCTCCCCATTTGTATAAACACTATAATTAGCTGCCATTTTCCTATTTCTGCTGTGCATTTAAAGCTTTCTAAAACATTAATTGATTCTTGTTGAAAAACATAATTAAGACATTGAAAAACTGTAATTAAAGCAGAATCATTGTTAACTGATCACAGTTTCAATTACAGCACTCACAATTTGTGGAATAAGAGAGATTTCAATTAAAATCTGCAAAATTTCTACCACTCTGATTGCAACTCGTTACAAAATGCTTCACTAAGCACTCCCCCCAAAATATTCAATAAGCTGAACACAAAGAACACAATGTCTTTAATGTTCTTCTTCAAAGAGAGTGCTGTACTCCTACACTAGGTTCTGGGTAAGTGACCTTCGACTGAACAGACGGAGAGCATTTGTGGACAGAAGGGAACAAACCCTTGAAATTAATTCTTTTCAAACAGGTTCTCATCCAAGAGCTTCTGAACCAGAAAAATGAGCTAGGTTTTTTTTTAAACCTGGTTAGCCATTCAGCCCAAAATCCTCTTCATTATCCCCACCCCCCTCCCCCACCCCACTCCTCCTTTGGACATGCAAGTTTGCATAATGACCTAATTTTAAAATAAATTTATGCCTAAATTACAAAATATGAAAAAACTGCCATTCATAGTTGTAGCATCTTGCTCAGAAATTAATAAAATTCATACAATTGAAATTGATAACAAAACAAAGTGTTTCCAACAACATTTCCCTGAGGCTCAGAAGAAATCATTTTGCCTCACACCATGTCGCCATTAATAACAATATTCATTCTGTGCTTTTAAATATTGTGCCTTTCAGGCCACCTGATCGCAGAAGCGACGCTAATAATTGTTCTGCTATAATGCGAAGAAAGTTGGGAATTACTTTGTTTTAAAGAATAGCACCTTGAAATTTATCTGATCATCCAAGTTTTCAATCTGATGTGGGGTATCGATCAACCATTTTTACATTGATGGACCTCCTTGGATGTTGCACACGTGAAGCCAGAAAATACTTTTTTTTTTAAAAGCAAAAGCAAAAGTTCTGTAGAAAATTGGAAGAACCAGCATTGTAGAGAACTTTAAATACACTTCTGGAGAACATGCACTGCACTGCCAGGTGTTTTACACTTTCGGCATTTGAATCCATCAATGGGCTCAGACCAAAAAATAGACTATAGTATAAAGTACCTGCAGCATCCCAGGATGTGGCTCATTCCATTCAATTCAAAAAAGGTTCTTTTATTGACATATTTGAATTATGCATCATAAATAACAAGCAAAGGGCAACTTAACAAGTAATAAAGTTATCATGTCTTGAACACAACCTGTAAAGTTCACAGAGTGCACAAGGATATGGTCCATCACACATGTATGACCTGTATACAAAAAGGTACTCTTATGGTGCAATCTTGCATTGAGCAGAACTCTGGAGAGATAATCTAATTGTGAATTAATATTCTGCAATTGTGCTTAATTAGTTGTAGAGAGTAGTAAATGCTTATGTAGAAACTTTCAGTCAGCATCTTAGCGTAGTGATGTGCAACCACGCTCGGAGACATTGCCCCGTCTGTGGAACTTTCTCACATTCTTCATTATGTTCCTGGCTCGGTTCAGTGAGTTTGTAATTTCAGTCATATAACCAAAGGACAATG